>NW_026734299.1:1200000-1572954 GCF_949786415.1 Peromyscus eremicus
AGTGTATTGGACTGAAGAGGAGCTTCTGTTCTTGTCAGTTTCCTAAGCAGAGTTGAACTAGATATGGCCCGTGTGCGTAGGAAGCACAGTTCTTTTGTTCTGAGCAAGCTCACTTTTCGGACCCCATAGGACACATAGTAGAGAAGAAGAGTGCTCTTTCTCAAAAGCAGAGTATGTTTCTTGTAAGGTGAGCTAGCTTTTGTTTCCCAGACCTAAATGAATTTGAATCACATGCAGTTTCTGGTCCTACGAGTAGAGTTATTTTTGGGTAAGAAGAGTCACTATTGCACTCCCAATGCCATACACAGTACAAATACCACTTGTGTCTGTTCCAATCAAGTACAGTGTATTGGACTGAAGAGGAGCTGCTGTTCTTGCCAGTTTCCTAAGCAGAATTGAACTAGATATGGCCCGTGTGTGTATGAAGCACATTTCTTTTGTTCTGAGCAAGCTCACTGTTCTGGCCCTATAGAAAAAACAGTAGCATAGAAGAGTGCTCTTTTCTCAAAAGCAGAGTGTGTTTCTTGTAAGGCAAGCTAGCGTTTGTTTCCCAGTCCTAAATGGAGTTGAATCCCATGCAGTTTCTGGTCCTAGGAGCAAGAGTTGTTTTGTGGTAAGAAGAGTCACTATTGCGCTCCCATTGTCATACACAGTGCAAATAGCACTGGCATCTGTTCCCAGCAAGTACAGTGTATTGGACTGAAGAGGAGCTACTGTTCTCTTTAGTTTCCTAAGCAGAGTTGAACTATATATGGCCCGTGTGTGTAGGAAGCTCAGTTCTTTTGTTCTGAGAAACCTCACTGTTCTGGCCCTATAGGAAACACAGTAGAGTACAGGAGTGCTCTTTTCTCAAAAGCAGAGTGTGTTTTTTGTAAGGTGAGATAGAATTTGTTTTCCAGTCCTAAATGGAGTTGAATCACATGCAGTTTCTGGTCCTACGAGCAAGAGTTGTTTTCTGGTAAAAAGAGTCACTATTGCGCTCCCAATGCCGTACACAGTGCAAATAGCACTGGCGTCTGTTCCCAGCAAGTACAGTGTATTGGACTGAAGAGGAGCTACTGTTCTTGTCAGTTTCCTAAGCAGAGTTGAACTAGATATGGCCCGTGTGTGCAGGAAGCACTGTTCTTTTGTTCTGAGCAAGCTAACTGTTGTGGCCCTATAGGAAACACAGTAGAGTAGAAGAGTGCTCTTTTCTCAAAAGCAGAGTGTGTTTCTTGTAAGGCGAGATAGCGTTTGTTTCCCAGTCCTAAATGGAGTTGAATCACATGCAGTTTTTGGTCCTACGCTCAAGAGTTGTTTTCTGGTAAGGAAAGTCACTATTGCGCTCCCATTGCCAAACACAGTGCAAATAGCACTCGCATCTGTTCTCAGCAAGTACAGTGTATTGGACTGAAGAGGAGCTACTGTTCTTGTCAGTTTCCTAAGCAGAATTGAACTGGATATGGCCATTTGTGTAGGTAGCACAGTTATTTTGTTCTGAGCAAGCTCACTGTAATGGCCCTATAGGAAACACAGTAGAGTAGAAGAGTGCCTTTTCTCAAAAGCAGAGTGTGTTTCTTGTAAGGCGAGCAAGCATTTTTTTACCAGTCCTAAATGGAGTTGAATCCCGTGCAGTTTCTGGTCCTAGGAGCAAGACTTGTTTTCTGGTAAGAAGAGTCACTTTTGCGCTCCCATTGTCTTACACAGGGCAAATAGCACTGGCGTCTGAACCCAGCATGTACAGTTTATTGGACTGAAGAGGAGCTACTGTTCTTGTCAGTTTCCTAAGCAGAGTTGAACTAGATACGGCACCTGTGTGTAGGGAGCACAGTTCTTTTGTTCTGAGCAAGCTCACTGTTCGGACCCCATAGGAAACACAGTAGAGTAGAAGAGTGCTCTTTTCTCAAAAGCAGAGTGTGTTTCTTGTAAGTCGAGCTAGCTTTTGTTTCCCAGTCCTAAATGGAGTAGAATCACATGCAGTTTCTTGTCCTACGAGCAAGTGTTGTTTTCTGGTAAGAAGAGTCATTATTGCACTCCCATGGTCATACACATTACAAATAGCACTGGCGTCTGTTCCCAGCATGTACAGTGTATTAGACTGAAGAGGATCTACTGTTCTTGTCAGTTTCCTAAGCAGAATTGAACTAGATATTGCCGTGTGTATAGGAAGCACAGTTCTTTTGTTCTGAGCAAGCTCACTGTTCTGGCCCTATAGGAAACACAGTAGAGTAGAAGAGTGATCTTTTCTCAAAAGCAAAGTGTGTTTCTTGTAAGGCGATCTAGTGTTTGTTTCCCAGTCATAAATGGAGTTGAATCACATGCAATTTTTGGTCCTACGAGCAAGAGGTGTTTTCTGGCAAGGAAAGATACTATTGTGCTCCCATTGCCATACACAGTGCAAATAGCACTCACGTCTGTTCCCAGCAAGTATGGTGTTGGACTGAAAAGGAGCTACTGTTCTTGTCAGTTTCCTAAGCAGAGTTGAACTAGATATAGTCGGTGTGTGTAGGAAGCACAGTTCTTTTGTTCTGAACACGCTCACTGTTCTGGACCTATAGGAAACACATTAGAGTAGAAGAGTGCTCTTTTCTCAAAAGCAGAGTGTGTTTCTTGTAAGGCGAGCTAGCGTTTGTTTCCCAGTTCTAAATGGAGTTGAATCACATGCAGTTTCTGGTCCTACGAGCAAGAGTTGTTTTCTGGTAAGAAGAGTCACTATTGCGCTCCCATTGACATACACAGGTTAAATAGCACTGGCATCTGTTCCCAGCATGTACAGTGTATTGGACTGAAGAGGATCTACTGTCCTTGTCAGTTTCCTATGCAGAATTGATCTAGATATCCCCCGTGTGTGTAGGAAGCACAGTTCTTTTGTCCTGAGCAAGCTCACTATTCGGACTCCATAGGAAACACAGTAGAGTAGAAGAGTGCTCTTTTCTCAAAATCAGAGTGTCTTTCTTGTAAGGCGAGCTAGGGTTTGTTTCCCAGTCAGAAATGGAGTTGAATCACATGCATTTTCTGGTCCTATGAGCAAGAGTTGTTTTCTGGTAAGAAGAGTCACTATTGTGCTCCCATTGTCATACACACGGCAAATAGCACTGGCGTCTATTCCCAGCATGTACAGTGTATTGGACTGAAGAGGATCTACTGTTCTTGTCAGTTTCCTAAGCAGAATTGAACGAGATATGGCCGTGTGTGTAGGAAGCACAGTTCTTTTGTTCTGAGCAAGCTCACTGTTTTGGCCCTATAGGAAACACAGTAGAGTAGAAGAGTGCCCTTTTCTCAAAAACAGAGTGTGTTTCTTGTAAGGCGAGCTAGCGTTTGTTTTTCAGTCCTAAATGGAGTTGAATCACATGCAGTTTCTGGTCCTATGACCAAGAGTTGTTTTCTGGTAAGAGGAGTCACTATGGCGCTCCCATTGTCATACACAGGGCAAATAGCACTGGCGTCTGTTCCCAGCATTTACAGTGTATTGGACTGAAGAGGATCTACTGTCCTTGTCAGTTTCCTAAGCAGAATTGATGTAGATATGGCTCGTGTTGGTATGAAGCACCGTTCTTTTGTTCTGAGCAAGCTCACAGTTCGGACCCCATAAGAAACACAGTAGAGTAGAAGAGTGCTCTTTTCTCAAAAGCAGATTGTGTTTCTTGTAAGGCGAGCTAGCGTTTGTTTCCCAGTCTTAAAGGAGTTGAATCACATGCAGTTTCTGTTCCTACGAGCAAGAGTTGTTTTCTGGTAAGAAGAGTCACTATAGTGCTCCCATTGTCATACACAGGGCAAATATCACTGGCGTCTGTTCCCAGCATACAGTGTATTGGACTGAAGAGGATCTACTGTCCTTGTCAGTTTCCTATGCAGACTTGATCTAGATATGGCCCCTGTGTGTAGGAAGCACAGTTCTTTTGCTCTGAGCAAGCTCACTGTTCTGGCCCTATAGGAAACACAGTAGAGTAGAAGAGTGCTCTTTTCCCAAAAGCAGAGTGTGTTTCTTGTAAGGCGAGCTAGTATTTGTTTCCCAGTCCTAAATGGAATTGAATCACATGCAGTTTTTGGTCCTAAGAGCAAGATTTGTTTTCTGGAAAGAAGCGTCACTATTGTGCTCCCTTTGCCATACACAGTGCAAATAGTACTGGCGTCTGTTCCCAGCAAGTACAGTGTATTGGATTGAAGAGGAGGTACTGTTCTTTTCAGTTTCCTAAGCAGAGTTGAACTAGATATAGTCGGTGTGTGTAGGAAGTACAGTTCTTTTATTCTGAGAAAGCTCACTTTTCTGGCCCTATAGGAAACACATTAGAGTAGAAGAGTGCTCTTTTCTCAAAAGCAGAGTGTGTTTCTTGTAAGGCGAGCTAGTGTTTGTTTCCGAGTCCTAAATGGAGTTTAATCACATGCAGTTTCGGGTCCTACGAGCAAGAGTTGTTTTCTATTAAGAAGAGTCACTATTGCACTCCCATTGTCATACACAGGGCAAAAAGCACTGGCGTCTATTCCCAGCATGTACAGTGTATTGGACTGAAGAGGATCTACTGTTCTTGTAATTTTCCTAAGCAGAATTGAACCAGATATGGCTGTGTGTGTAGGAAGCACAGTTCTTTTGTTCTGAGCAAGCTCACTGTTCTGGCTCTATAGGAAACACAGTAGAGTAGAAGAGTGCTCTTTTCTCAAAAGCAGAGTGTGTTTCTTGTAAGGCCAGCTAGCTTTTGTTTCCCAGTCCTAAATGGAGTTGAATCACATGCAGTTTTAGGTCCCATGAGCAAGAGTTGTTTTCTGAAAAAAAGAGTCACTATTGCGCTCCCATTGTCATACACAGTGCAAATAGCACTGGCGTCTGTTCCCAGCAAGTACAGTTTATTGGACTGAAGAGGATCTACTATTCTTTTTTTTTTTTTTTTTTTTTGGTTTTTCGAGACAGGGTCTCTCTGTGTAGCTTTGCGCCTTTCCTGGAACTCACTTGGTATCCCAGGCTGGCCTCGAACTCACAGAGATTCGCCTGGCTCTGCCTCCCGACTGCTGGGATTAAAGGCGTGCGCCACCACCGCCCGGCAGGATCTACTATTCTTGTCAGTTTCCTAAGCAGAATTGAACTAGATATGGCCGTGTGTGTAGGAAGCACAGGTCTTTTTTCCTGAGCAAGCTCACTGTTTTGGCTCTATAGGAAACACAGTAGAGTAGAAGAGTGCTCTTTTCTCAAAAGCACAGTGTGTTTCTTGTAAGGCGATCTAGCATTTGTTTCCCAGTCCTAATGGAGTTGAATCACATGCACTTTTTGGTCCCATGAGCAAAAGTTGTTTTCTGGAAAGAAGAGTCACTATTGTGCTCACATTGCCATACACAGTGCAAATAGCACTCGCGTCTGTTCCCAGCAAGTACAGTGTATTGGACTGAAGAGGAGCTACTGTTCTTGTCAGTTTCCTAAGCACAGTTGAACTAGATATGGCCCGTGTGTGTAGGAAGCACGGTTCTTTTGTTCTGAGCAAGCTCACTGTTGTGGCCCTATAGGAAACACATTAGAGTAGAAGTGTGCTCTTTTCTCAAAAGCAGAGTGTGTTTCTTGTAATGCGAGCCAGCGTTTTTTTCCCGGTTCTAAATGGAGTTGAGTCACATGCATTTTCTGGTCCTATGAGCAAGAGTTGTTTTCTGGTAAGAAGAGTCACTATTGTGCTCTCATTGCTGTACACAGGGCAAATAGCACTGGCGTCTATTCCCAGCATGTACAGTGTATTGGACTGAAGAGGATCTACTGTTCTTGTCAGTTTCCTAAGCAGAATTGAACTAGATATGGACGTTTGTGTAGTAATCACAGTTTTTTTGTTCTGAGCAAGCTCACTGTTTTGGCCCTATAGGAAACACAGTAGAGTAGAAGAGTGCCCTTTTCTCAAAGCAGAGTGTGTTTCGTGTAAGGCGAGCTAGCGTTTGTTTCCCAGTCCTAAATTGAGTTGAATCACATGCAGTTTCTAGTTCTAGGAGCAAGAGTTGTTTTCTGGTAAGAAGAGTCACTATTGCGCTCGCATTGTCATACACAGGGCAAATAGCACTGGCGTCTGTTCCCAGCATGTACAGTGTATTGGACTGAAGAGGATCTACTGTTCATGTCATTTACATCTGCAGAATTGATCTAGATATGGCCCGTGTGTGTAGGAAGCACACTTCTCTTGTTCTGAGCAAGCTCACTGTTCTGACTCTATAGGAAACACAGTAGAGTAGAATAGTGCTCTTTTCTCAAAAGAAGAGGGTGTTTCTTGTAAGGCCAGCTGGCGTTTGTTTCCAGTCCTAAATGAAGTTGAATCACATGCAGTTTTTGGTCCTACGAGCAAGAGTTGTTTTCTGGTAAGAAGAGTCACTATTGCGCTCCCATTTCCATACACAGTGCAAATAGCACTCGCGTCTTTTCCCAGCAAGTACAGTGTTTTGTACTGAAGAGGACCTACTGTTCTTGTCAGTTTCCTAAGCAGAGTTGAACTAGATATGGCCCGTGTGTGTAGGAATCACAGTTCTTTTGTTCTGAGCAAGCTCACTGTTCGGACCCCATAGGAAACACAGTAGAGTAGAATAGTGCTCTTTTCTCAGAAGCAGAATGTGTTTCTTCTAAGGCGAGCTAGCGTTTGTTTCCCAGTCCTAAATGGAGTTGAATCACATGCAGTTTCTCGTCCTACCAGCAAGAGTTGTTTTCTGGTAGGAAGAGTCACTATTGCGTTCCCATTGTCATACACAGGGCAAATAGCACTGGCGTCTATTCCCAGCATGTACAGTGTATTGGACTGAAGAGGATCTACTGTTCTTGTCAGTTTCCTAAGCAGAATTGAGCTAGATATGGCCGTGTGTGTAGGAAGCACAGTTCTTTTTTTCTGAGCAAGCTCACTGTTTTGGCCCTATAGGAAACACAGTAGAGTAGAAGAGTGCTCTTTTCTCAAAAGCAGAGTGTGTTTCTTGTAAGGCGAGCTAGCGTTTGTTTCCCAGTCCTAAATTGAGTTGAATCACATGCAGTTTCTGTTCCTACAAGCAAGAGTTGTTTTCTGGTAAGAAAAGTCTCTATTGTGCTCCCATTGCCATACACAGGGCAAATAGCACTCGCGTCTGTTCCCAGCATGTACAGTGTATTGGACTGAAGAGGATCTACTGTCCTTGTCAGTTTCCTAAGCAGAATTGATGTAGATAAGGCCCGTGATTGTAGGAAGCACAATTCTATTGTTCTGAGCAAGCTCACAGTTCGGACCCTATAAGAAACACAGTAGAGTAGAAGAGTGCTCTTTTCTCAAAAGCAGAGTGTGTTTCTTGTAAGGCGAGCTAGCGTTTGTTTCCCAGTCCTAAATGGAGTTGAATCACATGCAGTTTCTGGTCCTATGAGCAAGAGTTGTTTTCTGGAAAGAAGAGTCACTATTGCGCTCCCATTGCCATACACAGTGCAAATAGCACTGGCGTCTGTTCCCAGCAATTACAGTTTATTGGACTGAAGAGGATCTAGTATTCTTGTCAGTTTCTTAAGCAGAATTGAACTAGATATGGCCGTGTGTGTAGGAAGCACAGTTCTTTTGTTCTGAGCAAGCTCACTGTTCGGACCCCAAAGGAAACACAGTAGAGTAGAAGTGTGCCCTTTTCTCAAATCAGAGCTTGTTTCTTGTAAGGCAAGCTAGCGTTTGTTTCCCAGTCCTAAGTGGAGTTGAATCACATGCAGTTTCTGGTCCTAAGAGCCAGAGTTGTTTTCTGGTAAGAGGGGTCACTATTGTGCTCCCATTGCTGTACACAGTACAAAGAGCACTCGTCTGTTCCCAGCAAGTACAGTGTATTGGACTGAAGAGGAGCTACTGTTCTTGTCAGTTTCCTAAGCAGAGTTGAACTAGATATGGCCTGTGTGTGTAGGAAGCACAGTTCTTTTGTTCTGAGCAAGCTCACTGTTCTGGCCCTATAGGAAACACAATAGAGTACAAGAGTGCTCTTTTCTCAAAAGCAGAGTGTGTTTCTTGTAAGGCGAGATAGCATTTGTTTCCCTGTCCTAAATGGAGTTGAATCACATGCAGTTTCTGGTCCTATGAGCAAGAGTTGTTTTCTGGTAAAAAGAGTCACTATTGTGCTCCCAATTCCGTACACAGTGCAAATAGCACTCGCGTCTGTTCCCAGCAAGTACAGTGTATTGGACTGAAGAGGAGCTACTGTTCTTGTCAGTTTCCTAAGCAGAGTTGAACTAGATATGGCCCGTGTTTGTAGGAAGCACAATTCTTTTCTTCTGAGCAATCTCACTGTTCTGGCCCTATAGGAAACACAGTAGAGTAGAAGAGTGCTCTTTTCTCAAAAGCAGAGTCTGTTTCTTGTAAGGCGAGCTAGCGTTTGTTTCCCAGTCCTAAATGGAGTTGAATCACATACAGTTTTTGGTCCTACACGCAAGAGTTTTTTTCTGGTAAGGAAAGTCACTATTGCGCTCCCATTGCCATACACAGTGCAAATAGCACTCGCGTCTGTTCCCAACAAGTACAGTGTATTGGACTATAGAGGAGCTACTGTTCTTGTCAGTTTCCTAAGCAGAATTGAACTAGATATGGCCCAGGTGTGTAGGAAGCACAGTTCTTTTGTTCTGAGCACGCTCACTGTTCGGACCACACAGGAAACACAGTAGAGTAGAAGTGTGCCCTATTCTCAAGAGCAGAGCATGTTTTTTGTAAGGCGAGCTAGCGTTTGTTTCCCAGTCCTAAGTGGAGTTGAATCACATGCAGTTCCTGGTCCTAAGAGCAAAAGTTGTTTTCTGGTAAGAAAAGTCACTATTGTGCTCCTATTACTGTACACAGTGCAAATAGCACTCGCGTCTGTTCTCAGCAAGTACAGTGCATTGGAGTGAAGAGGAGCTACTGTTCTCGTCAGTTTCCTAAGCAGAGTTGAACTAGATATGGCCCGTGTGTGTAGGAAGCACAGATCTTTTGTTCTGAGCAAGCTCACTGTTCTGGCCCTATAGGAGACACAGTAGAGTAAAAGAGTGCTATTTTGTCAAAAGCAGAGTGTGTTTCTTGTAAGGCAAGCTAGCATGTGTTTCCCAGTCCTAAATGGAGTTGAATCACATGCAGTTTCTGGTCCTACGATCAAGAGTTGTATTCTGGTAAGAAGAGTTACTGTTGCGCTCCCTTTGTCGTACACAGTGCAAATAGCACTGGCGTCTGTTCCCAGCATGTACAGTGTATTGGATTGAAGAGGATCTACTGTTCTTCTCAGTTTACTAAGCCGAATTGAAGTAGATAGGGCCGTATGTGTAGGAAGCACAGTTCTTTTGTTCTGAGCAAGCTAACTGTCCTGGCGCTATATAAAACATAGTAGAGTAGACGAGTGCTCTTTTCTCAAAAGCAGAGTGTCTTTCTTGTAAGGCGAGCTAGCGATTGTTTCCCAGTCCTAAATGGAGTTGAATCCCATGCAGATTCTGGTCCTACGAGCAAGAGTTGTTTTCCTGTAAGAAAAGTCACTATTGTGCTCCCATTGTCATACACAGTGCAAATAGCACTGGCGTCTGTTTTCAGCAAGTACAGTGTATTGGACTGAAGATGATCTACTGTTCTTGTCAGTTTCCTAAGCAGAATTGAACTAGATATGGCCCGTGTGTGTAGGATGCACAGTTCTTTTGTTCTGAGCAAGCTCACTGTACTGTCCCTATTGGAAAAACAGCAGAGTAGAAAAGTGCTCTTTTCTCAAAAGCAGATTGTGTTTCTTGTAAGGCGAGGCTAGCGTCTGTTTCCCAGTCGTAAATGGAGTTGAATCACATGCAGTTTTTGGTCCTACGAGCAAGAGTTGTTTTCTGGTAAGGAAAGTCACTATTGTGCTCCCATTTCCATACACAGTGCAAATAGCACTCGCATCTGTTCCCAGCAAGTACAGTGTATTGGACTGAAAAGGAGCTACTGTTCTTGTGAGTTTTCTATGCAGAGTTGAACTAGATATTGCCTGTGTGTATAGGAAGCACAGTTCTTTTGTTCTGAGCAAGCTCACTGTTCTGGCGCTATAGGAAAGACAGTAGAGTAGAAGAGTGCTCTTTTCTCAAAAGCAGAGTGTGTTTCTTGTAAGGCGAGCTAGCGTTTGTTTCCCAGTCCTAAATGGAGTTGAATCACATGTAGTTTCTGATCCTATGAGCAAGAGTTATTTTCTGGTAAGAGGAGACACTATTGTACTCCCATTGTCATACACAGGGTAAATAGCATGGGCGTCTGTTCCCAGCATGTAGAGTGTATTGGACTGAAGAGGAGCTACTGTTCTTGTCAGTTTCCTAAGCAGAATTGAACTGGATATGGCCATGTGTATAGGAAGCACAGTTCTTTTGTTCTGAGCAAACTCACTGTACTGGCACTATAGGAAACACAGTAGAGTAGAAGAGTGCTCTTTTCTCAAAAGCAGAGTGTGTTTCTTGTAAGGCGAGCTAGCGTTTGTTTTCCAGTCCTAAATGGAGTTGAATCACATGCAGTTTTTGGTCCTACGAACAAGAGTTGTTTTCTGGTAAGGAAAGTCACTATTGCACTCGCATTGCCTTACACAGTGCAAATAGCACTCGCGTCTGTTCCCAGCAAGTACAGTGTATTGGACTGAAGTGGAGCTACTGTTGTTGTCAGTTTCCTAAGCAAAGTTGAACTAGATATGGCCCGTGTGTGTAGAAAGCACAGTTCTTTTGTTCTGAGCAAGCTCACTGTTCTGGCCTTATAGGAAACACAGTAGAGTATACGAGGGCTCTTTTCTCAAATCAGAGTGTGTTTCTTGTAAGGCAAGCTAGTGTTTGTTTCCCAGTCAGAAATGGAGTTGAATCCCATGAAGTTTCTAGTCCTACTAGCAAGAGTTGTTTTTTGGTAAGAAGAGTCACTATGTGCTCCCTTTGCCATACACAGTGCAAATATCACTCGTGTCTGTTCCCAGCAAGTACAGTGTATTAGACTGAAGAGGAGCTACGGTTCCCATCTGTTTCCTAAGCAGAATTGAACTAGATATGGCCCGTGTGTAGGAAGCACAGTTCTTTTGTTCTCAGCAAGCTCTCTGTTAGGACCCCATAGAAAACACAATAGAGTAGAAGAATGCTCTTTTCTCAAAAGCAGAGTGTGTTTCTTGTAAGGCGAGATAGCATTTGTTTCCCAGTCCTAAATGGAGTTGAATCACATGCAGTTTTTGGTCCTACGAGCAAGAGTTGTTTTCTGGTAAGGAAAGTCACTATTGCGCTCCCGTTGACATACACAGTGCAAATAGCACTCGCGTCTGTTTCCAGCAAGTACAGTGTATTGGACTGAAGAGGAGCTACTGTTCTTGTCAGTTTCCTAAGCAGAATTGAACTAGATATGGCCCGTGTGTGTATGAAGCACATCTCTTTTGTTCTGAGCAAGCTCACTGTTCTAGCCCTATAGGAAACACAGTAGAGTACAAGAGTGCTCTTTTCTCAAAAGCAGAGTGTGTTTCTTGTAAGGCAAGATAGCATTTGTTTCCCAGTCTAAATGGAGTTGAATCACATGCAGTTTCTGGTCCTACGAGCAAGAGTTGTTTTCTGGTAAGGAAAGTCACTATTGCGCTCCCATTGACATACACAGTGCAAATAGCACTCGCGTCTGTTTCCAGCAAGTACAGTGTATTGGACTGAAGAGGAATTGAACTAGATATGGCCCGTATGTGTATGAAGCACATCTCTTTTATTCTGAGCAAGCTCACTGTTCTGGCCCTATAGGAAACACAGTAGAGTACAAGAGTGCTCTTTTCTCAAAAGCAGAGTGTGTTTCTTGTAAGGCGATATAGCATTTGTTTCCCAGTCCTAAATGGAGTTGAATCACATGCAGTTTCTGGTCCTATGAGCAAGAGTTGTTTTCTGGTAAGGAAAGTCACTATTGCGTTCCCATTGCCAAACACAGTGCAAATAGCACTCGCATCTGTTCCCAGCAAGTACAGTGTATTGGACTGAAGAGGAGCTACTGTTTTTGTCAGTTTCCTAAGCAGAATTGAACTGGATATGGCCATTTGTGTAGGAAGCACAGTTCTTTTGTTCTGAGCAAGCTCACTGTACTGGCCCTTTAGGAAACACAGTAGAGTAGAAGAGTGCTCTTTTGTCAAAAGCACAGTGTGTTTCTTGTAAGGCGAGCCAGCGTTTGTTTCCCAGTCCTAAATGGAGTTGAATCACATGCAGTTTTTGGTCCTACGAGCAAGATTTTTTTTCTTTTAAGGAAAGTCACTATTGCGCTCCCGTTGACATACACAGTGCAAATAGCACTCGCGTCTGTTCCCAGCAAGTACAGTGTATTGGACTGAAGAGGAGCTATTGTTCTTGTCAGCTTCCTAAGCAGAGTTGAACTAGATATGGCCCGTGTGCGTAGGAAGCACAGTTCTTTTGTTCTGAGCAAGCTCACTGTTCAGACCCCATAGGACACATTGTAGAGAAGAAGAGTGCTCTTTTCTCAAAAGCAGAGTGTATTTCTTGTAAGGCGAGCTAGCTTTTGTTTCCCAGTCCTAAATGAATTTGAATCACATGCAGTTTCTGGTCCTAAGAGTAGAGTTATTTTTTGGTAAGAAGAGTCACTATTGCGCTCACAATGCCATACACTGTACAAATAGCCCTTGGGACTGTTCCAATCAAGTACAGTGTATTGGACTGAAGAGGAGCTACTGTTCTTGTCAGTTTCCTAAGCAGAGTTGAACTAGATATGGCCCGTGTTTGTAGGAAGCACAGTTCTTTTCTTCTGAGCAATCTCACTGTTCTGGCACTATAGGAAACACAGTAGAGTAGAAGAGTTCTCTTTTCTCAAAAGTAGAGTGTGTTTCTTGTAAGGCGAGATAGCGTTTGTTTCCCAGTCCTAAATGGAGTTGAATCACATACAGGTTTTGGTCCTACACGAAAGAGTTGTTTTCTGGTACGGAAAGTCACTATTGCGCTCCCATTGCCATACACAGTGCAAATAGCCCTCGCATCTGTTCCCAGCAAGTATAGTGTATTGGACTGAAGAGGAGCTACTGTTCTTGTCAGTTTCCTAAGCAGAATTGAACTGGATATGGCCATTTGTGTAGGAAGCACAGTTCTTTTTTTCTGAGCAAGCTCACTGTACTGGCCCTATAGGAAACACCGTAGAGTAGAATAGTGCTCTTTTCTCAAAAGCAGAGTGTGTTTATTGTAAGGCGAGCTAGCGTTTTTTTCCCAGTCCTAAATGGAGTTGAATCACATGCAGTTTTTGTTCCTATGAACAAGAGTTGTTTTCTGGTAAGGAAAGTCACTATTGCGCTCCCATTGACATACACAGTGTAAATAGCACTCGCTTGTGTTCCCAACAAGTACAGTGTATTGGACTGAAGAGGAGCTACTGTTCTTGTCAGTTTCCTAAGCAGAGTTGAACTAGATATGGCCCGTGTGTGTAGGAAGCACAGTTCTTTTGTTCTGAGCAAGCTCACTGTTTGGACCCCATAGGAAAAACAGTAGAGTAGAAGTGTGCCCTATTCTCAAAAGCAGAGCGTATTTCTTGTAAGGCGAGCTAGCGTTTGTTTCCCAGTCCTAAGTGGAGTTGAATCACATGCAGTTTCTGGTCCTAAGAGCCAAAGTTGTTTTCTGGTAAGAAAAGTAACTATTGTGCTCCTATTACTGTACACAGTGCAAATAGCACTGGCGTCTGTTCCCAGCAAGTACAGTGTGTTGGACTGAAGAGGAGCTACTGTTCTCGTCTGTTTCCTAAGCAGAGTTGAACTACATATCGCCCGTGTGTGTAGGAAGCACAGATCTTTTGTTCTGAGCAATCTCACTGTTCTGGCCCTATAGGAGACACAGTAGAGTAAAAGAGTGCTCTTTTCTCAAAAGCAGAGTGTGTTTCTTGTAAGACAAGCTAGCATGTGTTTCCCAGTCCTAAATGGAGTTGAATCACATGCAGTTTCTGGTCCTACGAGCAAGAGTTTTTTCTGGTAAGAAGAGTCACTATTGCCCTCCCATTGTCATACACAGGGCAAATAGCACTGGCGTCTGTTCCCAGCATGTACAGTGTATTGGACTGAAGAGGATCTACTGTTCTTTTCAGTTTCCTAAGCAGAATTGTACAAGATATGGCCATGTGTGTAGGAAGCACAGTTCTTTTGTTCTGAGCAATCTCACTGTTCTGGCCCTATAGGAAACACAGTAGAGTAGAAGAGTGCTCTTTTCTCAAAAGCAGAGTGTGTTTCTTGCAAGGCGAGCTAGCGTTTGTTTCCCAGTCCTAAATGGAGTTGAATCATATGCAGTTTTTGGTCATGCGAGCAAGAGTTGTTTTCTGGTAAGGAAAGTCACTATTGCGCTCCCTTTGCTATACACAGCTCAAATAGCACTCACTTCTGTTCCCAGCAATTACAGTGTGTTGGACTGAAGAGGAGCTACTGTTCTTGTCAGTTTCCTAAGCAGAGTTGAACTAGATATGTCCCGTGTGTGTAGGAAGCACAGTATTTTTGTTCTGAGCAAGCTCACTGTGCGGACCCCATAGGAAACACATTGCTCTTTTCTCAAAGCAGAGTGTGTTTCCTGTAAGGCGAGATAGCGTTTGTTTCCCAGACCTAAATGGAATTGAATCACATGCAGTTTCTGGTCCTAAAAGCAAGAGTTGTTTTCTGGTAAGAAGAGTCACTATTGAGCTCGCATTGTCATACACAGGGCAAATAGCACTGGCGTGTGTTCCCAGCCTGTACAGTGTATTGGACTGAAGAGGATCTATTGTTCTTGTCAGTTTTCTCTGCAGAGTTGAACTAGATATGGTTCGTGTGTGTAGGCAGCACAGTTCTTTTGTTCGGAGCAAGCTCACTGTTCTGGCCCTATAGGAAACACAGTAGAGTATCAGACTGCTCTTTTCTCAAAAGCAGAGTGTGTTTCTTGTAAGGCTAGCTAGCGTTTGCTTCCCAGTCCTAAATGGAGTTGAATCACATGCAGTTTCTGGTCCTATGAGCAAGAGTTGTTTCCTGGTAAGAGGAGACACTATAGTGCTCCCATTGTCATACACAGGGCAAAGAGCATGGGCGTCTGTTCCCAGCATGTAGAGTGTATTGGACTGAAGAGGAGCTACTGTTCTTGTCAGTTTCCTAAGCAGAATTGAACTGGATATGGCCATGTGTATAGGAAGCACAGTTCTTTTTTTCTGAGCAAGCTCACTGTACTGGCCCTATAGGAAACACAGTAGAGTAGAAGAGTGCTCTTTTCTCAAAAGCAGAGTAAGTTTCTTGTAAGGCAAGCTAGTGTTTGTTTCCCAGTCCTAAATGGAGTTGAATCACATGCAGTTTTTGGTCCTACGAGCAAGAGTTGTTTAGTGGTAAGGAAAGTCACTATTGCGCTCCCATTGCCAAACACAGTGCAAATAGCACTTGCATCTGTTCCCAGCAAATACAGTGTATTGGACTGAAGAGGAGCTTCTGTTCTTGTCAGTTTCCTAAGCAGAGTTGAACTAGATATGGCCCGTGTGCGTAGGAAGCACAGTTCTTTTGTTCTGAGCAAGCTCACTTTTCGGACCCCATAGGACACATAGTAGAGAAGAAGAGTGCTCTTTCTCAAAAGCAGAGTATGTTTCTTGTAAGGTGAGCTAGCTTTTGTTTCCCAGACCTAAATGAATTTGAATCACATGCAGTTTCTGGTCCTACGAGTAGAGTTATTTTTGGGTAAGAAGAGTCACTATTGCACTCCCAATGCCATACACAGTACAAATACCACTTGTGTCTGTTCCAATCAAGTACAGTGTATTGGACTGAAGAGGAGCTGCTGTTCTTGCCAGTTTCCTAAGCAGAATTGAACTAGATATGGCCCGTGTGTGTATGAAGCACATTTCTTTTGTTCTGAGCAAGCTCACTGTTCTGGCCCTATAGAAAAAACAGTAGCATAGAAGAGTGCTCTTTTCTCAAAAGCAGAGTGTGTTTCTTGTAAGGCAAGCTAGCGTTTGTTTCCCAGTCCTAAATGGAGTTGAATCCCATGCAGTTTCTGGTCCTAGGAGCAAGAGTTGTTTTGTGGTAAGAAGAGTCACTATTGCGCTCCCATTGTCATACACAGTGCAAATAGCACTGGCATCTGTTCCCAGCAAGTACAGTGTATTGGACTGAAGAGGAGCTACTGTTCTCTTTAGTTTCCTAAGCAGAGTTGAACTATATATGGCCCGTGTGTGTAGGAAGCTCAGTTCTTTTGTTCTGAGAAACCTCACTGTTCTGGCCCTATAGGAAACACAGTAGAGTACAGGAGTGCTCTTTTCTCAAAAGCAGAGTGTGTTTTTTGTAAGGTGAGATAGAATTTGTTTTCCAGTCCTAAATGGAGTTGAATCACATGCAGTTTCTGGTCCTACGAGCAAGAGTTGTTTTCTGGTAAAAAGAGTCACTATTGCGCTCCCAATGCCGTACACAGTGCAAATAGCACTGGCGTCTGTTCCCAGCAAGTACAGTGTATTGGACTGAAGAGGAGCTACTGTTCTTGTCAGTTTCCTAAGCAGAGTTGAACTAGATATGGCCCGTGTGTGCAGGAAGCACTGTTCTTTTGTTCTGAGCAAGCTAACTGTTCTGGCCCTATAGGAAACACAGTAGAGTAGAAGAGTGCTCTTTTCTCAAAAGCAGAGTGTGTTTCTTGTAAGGCGAGATAGCGTTTGTTTCCCAGTCCTAAATGGAGTTGAATCACATGCAGTTTTTGGTCCTACGCTCAAGAGTTGTTTTCTGGTAAGGAAAGTCACTATTGCGCTCCCATTGCCAAACACAGTGCAAATAGCACTCGCATCTGTTCTCAGCAAGTACAGTGTATTGGACTGAAGAGGAGCTACTGTTCTTGTCAGTTTCCTAAGCAGAATTGAACTGGATATGGCCATTTGTGTAGGTAGCACAGTTATTTTGTTCTGAGCAAGCTCACTGTAATGGCCCTATAGGAAACACAGTAGAGTAGAAGAGTGCTCTTTTCTCAAAAGCAGAGTGTGTTTCTTGTAAGGCGAGCTAGCGTTTGTTTCCCAGTCCTAAATGGAGTTGAATCACATGCAGTTTTTGGTCCTCTGAGCAAGAGTTGTTTTCTGGTAAGAAGAGTCACTATTGTGCTCCCATTGTCATACACAGGGCAAATAGCACTGGCGTCTGTTCCCAGCATGTACAGTGTATTGGACTGAAGAGGATCTACTGTTCTTGTCAGTTTGCTAAGCAGATTTGAACTAGATATGTCCCGTGTGTATAGGAAGCACAGTTTTTTTGTTCTGAGCAAGCTCACTGTGCGGACCCCATAGGAAACACATTGCTCTTTTCTCAAAAGCAGAGTGTGTTTCTTGTAAGGCTAGCTAGCGTTTGCTTCCCAGACCTAAATGGAGTTGAATCACATGCAGTTTCTGGTCCTACAAGCAAGAGTTGTTTTCTGGTAAGAAGAGTCACTATTGAGCTCCCATTGTCATACACAGGGCAAATAGCACTGGCATTTGTTCCCAGCATGTACAGTGTATTGGACTGAAGAGGATCTATTGTTCTTGTCAGGTTCCTAAGCAGAGTTGAACCAGATATGGCCCGTGTGTGTATGAAGCACATTTCTTTTGTTCTGAGCAAGCTCACTGTTCTGGACCTATAGGAAACACAGCAGAGTAGAAGAGTGCTCTTTTCTCAAAAGCAGAGTGTGTTTCTTGTAAGGCTAGCTAGCGTTTGTTTCCCAGTCCTAAATGGAGTTGAATCCCATGAAGTTTCTGGTCCTAGGAGCAAGAGTTGTTTTGTGGAAAGAAGAGTCACTATTGCGCTCCCATTGTCATACACAGTGCAAAAACACTGGCGCCTGTTCCCAGCAAGTACAGTGTATTGGACTGAAGGGGATCTTCTGTTCTTGTCAGTTTCCTAAGCAGAATTGAACTAGATATGGCCCGTGTGTGTAGGCAGCACAGTTCTTTTGTTCTGAGCAAGCTCACTGTTCTGGCCCTATAGGAGACACAGTAGAGTAAAAGAGTGCTCTTTTCTCAAAAGCAGAGTGTGTTTCTTGTAAGACAAGCTAGCATGTGTTTCCCAGTCCTAAATGGAGTTGAATCACATGCAGTTTCTGGTCCTACGAGCAAGAGTTTTTTCTGGTAAGAAGAGTCACTATTGCCCTCCCATTGTCATACACAGGGCAAATAGCACTGGCGTCTGTTCCCAGCATGTACAGTGTATTGGACTGAAGAGGATCTACTGTTCTTTTCAGTTTCCTAAGCAGAATTGTACAAGATATGGCCATGTGTGTAGGAAGCACAGTTCTTTTGTTCTGAGCAATCTCACTGTTCTGGCCCTATAGGAAACACAGTAGAGTAGAAGAGTGCTCTTTTCTCAAAAGCAGAGTGTGTTTCTTGCAAGGCGAGCTAGCGTTTGTTTCCCAGTCCTAAATGGAGTTGAATCATATGCAGTTTTTGGTCATGCGAGCAAGAGTTGTTTTCTGGTAAGGAAAGTCACTATTGCGCTCCCTTTGCTATACACAGCTCAAATAGCACTCACTTCTGTTCCCAGCAATTACAGTGTGTTGGACTGAAGAGGAGCTACTGTTCTTGTCAGTTTCCTAAGCAGAGTTGAACTAGATATGTCCCGTGTGTGTAGGAAGCACAGTATTTTTGTTCTGAGCAAGCTCACTGTGCGGACCCCATAGGAAACACATTGCTCTTTTCTCAAAGCAGAGTGTGTTTCCTGTAAGGCGAGATAGCGTTTGTTTCCCAGACCTAAATGGAATTGAATCACATGCAGTTTCTGGTCCTAAAAGCAAGAGTTGTTTTCTGGTAAGAAGAGTCACTATTGAGCTCGCATTGTCATACACAGGGCAAATAGCACTGGCGTGTGTTCCCAGCCTGTACAGTGTATTGGACTGAAGAGGATCTATTGTTCTTGTCAGTTTTCTCTGCAGAGTTGAACTAGATATGGTTCGTGTGTGTAGGCAGCACAGTTCTTTTGTTCGGAGCAAGCTCACTGTTCTGGCCCTATAGGAAACACAGTAGAGTATCAGACTGCTCTTTTCTCAAAAGCAGAGTGTGTTTCTTGTAAGGCTAGCTAGCGTTTGCTTCCCAGTCCTAAATGGAGTTGAATCACATGCAGTTTCTGGTCCTATGAGCAAGAGTTGTTTCCTGGTAAGAGGAGACACTATAGTGCTCCCATTGTCATACACAGGGCAAAGAGCATGGGCGTCTGTTCCCAGCATGTAGAGTGTATTGGACTGAAGAGGAGCTACTGTTCTTGTCAGTTTCCTAAGCAGAATTGAACTGGATATGGCCATGTGTATAGGAAGCACAGTTCTTTTTTTCTGAGCAAGCTCACTGTACTGGCCCTATAGGAAACACAGTAGAGTAGAAGAGTGCTCTTTTCTCAAAAGCAGAGTAAGTTTCTTGTAAGGCAAGCTAGTGTTTGTTTCCCAGTCCTAAATGGAGTTGAATCACATGCAGTTTTTGGTCCTACGAGCAAGAGTTGTTTAGTGGTAAGGAAAGTCACTATTGCGCTCCCATTGCCAAACACAGTGCAAATAGCACTTGCATCTGTTCCCAGCAAATACAGTGTATTGGACTGAAGAGGAGCTTCTGTTCTTGTCAGTTTCCTAAGCAGAGTTGAACTAGATATGGCCCGTGTGCGTAGGAAGCACAGTTCTTTTGTTCTGAGCAAGCTCACTTTTCGGACCCCATAGGACACATAGTAGAGAAGAAGAGTGCTCTTTCTCAAAAGCAGAGTATGTTTCTTGTAAGGTGAGCTAGCTTTTGTTTCCCAGACCTAAATGAATTTGAATCACATGCAGTTTCTGGTCCTACGAGTAGAGTTATTTTTGGGTAAGAAGAGTCACTATTGCACTCCCAATGCCATACACAGTACAAATACCACTTGTGTCTGTTCCAATCAAGTACAGTGTATTGGACTGAAGAGGAGCTGCTGTTCTTGCCAGTTTCCTAAGCAGAATTGAACTAGATATGGCCCGTGTGTGTATGAAGCACATTTCTTTTGTTCTGAGCAAGCTCACTGTTCTGGCCCTATAGAAAAAACAGTAGCATAGAAGAGTGCTCTTTTCTCAAAAGCAGAGTGTGTTTCTTGTAAGGCAAGCTAGCGTTTGTTTCCCAGTCCTAAATGGAGTTGAATCCCATGCAGTTTCTGGTCCTAGGAGCAAGAGTTGTTTTGTGGTAAGAAGAGTCACTATTGCGCTCCCATTGTCATACACAGTGCAAATAGCACTGGCATCTGTTCCCAGCAAGTACAGTGTATTGGACTGAAGAGGAGCTACTGTTCTCTTTAGTTTCCTAAGCAGAGTTGAACTATATATGGCCCGTGTGTGTAGGAAGCTCAGTTCTTTTGTTCTGAGAAACCTCACTGTTCTGGCCCTATAGGAAACACAGTAGAGTACAGGAGTGCTCTTTTCTCAAAAGCAGAGTGTGTTTTTTGTAAGGTGAGATAGAATTTGTTTTCCAGTCCTAAATGGAGTTGAATCACATGCAGTTTCTGGTCCTACGAGCAAGAGTTGTTTTCTGGTAAAAAGAGTCACTATTGCGCTCCCAATGCCGTACACAGTGCAAATAGCACTGGCGTCTGTTCCCAGCAAGTACAGTGTATTGGACTGAAGAGGAGCTACTGTTCTTGTCAGTTTCCTAAGCAGAGTTGAACTAGATATGGCCCGTGTGTGCAGGAAGCACTGTTCTTTTGTTCTGAGCAAGCTAACTGTTCTGGCCCTATAGGAAACACAGTAGAGTAGAAGAGTGCTCTTTTCTCAAAAGCAGAGTGTGTTTCTTGTAAGGCGAGATAGCGTTTGTTTCCCAGTCCTAAATGGAGTTGAATCACATGCAGTTTTTGGTCCTACGCTCAAGAGTTGTTTTCTGGTAAGGAAAGTCACTATTGCGCTCCCATTGCCAAACACAGTGCAAATAGCACTCGCATCTGTTCTCAGCAAGTACAGTGTATTGGACTGAAGAGGAGCTACTGTTCTTGTCAGTTTCCTAAGCAGAATTGAACTGGATATGGCCATTTGTGTAGGTAGCACAGTTATTTTGTTCTGAGCAAGCTCACTGTAATGGCCCTATAGGAAACACAGTAGAGTAGAAGAGTGCTCTTTTCTCAAAAGCAGAGTGTGTTTCTTGTAAGGCGAGCTAGCGTTTGTTTCCCAGTCCTAAATGGAGTTGAATCACATGCAGTTTTTGGTCCTCTGAGCAAGAGTTGTTTTCTGGTAAGAAGAGTCACTATTGTGCTCCCATTGTCATACACAGGGCAAATAGCACTGGCGTCTGTTCCCAGCATGTACAGTGTATTGGACTGAAGAGGATCTACTGTTCTTGTCAGTTTGCTAAGCAGATTTGAACTAGATATGTCCCGTGTGTATAGGAAGCACAGTTTTTTTGTTCTGAGCAAGCTCACTGTGCGGACCCCATAGGAAACACATTGCTCTTTTCTCAAAAGCAGAGTGTGTTTCTTGTAAGGCTAGCTAGCGTTTGCTTCCCAGACCTAAATGGAGTTGAATCACATGCAGTTTCTGGTCCTACAAGCAAGAGTTGTTTTCTGGTAAGAAGAGTCACTATTGAGCTCCCATTGTCATACACAGGGCAAATAGCACTGGCATTTGTTCCCAGCATGTACAGTGTATTGGACTGAAGAGGATCTATTGTTCTTGTCAGGTTCCTAAGCAGAGTTGAACCAGATATGGCCCGTGTGTGTATGAAGCACATTTCTTTTGTTCTGAGCAAGCTCACTGTTCTGGACCTATAGGAAACACAGCAGAGTAGAAGAGTGCTCTTTTCTCAAAAGCAGAGTGTGTTTCTTGTAAGGCTAGCTAGCGTTTGTTTCCCAGTCCTAAATGGAGTTGAATCCCATGAAGTTTCTGGTCCTAGGAGCAAGAGTTGTTTTATGGAAAGAAGAGTCACTATTGCGCTCCCATTGTCATACACAGTGCAAAAACACTGGCGCCTGTTCCCAGCAAGTACAGTGTATTGGACTGAAGGGGATCTTCTGTTCTTGTCAGTTTCCTAAGCAGAATTGAACTAGATATGGCCCGTGTGTGTAGGCAGCACAGTTCTTTTGTTCTGAGCAAGCTCACTGTTCGGACCCCATAGGAAACACAGTAGAGTAGAAGTGTGCCCTTTTCTCAAAAGCAGAGCTCGTTTCTTGTAAGGCAAGCTAGCGTTTGTTTCTCAGTCCTAAGTGGAGTTGAATCACATGCAGTTTCTGGTCCTAAGAGCCAGAGTTGTTTTCTGGTAAGAAGAGTCACTATTGTGTTCCCATTGCTGTACACAGTGCAAATAGCACTCGTGTCTGTTCCCAGGAAGGACAGTGTATTGGACTGAAGAGGAGCTACTGTTCTTGTCATTTTCCTAAGCAGAGTTGAACTAGATATGGCCGTGTGTGCAGGAAGCACAGTTCTTTTGTTCTGAGCAAGCTCACTGTTCTGGCCCTATAGGAAACACAGTAGAGTAGAAGAGTGCTCTTTTCTCAAAAGCAGAGTATGTTTCTTGTAAGGCGAGCTGGTGTTTGTTTCCCAGTCCTAAATGTAGTTGAATCACATGCAGTTTTTGGTCCTACGCACAAGAGTTCTTTTCTGGTAAGGAAAGTCACTATTGCGCTCCCATTGCCAAACACAGTGCAAATAGCACTCGCATCTGTTCACAGCAAGTACAGTGTATTGGACTGAAGAGGAGCTACTGTTCTTGTCAGTTTCCTATGCAGGATTGAACTGGATATGGCCATTTGTGTAGGAAGCACAGTTCTTTTGTTCTGAGCAAGCTCACTGTACTGGCCCTATAGGAAACACAGTAGAGTAGAAGAGTGCTCTTTTCTCAAAAGCAGAGTGTGTTTCTTGTAAGGCGAGCCAGCGTTTGTTTCCCAGTCCTAAATGGAGTTGAATCACATGCAGTTTTTGGTCCTACGAGCAAGAGTTGTTTTCTGGTAAGGAAAGTCACTATTGTGCTCCCGTTGACATACACAGTGCAAATAGCACTCGCGTCTGTTCCCAGCAAGTACAGTGTATTGGACTGAAGAGGAGCTACTGTTCTTGTCAGTTACCTAAGGAGAGTTGAATTAGATATGGCCCGTGTGTGCATGAAGCACAGTTGTTTTGTCCTGAGCAAGCTCACTGTTCTGGCCCTATAGGAAACACAGTAGAGTAGAAGAGTGCTCATTTCTCAAAAGAAGAGTATGTTTCTTGTAAGGCGAGTTGGTGTTTGTTTCCCAGTTCTCAATGGAGTTGAATCATATGCAGTTTTTGGTCCTACGCGCAAGAGTTGTTTTCTGGTAAGGAAAGTCACTATTGCGCTCCCATTGCCAAACACAGTGCAAATAGCACTCGCATCTGTTCACAGCAAGTACAGTGTATTGGACTGAAGAGGAGCTACTGTTCTTGTCAGTTTCCTAAGCAGAATTGAACTGGATATGGCCATTTGTGTAGGAAGCACAATTCTTTTGTTCTGAGCAAGCTCACTGAACTGGCCCAATAGGAAACATTGTAGAGTAGAAGAGTGCTCTTTTTTCAAAAGCAGAGTGGGTTTCTTGAAAGGCGAGCCAGCATTTGTTTCCCAGTCCTAAATGGAGTTGAATCACATGCAGTTTTTGGTCCTACGAGCAAGAGTTGTTTTCTGGTAAGGAAAGTCACTATTGTGCTCCTGTTGACATACACAGTGCAAATAGCACTCGCGTCTGTTTCCAGCAAGTACAGTGTATTGGACTGAAAAGGCGCTACTGTTCTTGTCAGTTTCCTAAACAGAATTGAACTAGATATGGCCCGTGTGTGTATGAAGCACATTTCCTTTGTTCTGAGCAAGCTCACTGTTCTGTCCCTATAGGAAACATAGTAGAGTACAAGAGTGCTCTTTTCTCAAAAGCAGAGTGTGTTTCTTGTAAGGCGAGATAGCATTTGTTTCCCAGTCCTAAATGGAGTTGAATCACATGCAGTTTCTGGTCCTACGAGCAAGAGTTGTTTTCTGGTAAGAAGAGTCACTATTGTGCTCCCATTGCCATACACAGTGCAAATAGCACTGGCGTCTGTTCCCAGCAAGTACAGTGTATTGGACTGAAGAGGAGCTACTGTTCTTGTCAGTTTCCTAAGCAGAGTTGAACTGGATATGACCCGTGTGTGTAGGAAGCACAGTTCCTTTTTTCTGAGCAAGCTCACTGTTCTGGCGCTATCGGAAACACATTAGAGTAGAAGAGTGTTCTTTTCTCAAAAGAAGAGTGTGTTTCTTGTAAGGCGAGCTAGCGTTTGTTTCCCAGTCCTAAATGGAGTTGAATCAAATGCAGTTTCTGGTCCTGCGAGCAAGAGTTGTTTTCTGGTAAGAAGAGACAATATTGTGCTCCCATTGTCATACACAAGGCAAATAGCACTGGCGTCTATTCCCAGCATGTACAGTGTGTTACACTGTAGAGGATCTACTGTTCTTGTCAGTTTCCTAAGCAGAATTGAACCAGATATGGCCGTGTGTCTAAAAAGCACAGTTCTTTTGTTCTGAGCAAGCTGACTGTTTTGGCTCTATAGGAAACACAGTAGAGTAGAAGAGTGCTCTTTTGTCAAAAGCAGAGTGTGTTTCTTGTAAGGAGAGCTAGCGTTTGTTTCCCAGTCCTAAATGGAGTTGAAATACACATGCAGTTTCTGGTCCTACGAGCGAGACTTGTTTTCTGGTAAGAAGAGTCCATTTTGCGCTCCCTTTGCCTTACACAGTGCAAATAGCACTCGCGTCTGTTCCCAGCAAGTACAGTGTATTGGACTGAAGAGAGGCTACTGTTCTTGTCAGATTCGTAAGCAGAATTGAACTAGATATGGCCCGTGTGTGTAGGAAGCACAGTTCTTTTGTTCTGAGCAAGCTCACTGTTCTGGCCCTATAGGAAACACAGTAGAGTAGAGGAGTGCTCTTTTCTCAAAAGCAGAGAGTGTTTCTTGTAAGGGAGCTAGCGTTTGTTTCGCAGTCTTAAATGGAGGTGAATCAAATGCAGTTTTTGGTCCTACGAGCAAGAGTTGTTTTCTGGTAAGAAGAGTCACTATTGCGCTCTCGTTGTCATACACAGGGCAAATAGCACTGGCATCTGTTCCCAGCATGTACAGTGTATTGGAGTGAAGAGGATCTACTGTTCTTGTCAGTTTCCTAATCAGAGTTGTACTAAATATAGTCGGTGTGTGTAGGAAGCACAGTTCTTTTGTTCTGAGAAAGCTCACTCTTCGGACCCTATAGGAAACACAGTAGAGTAGATGTGTGCCCTTTTCTCAAAAACAGAGTGTATTTCTTGTAAGGCGAGCTAGCGTTTGTTTCCCAGTCCTAAATGGAGTTGAATCCCATGCAGTTTCTGGTCCTAGGAGCAAGAGTTGTTTTGTGGTAAGAAGAGTCACTATTGCGCTCCCATTGTCATACACAGTGCAAATAGCACTGGCATCTGTTCCCAGCAAGTACAGTGTATTGGACTGAAGAGGAGCTACTGTTCTCTTTAGTTTCCTAAGCAGAGTTGAACTATATATGGCCCGTGTGTGTAGGAAGCTCAGTTCTTTTGTTCTGAGAAACCTCACTGTTCTGGCCCTATAGGAAACACAGTAGAGTACAGGAGTGCTCTTTTCTCAAAAGCAGAGTGTGTTTTTTGTAAGGTAAGATAGAATTTGTTTTCCAGTCCTAAATGGAGTTGAATCACATGCAGTTTCTGGTCCTACGAGCAAGAGTTGTTTTCTGGTAAAAAGAGTCACTATTGCGCTCCCAATGCCGTACACAGTGCAAATAGCACTGGCGTCTGTTCCCAGCAAGTACAGTGTATTGGACTGAAGAGGAGCTACTGTTCTTGTCAGTTTCCTAAGCAGAGTTGAACTAGATATGGCCCGTGTGTGCAGGAAGCACTGTTCTTTTGTTCTGAGCAAGCTAACTGTTCTGGCTCTATAGGAAACACAGTAGAGTAGAAGAGTGCTCTTTTCTCAAAAGCAGAGTGTGTTTCTGGTAAGGCGAGATAGCGTTTGTTTCCCAGTCCTAAATGGAGTTGAATCACATGCAGTTTTTGGTCCTACGCTCAAGAGTTGTTTTCTGGTAAGGAAAGTCACTATTGCGCTCCCATTGCCAAACACAGTGCAAATAGCACTCGCATCTGTTCTCAGCAAGTACAGTGTATTGGACTGAAGAGGAGCTACTGTTCTTGTCAGTTTCCTAAGCAGAATTGAACTGGATATGGCCATTTGTGTAGGTAGCACAGTTATTTTGTTCTGAGCAAGCTCACTGTAATGGCCCTATAGGAAACACAGTAGAGTAGAAGAGTGCTCTTTTCTCAAAAGCAGAGTGTGTTTCTTGTAAGGCGAGCTAGCGTTTGTTTCCCAGTCCTAAATGGAGTTGAATCACATGCAGTTTTTGGTCCTCTGAGCAAGAGTTGTTTTCTGGTAAGAAGAGTCACTATTGTGTTCCCATTGTCATACACAGGGCAAATAGCACTGGCGTCTGTTCCCAGCATGTACAGTGTATTGGACTGAAGAGGATCTACTGTTCTTGTCAGTTTCCTAAGCAGATTTGAACTAGATATGTCCCGTGTGTATAGGAAGCACAGTTTTTTTGTTCTGAGCAAGCTCACTGTGCGGACCCCATAGGAAACACATTGCTCTTTTCTCAAAAGCAGAGTGTGTTTCTTGTAAGGCTAGCTAGCGTTTGCTTCCCAGACCTAAATGGAGTTGAATCACATGCAGTTTCTGGTCCTACAAGCAAGAGTTGTTTTCTGGTAAGAAGAGTCACTATTGAGCTCCCATTGTCATACACAGGGCAAATAGCACTGGCATTTGTTCCCAGCATGTACAGTGTATTGGACTGAAGAGGATCTACTGTTCTTGTCAGTTTCCTAAGCAGAATTGAACTAGATATGGCCCGTGTGTGTAGGCAGCACAGTTCTTTTGTTCTGAGCAAGCTCTCTGTTCTGTCCCTATAGGAAACACAGTAGAGTAGAAGAGTGCTGTTTTCTCAAAAGCAGATTGTGTTTCTTGTAAGGCGAGCTAGCGTTTGTTTCCCAGTCCTAAATGGAGTTGAATCACATGCAGTTTCTGGTCCTACGAGCAAGAGTTGTTTTCTGGTAAGAAGAGTCACTACTGCGCTCCCATTGTCATACACAGGGCAAATAGCACTGGCGTCTGTTCCCAGCATGTACAGTGTATTGGACTGAAGAGGATCTACTGTTCTTGTCAGTTTCCTAAGCAGAGTTGAACTAGATATGTCCCGTGTGTATAGGAAGCACAGTTCTTTTGTTCTGAGCAAGCTCACTGTGCGGACCCCATAGGAAACACATTGCTCTTTTCTCAAAAGCAGAGTGTGTTTCTTGTAAGGCGAGATAGCGTTTGCTTCCCAGACCTAAATGGAGTTGAATCACATGCAGTTTCTGGTCCTACAAGCAAGAGTTGTTTTCTGGTAAGAAGAGTCACTATTGAGCTCGCATTGTCATACACAGGGCAAATAGCACTGGCATTTGTTCCCAGCATGTACAGTGTATTGGACTGAAGAGGATCTATTGTTCTTGTCAGGTTCCTAATCAGAGTTGAACCAGATATGGCCCGTGTGTGTATGAAGCACATTTCTTTTGTTCTGAGCAAGCTCACTGTTCTGGACCTATAGGAAACACAGCAGAGTAGAAGAGTGCTCTTTTCTCAAAAGCAGAGTGTGTTTCTTGTAAGGCTAGCTAGCGTTTGTTTCCCAGTCCTAAATGGAGTTGAATCCCATGCAGTTTCTGGTCCTAGGAGCAAGAGTTGTTTTGTGGTAAGAAGAGTCACTATTGCGCTCCCATTGTCATACACAGTGCAAATAGCACTGGCGTTTGTTCCCAGCCAGTACAGTGTATTGGACTGAAGGGGATCTACTGTTCTTGTGAGTTTTCTAAGCAGAATTGAACTAGATATGGCCCGTGTGTGTAGGAAGCACAGTTCTTTTGTTCTGAGGAAGCTCACTGTTCTGATATTATAGGAAACACCGTAGAGTAGAAGAGTGCTCTTTTCTCAAAAGCAGAGCTCGTTTCTTGTAAGGCAAGCTAGCGTTTGTTTCTCAGTCCTAAGTGGAGTTGAATCACATGCAGTTTCTGGTCCTAAGAGCCAGAGTTGTTTTCTGGTAAGAAGAGTCACTATTGTGTTCCCATTGCTGTACACAGTGCAAATAGCACTCGCGTCAGTTCCCAGGAAGTACAGTGTATTGGACTGAAGAGGAGCTACTGTTCTTGTCATTTTCCTAAGCAGAGTTGAACTAGATATGGCCGTGTGTGCAGGAAGCACAGTTTTTTTGTTCTGAGCAAGCTCACTGTTCTGGCCCTATAGGAAACACAGTAGAGTAGAAGAGTGCTCTTTTCTCAAAAGCAGAGTATGTTTCTTGTAAGGCGAGCTGGTGTTTGTTTCCCAGTCCTAAATGTAGTTGAATCACATGCAGTTTTTGGACCTACGAGCAAGAGATCTTTTCTGGTAAGGAAAGTCACTATTGCGCTCCCATTGCCAAACACAGTGCAAATAGCACTCGCATCTGTTCCCAGCAAGTACAGTGTATTGGACTGAAGAGGAGCTACTGTTCTTGTCAGTTTCCTATGCAGGATTGAACTGGATATGGCCATTTGTGTAGGAAGCACAGTTCTTTTGTTCTGAGCAAGCTCACTGTACTGGCCCTATAGGAAACACAGTAGAGTAGAAGAGTGCTCTTTTCTCAAAAGCAGAGTGTGTTTCTTGTAAGGCGAGCCAGCGTTTGTTTCCCAGTCCTAAATGGAGTTGAATCACATGCAGTTTTTGGTCCTATGAGCAAGAGTTGTTTTCTGGTAAGGAAAGTCACTATTGTGCTCCCGTTGACATACACAGTGCAAATAGCACTCGCGTCTGTTCCCAGCAAGTACAGTGTATTGGACTGAAGAGGAGCTACTGTTCTTGTCAGTTACCTAAGGAGAGTTGAATTAGATATGGCCCGTGTGTGCAGGAAGCACAGTTGTTTTGTCCTGAGCAAGCTCACTGTTCTGGCCCTATAGGAAACACAGTAGAGTAGAAGAGTGCTCATTTCTCAAAAGAAGAGTATGTTTCTTGTAAGGCGAGTTGGTGTTTGTTTCCCAGTTCTCAATGGAGTTGAATCATATGCAGTTTTTGGTCCTACGCGCAAGAGTTGTTTTCTGGTAAGGAAAGTCACTATTGCGCTCCCATTGCCAAACACAGTGCAAATAGCACTCGCATCTGTTCACAGCAAGTACAGTGTATTGGACTGAAGAGGAGCTACTGTTCTTGTCAGTTTCCTAAGCAGAATTGAACTGGATATGGCCATTTGTGTAGGAAGCACAATTCTTTTGTTCTGAGCAAGCTCACTGAACTGGCCCAATAGGAAACATTGTAGAGTAGAAGAGTGCTCTTTTTTCAAAAGCAGAGTGGGTTTCTTGTAAGGCGAGCCAGCATTTGTTTCCCAGTCCTAAATGGAGTTGAATCACATGCAGTTTTTGGTCCTACGAGCAAGAGTTGTTTTCTGGTAAGGAAAGTCACTATTGTGCTCCTGTTGACATACACAGTGCAAATAGCACTCGCGTCTGTTTCCAGCAAGTACAGTGTATTGGACTGAAAAGGAGCTACTGTTCTTGTCAGTTTCCTAAACAGAATTGAACTAGATATGGCCCGTGTGTGTATGAAGCACATTTCCTTTGTTCTGAGCAAGCTCACTGTTCTGTCCCTATAGGAAACATAGTAGAGTACAAGAGTGCTCTTTTCTCAAAAGCAGAGTGTGTTTCTTGTAAGGCGAGATAGCATTTGTTTCCCAGTCCTAAATGGAGTTGAATCACATGCAGTTTCTGGTCCTATGAGCAAGAGTTGTTTATTGGTAAAAAGAGTCACTATTGCGCTCCCAATGCCGTACACAGTGCAAATAGCACTCGCGTCTGTTCCCAGCAAGTACAGTGTATTGGACTGAAGAGGAGCTACTGTTCTTGTCAGTTACCTAAGGAGAGTTGAACTAGATATGGCCCGTGTGTGCAGGAAGCACAGTTCTTTTGTTCTGAGCAAGCTCACTGTTCTGGCCCTATAGGAAACACAGTAGAGTAGAAGAGTGCTCTTTTCTCAAAAGAAGAGTATGTTTCTTGTAAGGCGAGCTGGTGTTTGTTTCCCAGTCCTCAATGGAGTTGAATCATATGCAGTTTTTGGTCCAACGCGCAAGAGTTGTTTTCTGGTAAGGAAAGTCACTATTGCGCTCCCATTGCCAAACACAGTGCAAATAGCACTCGCATCTGTTCACAGAAAGTACAGTGTATTGGACTGAAGAGGAGCTACTGTTCTTGTCAGTTTCCTAAGCAGAATTGAACTGGATATGGCCATTTGTGTAGGAAGCACAATTCTTTTGTTCTGAGCAAGCTCACTGTACTGGCCCAATAGGAAACATTGTAGAGTAGAAGAGTGCTCTTTTCTCAAAAGCAGAGTGTGTTTCTTGTAAGGCGAGCCAGCGTTTGTTTCCCAGTCCTAAATGGAGTTGAATCACATGCAGTTTTTGGTCCTACGAGCAAGAGTTGTTTTCTGGTAAGGAAAGTCACTATTGTGCTCCCGTTGACATACACAGTGCAAATAGCACTCGCGTCTGTTTCCAGCAAGTACAGTGTATTGGACTGAAAAGGAGCTACTGTTCTTGTCAGTTTCCTAAACAGAATTGAACTAGATATGGCCCGTGTGTGTATGAAGCACATTTCCTTTGTTCTGAGCAAGCTCACTGTTCTGGCCCTATAGGAATCATAGTAGAGTACAAGAGTGCTCTTTTCTCAAAAGCAGAGTGTGTTTCTTGTAAGGCGAGATAGCATTTGTTTCCCAGTCCTAAATGGAGTTGAATCACATGCAGTTTCTGGTCCTATGAGCAAGAGTTGTTTATTGGTAAAAAGAGTCACTATTGCGCTCCCAATGCCATACACAGTGCAAATAGCACTCGCGTCTGTTCCCAGCAAGTACAGTGTATTGGAGTGAAGAGGAGCTACTGTTCTTGTCAGTTACCTAAGCAGAGTTGAACTAGATATGGCCCGTGTGTGCAGGAAGCACAGTTCTTTTGTTCTGAGCAAGCTCACTGTTCTGGCCCTATAGGAAACACAGTAGAGTAGAAGAGTGCTCATTTCTCAAAAGAAGAGTATGTTTCTTGTAAGGTGAGCTGGCGTTTGTTTCCCAGTCCTCAATGGAGTTGAATCATATGCAGTTTTTGGTCCTACGCGCAAGAGTTGTTTTCTGGTAAGGAAAGTCACTATTGCGCTCCCATTGCCAAACACAGTGCAAATAGCACTCGCATCTGTTCACAGCAAGTACAGTGTATTGGACTGAAGAGGAGCTACTGTTCTTGTCAGTTTCCTAAGCAGAATTGAACTGGATATGGCCATTTGTGTAGGAAGCACAATTCTTTTGTTCTGAGCAAGCTCACTGTACTGGCCCAATAGGAAACATTGTAGAGTAGAAGAGTGCTCTTTTCTCAAAAGCAGAGTGTGTTTCTTGTAAGGCGAGCCAGCGTTTGTTTCCCAGTCCTAAATGGAGTTGAATCACATGCAGTTTTTGGTCCTACGAGCAAGAGTTGTTTTCTGGTAAGGAAAGTCACTATTGTGCTCCGGTTGACATACACAGTGCAAATAGCACTCGCGTCTGTTTCCAGCAAGTACAGTGTATTGGACTGAAAAGGACCTACTGTTCTTGTCAGTTTCCTAAACAGAATTGAACTAGATATGGCCCGTGTGTGTGTGAAGCACATTTCCTTTGTTCTGAGCAAGCTCACTGTTCTGGCCCTATAGGAAACATAGTAGAGTACAAGAATGCTCTTTTCTCAAAAGCAGAGTGTGTTTCTTGTAAGGCGAGCCAGCGTTTGTTTCCCAGTCCTAAATGGAGTTGAATCACATGCAGTTTTTGGTCCTACGAGCAAGAGTTGTTTTCTGGTAAGGAAAGTCACTATTGCGCTCCCTTTGCCATACACAGCTCAAATAGCACTCACTTCTGTTCCCAGCAAATACAGTGTATTGGACTGAAGAGGAGCTACTGTTCTTGTCAGTTTCCTAAGCAGAGTTGAACTAGATATGTCCCGTGTGTATAGGAAGCACAGTACTTTTGTTCTGAGCAAACTCACTGTGCGGACCCCATAGGAAACACATTGCTCTTTTCTCAAAAGCAGAGTATGTTTCTTGTAAGGCGAGATAGCGTTTGCTTCCCAGACCTAAATGGAGTTGAATCACATGCAGTTTCTGGTCCTAAAAGAAAGAGTTGTTTTCTGGTAAGAAGAGTCACTATTGAGCTCCCATTGTCATACACAGGGCAAATAGCACTGGCGTCTGTAACCAGCAAGTACAGCGTATTGCACTGAACGGGATCTATTGTTCTTGTCAGTTTCTTAAGCAGAGTTGAACTAGATATGTCCCGTGTGTGCAGGAAGCACAGTTCTTTTGTTCTGAGCAAGCTCACTGTTCTGGCCCTATAGGAAACACAGTAGAGTAGAAGAGTGCTCTTTTCTCAAAAGCAGAGTATGTTTCTTGTAAGTCGAGCTGGTGTTTGTTTCCCAGTCCTAAATGTAGTTGAATCACATGCAGTTTTTGGTCCTACGCGCAAGAGTTCTTTTCTGGTAAGGAAAGTCACTAATGCGCTCCCATTGCCAAACACAGTGCAAATAGCACTCGCATCTGTTCCCAGCAAGTACAGTGTATTGGACTGAAAAGTAGCTACTGTTCTTGTCAGTTTTCTAACCAGAATTGAACTAGATATGGCCCGTGTGTGTATGAAGCACATTTCCTTTGCTCTGAGCAAGCTCACTGTACTGGCCCTATAGGAAACACAGTAGAGTAGAAGAGTGCTCTTTTCTCAAAAGCAGAGTGTGTTTCTTGTAAGGCGAGCTAGCGTTTGTTTCCCAGTCCTAAATAGAGTTGAATCTCATGCAGTTTTTGGTCCTACGAGCAAGAATTGTTTTCTGGTAAGGAAAGTCACTATTGTGCTCCCGTTGACATACACAGTGCTAATAGCACTCGCGTCTGTTTCCAGCAAGTACAGTGTATTGGACTGAAAAGGAGCTACCGTTCTTGTCAGTTTTCTAACCAGAATTGAACTAGATATGGCCCGTGTGTGTATGAAGCACATTTCCTTTGCTCTGAGCAAGCTCACTGTTCTGGCCCTATAGGAAACATAGTAGAGTACAAGAGTGCTCTTTTCTCAAAAGCAGAGTGTGTTTCTTGTAAGGCGAGATAGCATTTGTTTCCCAGTCTTAAATGGAGTTGAATCACATGCAGTTTCTGGTCCTATGAGCAAGAGTTGTTTATTGGTAAAAAGAGTCACTATTGCGCTCCCAATGCCGTACACAGTGCAAATAGCACTCGGGTCTGTTCCCAGCAAGTACAGTGTATTGGACTGAAGAGGAGCTACTGTTCTTGTCAGTTACCTAAGGAGAGTTGAACTAGATATGGCCCGTGTGTGCAGGAAGCACAGTTCTTTTGTTCTGAGCAAGCTCACTGTTCTGGCCCTATAGGAAACACAGTAGAGTAGAAGAGTGCTCTTTTCTCAAAAGCAGATTGTGTTTCTTGTAAGGCGAGCTAGCGTTTGTTTCCCAGTCCTAAATGGAGTTCAATCACATGCAGTTTTTGGTCCTACGAGCAAGAGTTGTTTTCTGGTAAGAAGAGACACTATTGTGCTCCCATTGTCATACACAGGGCAAATAACACTGGCGTCTGTTCTCAGCATGTACAGTGTATTGGACTGCAGAGGATCTACTGTTCTTGTCAGTTTACTAAGCAGAGTTGAACTAGATATGTCCCGTGTGTATAGGAAGCACAGTTCTTTTGTTCTGAGCAAGCTCACTGCGCGGACCCCATAGGAAACACATTGCTCTTTTCTCAAAAGCAGAGTGTGTTTCTTGTAAGGCGAGATAGCGTTTGCTTCCCAGACCTAAATGGAGTTGAATCACATGCAGTTTCTGGTCCTACAAGCAAGAGTTGTTTTCTGGTAAGAAGAGTCTCTATTGAGCTCGCATTGTCATACACAGGGCAAATAGCCCTGGCATTTGTTCCCAGCATGTACAGTGTATTGGACTGAAGAGGATCTATTGTTCTTGTCAGGTTCCTAAGCAGAGTTGAACCAGATATGGCCCGTGTGTGTATGAAGCACATTTCTTTTGTTCTGAGCAAGCTCACTGTTCTGGACCTATAGGAAACACAGCAGAGTAGAAGAGTGCTCTTTTCTCAAAAGCAGAGTGTGTTTCTTGTAAGGCTAGCTAGCGTTTGTTTCCCAGTCCTAAATGGAGTTGAATCCCATGCAGTTTCTGGTCCTAGGAGCAAGAGTTGTTTTGTGGTAAGAAGAGTCACTATTGAGCTCCCATTGTCATACACAGTGCAAATAGCACTGGCGTCTGTTCCCAGCAAGTACAGTGTATTGGACTGAAGGGGATCTACTGTTCTTGTCAGTTTTCTAAGCAGAATTGAACTAGATATGGCCCGTGTGTGTAGGCAGCACAGTTCTTTTGTTCTGAGCAAGCTCACTGTTCTGGCCCTATAGGAAACACAGTAGAGTAGAAGAGTGCTCTTTTCTCAAAAGCAGATTGTGTTTCTTGTAAGGCGAGCTAGCGTTTGTTTCCCAGTCCTAAATGGAGTTGAATCACATGCAGTTTTTGGTCCTACGAGCAAGAGTTGTTTTCTGGTAAGAAGAGTCACTATTGCGCTCCCATTGTCATACACAGGGCAAATAACACTGGCATCTGTTCTCAGCATGTACAGTGTATTGGACTGCCGAGGATCTACTGTTCTTGTCAGTTTACTAAGCAGAGTTGAACTAGATATGTCCCGTGTGTATAGGAAGCACAGTTCTTTTGTTCTGAGCAAGCTCACTGCGCGGACCCCATAGGAAACACATTGCTCTTTTCTCAAAAGCAGAGTGTGTTTCTTGTAAGGCGAGATAGCGTTTGCTTCCCAGACCTAAATGGAGTTGAATCACATGCAGTTTCTGGTCCTACAAGCAAGAGTTGTTTTCTGGTAAGAAGAGTCTCTATTGAGCTCGCATTGTCATACACAGGGTAAATAGCCCTGGCATTTGTTCCCAGCATGTACAGTGTATTGGACTGAAGAGGATCTATTGTTCTTGTCAGGTTCCTAAGCAGAGTTGAACCAGATATGGCCCGTGTGTGTATGAAGCACATTTCTTTTGTTCTGAGCAAGCTCACTGTTCTGGACCTATAGGAAACACAGCAGAGTAGAAGAGTGCTCTTTTCTCAAAAGCAGAGTGTGTTTCTTGTAAGGCTAGCTAGCGTTTGTTTCCCAGTCCTAAATGGAGTTGAATCCCATGCAGTTTCTGGTCCTAGGAGCAAGAGTTGTTTTGTGGTAAGAAGAGTCACTATTGCGCTCCCATTGTCATACACAGTGCAAATAGCACTGGCGTCTGTTCCCAGCAAGTACAGTGTATTGGACTGAAGGGGATCTACTGTTCTTGTGAGTTTTCTAAGCAGAATTGAACTAGATATGGCCCGTGTGTGTAGGAAGCACAGTTCTTTTGTTCTGAGCAAGCTCACTGTTCTGACCCCTTAGGAAACACAGTAGAGTAGAAGTGTGCCCTTTTCTCAAAAGCAGAGCTCGTTTCTTGTAAGGCAAGCTAGCGTTTGTTTCTCAGTCCTAAGTGGAGTTGAATCACATGCAATTTCTGGTCCTATGCGCAAGAGTTGTTTTCTGGTAAGAAGAGTCACTATTGTGTTCCCATTGCTGTACACAGTGCAAATAGCACTTGCGTCTGTTGCCAGGAAGTACAGTGTATTGGACTGAAGAGGAGCTACTGTTCTTGTCATTTTCCTAAGCAGAGTTGAACTAGATATGGCCGTGTGTGCAGGAAGCACAGTTCTTTTGTTCTGAGCAAGCTCACTGTTCTGGCCCTATAGGAAACACAGTAGAGTAGAAGAGTGCTCTTTTCTCAAAAGCAGAGTATGTTTCTTGTAAGGCGAGCTGGTGTTTGTTTCCCAGTCCTAAATGTAGTTGAATCACATGCAGTTTTTGGTCCTACGCGCAAGAGTTCTTTTCTGGTAAGGAAAGTCACTAATGTGCTCCCATTGCCAAACACAGTGCAAATAGCACTCGCATCTGTTCCCAGCAAGTACAGTGTATTGGACTGAAGAGGAGCTACTGTTCTTGTCAGTTTCCTATGCAGGATTGAACTGGATATGGCCATTTGTGTAGGAAGCACAGTTCTTTTGTTCTGAGCAAGCTCACTGTACTGGCCCTATAGGAAACACAGTAGAGTAGAAGAGTGCTCTTTTCTCAAAAGCAGAGTGTGTTTCTTGTAAGGCGAGCTAGCGTTTGTTTCCCAGTCCTAAATGGAGTTGAATCACATGCAGTTTTTGGTCCTACGAGCAAGAGTTGTTTTCTGGTAAGGAAAGTCACTATTGTGCTCCCGTTGACATACACAGTGCTAATAGCACTCGCGTCTGTTTCCAGCAAGTACAGTGTATTGGACTGAAAAGTAGCTACTGTTCTTGTCAGTTTTCTAACCAGAATTGAACTAGATATGGCCCGTGTGTGTATGAAGCACATTTCCTTTGCTCTGAGCAAGCTCACTGTTCTGGCCCTATAGGAAACATAGTAGAGTACAAGAGTGCTCTTTTCTCAAAAGCAGAGTGTGTTTCTTGTAAGGCGAGATAGCATTTGTTTCCCAGTCCTAAATGGAGTTGAATCACATGCAGTTTCTGGTCCTATGAGCAAGAGTTGTTTATTGGTAAAAAGAGTCACTATTGCGCTCCCAATGCCGTACACAGTGCAAATAGCACTCGGGTCTGTTCCCAGCAAGTACAGTGTATTGGACTGAAGAGGAGCTACTGTTCTTGTCAGTTACCTAAGGAGAGTTGAACTAGATATGGCCCGTGTGTGCAGGAAGCACAGTTCTTTTGTTCTGAGCAAGCTCACTGTTCTGGCCCTATAGGAAACACAGTAGAGTAGAAGAGTGCTCTTTTCTCAAAAGAAGAGTTTGTTTCTTGTAAGGCGAGCTGGTGTTTGTTTCCCAGTCCTCAATGGAGTTGAGTCATATGCAGTTTTTGGTCCTATGCGCAAGAGTTGTTTTCTGGTAAGGAAAGTCACTATTGCGCTCCCATTGCCAAACACAGTGCAAATAGCACTCGCATCTGTTCACAGCAAGTACAGTGTATTGGACTGAAGAGGAGCTACTGTTCTTGTCAGTTTCCTAAGCAGAATTGAACTGGATATGGCCATTTGTGTAGGAAGCACAATTCTTTTGTTCTGAGCAAGCTCACTGTACTGGCCCAATAGGAAACATTGTAGAGTAGAAGAGTGCTCTTTTCTCAAAAGCAGAGTGTGTTTCTTGTAAGGCGAGCCAGCGTTTGTTTCCCAGTCCTAAAAGGAGTTGAATCACATGCAGTTTTTGGTCCTACGAGCAAGAGTTGTTTTCTGGTAAGGAAAGTCACTATTGCGCTCCCTTTGCCATACACAGCTCAAATAGCACTCACTTCTGTTCCCAGCAAGTACAGTGTATTGGACTGAAGAGGAGCTACTGTTCTTGTCAGTTTCCTAAGCAGAGTTGAACTAGATATGTCCTGTGTGTATAGGAAGCACAGTACTTTTGTTCTGAGCAAGCTCACTGTGCGGACCCCATAGGAAACACATTGCTCTTTTCTCAAAAGCAGAGTGTGTTTCTTGTAAGGCGAGATAGCGTTTGCTTCCCAGACCTAAATGGAGTTGAATCACATGCAGTTTCTGGTCCTAAAAGAAAGAGTTGTTTTCTGGTAAGAAGAGTCACTATTGAGCTCGCATTGTCATACACAGGGCAAAGAGCAATGGCGTCTGTTCCCAGCAAGTACAGTGTATTGCACTGAAGGGGATCTATTGTTCTTGTCAGTTTCCTCCGCAGAGTTGAACTAGATATGGCCCGTGTGTGTAGGCAGCACAGTTCTTTTGTTCTGAGCAAGCTCACTGTTCTGGCCCTATAGGAAACACAGTAGAGTAGAAGAGTGCTCTTTTCTCAAAAGCAGATTGTGTTTCTTGTAAGGCGAGCTAGCGTTTGTTTCCCAGTCCTAAATGGAGTTGAATCACATGCAGTTTTTGGTCCTACGAGCAAGAGTTGTTTTCTGGTAAGAAGAGTCACTATTGTGCTCCCATTGTCATACACAGGGCAAATAACACTGGCGTCTGTTCTCAGCATGTACAGTGTATTGGACTGCAGAGGATCTACTGTTCTTGTCAGTTTACTAAGCAGAGTTGAACTAGATATGTCCCGTGTGTATAGGAAGCACAGTTCTTTTGTTCTGAGCAAGCTCACTGCGCGGACCCCATAGGAAACACATTGCTCTTTTCTCAAAAGCAGAGTGTGTTTCTTGTAAGGCGAGATAGCGTTTGCTTCCCAGACCTAAATGGAGTTGAATCACATGCAGTTTCTGGTCCTACAAGCAAGAGTTGTTTTCTGGTAAGAAGAGTCTCTATTGAGCTCGCATTGTCATACACAGGGCAAATAGCCCTGGCATTTGTTCCCAGCATGTACAGTGTATTGGACTGAAGAGGATCTATTGTTCTTGTCAGGTTCCTAAGCAGAGTTGAACCAGATATGGCCCGTGTGTGTATGAAGCACATTTCTTTTGTTCTGAGCAAGCTCACTGTTCTGGACCTATAGGAAACACAGCAGAGTAGAAGAGTGCTCTTTTCTCAAAAGCAGAGTGTGTTTCTTGTAAGGCTAGCTAGCGTTTGTTTCCCAGCCCTAATTGGAGTTGAATCCCATGCAGTTTCTGGTCCTAGGAGCAAGAGTTGTTTTGTGGTAAGAAGAGTCACTATTGAGCTCCCATTGTCATACACAGTGCAAATAGCACTGGCGTCTGTTCCCAGCAAGTACAGTGTATTGGACTGAAGGGGATCTACTGTTCTTGTCAGTTTTCTAAGCAGAATTGAACTAGATATGGCCCGTGTGTGTAGGCAGCACAGTTCTTTTGTTCTGAGCAAGCTCACTGTTCTGGCCCTGTAGGAAACACAGTAGAGTAGAAGAGTGCTCTTTTCTCAAAAGCAGATTGTGTTTCTTGTAAGGCGAGCTAGCGTTTGTTTCCCAGTCCTAAATGGAGTTGAATCACATGCAGTTTTTGGTCCTACGAGCAAGAGTTGTTTTCTGGTAAGAAGAGTCACTATTGCGCTCCCATTGTCATACACAGGGCAAATAACACTGGCGTCTGTTCTCAGCATGTACAGTGTATTGGACTGCAGAGGATCTACTGTTCTTGTCAGTTTACTAAGCAGAGTTGAACTAGATATGTCCCGTGTGTATAGGAAGCACAGTTCTTTTGTTCTGAGCTAGCTCACTGCGCGGACCCCATAGGAAACACATTGCTCTTTTCTCAAAAGCAGAGTGTGTTTCTTGTAAGGCGAGATAGCGTTTGCTTCCCAGACCTAAATGGAGTTGAATCACATGCAGTTTCTGGTCCTACAAGCAAGAGTTGTTTTCTGGTAAGAAGAGTCTCTATTGAGCTCGCATTGTCATACACAGGGCAAATAGCCCTGGCATTTGTTCCCAGCATGTACAGTGTATTGGACTGAAGAGGATCTATTGTTCTTGTCAGGTTCCTAAGCAGAGTTGAACCAGATATGGCCCGTGTGTGTATGAAGCACATTTCTTTTGTTCTGAGCAAGCTCACTGTTCTGGACCTATTGGAAACACAGCAGAGTAGAAGAATGCTCTTTTCTCAAAAGCAGAGTGTGTTTCCTGTAAGGCTAGCTAGTGTTTGTTTCCCAGTCCTAAATGGAGTTGAATCCCATGCAGTTTCTGGTCCTAGGAGCAAGAGTTGTTTTGTGGTAAGAAGAGTCACTATTGAGCTCCCATTGTCATACACAGTGCAAATAGCACTGGCGTCTGTTCCCAGCAAGTACAGTGTATTGGACTGAAGGGGATCTACTGTTCTTGTCAGTTTTCTAAGCAGAATTGAACTAGATATGGCCCGTGTGTGTAGGCAGCACAGTTCTTTTGTTCTGAGCAAGCTCACTGTTCGGACCCCATAGGAAACACAGTAGAGTAGAAGTGTGCCCTTTTCTCAAAAGCAGAGCTCGTTTCTTGTAAGGCAAGCTAGCGTTTGTTTCTCAGTCCTAAGTGGAGTTGAATCACATGCAGTTTCTGGTCCTAAGTGCCAGAGTAGTTTTCTGGTAAGAAGAGTCACTATTGTGTTCCCATTGCTGTACACAGTGCAAATAGCACTCGCATCTGTTCCTAGGAAGTACAGTGTATTGGACTGAAGAGGAGCTACTGTTCTTGTCATTTTCCTAAGCAGAGTTGAACTAGATATGGCCGTGTGTGCAGGAAGCACAGTTCTTTTGTTCTGAGCAAGCTCACTGTTCTGGCCCTATAGGAAACACAGTAGAGTAGAAGAGTGCTCTTTTCTCAAAAGCAGAGTATGTTTCTTGTAAGGCGAGCTGGTGTTTGTTTCCCAGTCCTAAATGTAGTTGAATCACATGCAGTTTTTGGTCCTACGCGCAAGAGTTCTTTTCGGTAAGGAAAGTCACTACTGTGCTCCCATTGCAAAACACAGTGCAAATAGCACTCGCATCTGTTCCCAGCAAGTACAGTGTATTGGACTGAAGAGGTGCTACTGTTCTTGTCAGTTTCCTATGCAGGATTGATCTGGATATGGCCATTTGTGTAGGAAGCACAGTTCTTTTGTTCTGAGCAAGCTCACTGTACTGGCCCTATAGGAAACACAGTAGAGTAGAAGAGTGCTCTTTTCTCAAAAGCAGAGTGTGTTTCTTGTAAGGCGAGCCAGCGTTTGTTTCCCAGTCCTAAATGGAGTTGAATCACATGCAGTTTTTGGTCCTACGAGCAAGAGTTGTTTTCTGATAAGGAAAGTCACTATTGCGCTCCTGTTGACATACACAGTGCAAATAGCACTCGCGTCTGTTTCCAGCAAGTACAGTGTATTGGACTGAAAAGGAGCTACTGTTCTTGTCAGTTTCCTAAACAGAATTGAACTAGATATGGACCGTGTGTGTATGAAGCACATTTCTTTTGTTCTGAGCAAGCTCACTGTTCTGGACCTATAGGAAACACAGCAGAGTAGAAGAGTGCTCTTTTCTCAAAAGCAGAGTGTGTTTCTTGTAAGGCTAGCTAGCGTTTGTTTCCCAGTCCTAAATGGAGTTGAATCCCATGCAGTTTCTGGTCCTAGGAGCAAGAGTTGTTTTGTGGTAAGAAGAGTCACTATTGAGCTCCCATTGTCATACACAGTGCAAATAGCACTGGCGTCTGTTCCCAGCAAGTACAGTGTATTGGACTGAAGGGGATCTACTGTTCTTGTCAGTTTTCTAAGCAGAATTGAACTAGATATGGCCCGTGTGTGTAGGCAGCACAGTTCTTTTGTTCTGAGCAAGCTCACTGTTCGGACCCCATAGGAAACACAGTAGAGTAGAAGTGTGCCCTTTTCTCAAAAGCAGAGCTCGTTTCTTGTAAGGCAAGCTAGCGTTTGTTTCTCAGTCCTAAGTGGAGTTGAATCACATGCAGTTTCTGGTCCTAAGAGCCAGAGTAGTTTTCTGGTAAGAAGAGTCACTATTGTGTTCCCATTGCTGTACACAGTGCAAATAGCACTCGCATCTGTTCCTAGGAAGTACAGTGTATTGGACTGAAGAGGAGCTACTGTTCTTGTCATTTTCCTAAGCAGAGTTGAACTAGATATGGCCGTGTGTGCAGGAAGCACAGTTCTTTTGTTCTGAGCAAGCTCACTGTTCTGGCCCTATAGGAAACACAGTAGAGTAGAAGAGTGCTCTTTTCTCAAAAGCAGAGTATGTTTCTTGTAAGGCGAGCTGGTGTTTGTTTCCCAGTCCTAAATGTAGTTGAATCACATGCAGTTTTTGGTCCTACGCGCAAGAGTTCTTTTCTGGTAAGGAAAGTCACTACTGTGCTCCCATTGCAAAACACAGTGCAAATAGCACTCACATCTGTTCCCAGCAAGTACAGTGTATTGGACTGAAGAGGTGCTACTGTTCTTGTCAGTTTCCTATGCAGGATTGATCTGGATATGGCCATTTGTGTAGGAAGCACAGTTATTTTGTTCTGAGCAAGCTCACTCTACTGGCCCTATAGGAAACACAGTAGAGTAGAAGAGTGCCCTTTTCTCAAAACCAGAGTGTGTTTCTTGTAAGGCGAGCCAGCGTTTGTTTCCCAGTCCTAAATGGAGTTGAATCACATGCAGTTTTTGGTCCTACGAGCAAGAGTTGTTTTCTGATAAGGAAAGTCACTATTGCGCTCCTGTTGACATACACAGTGCAAATAGCACTCGCGTCTGTTTCCAGCAAGTACAGTGTATTGGACTGAAAAGGAGCTACTGTTCTTGTCAGTTTCCTAAACAGAATTGAACTAGATATGGCCCGTGTGTGTATGAAGCACATTTCCTTTGTTCTGAGCAAGCTCACTGTTCTGGCCATATAGGAAACATAGTAGAGTACAAGAGTGCTCTTTTCTCAAAAGCAGAGTGTGTTTCTTGTAAGGCGAGATAGCATTTGTTTCCCAGTCCTAAATGGAGTTGAATCACATGCAGTTTCTGGTCCTATGAGCAAGAGTTGTTTATTGGTAAAAAGAGTCACTATTGCGCTCCCAATGCCGTACACAGTGCAAATAGCACTCGCGTCAGTTCCCAGCAAGTACAGTGTATTGGACTGAAGAGGAGCTACTGTTCTTGTCAGTTACCTAAGGAGAGTTGAACTAGATATGGCCCGTGTGTGCAGGAAGCACAGTACTTTTGTTCTGAGCAAGCTCACTGTTCTGGCCCTATAGGAAACACAGTAGAGTAGAAGAGTGCTCTTTTCTCAAAAGAAGAGTATGTTTCTTGTAAGGCGAGCTGGTGTTTGTTTCCCAGTCCTCAATGGAGTTGAATCATATGCAGTTTTTGGTCCTATGCGCAAGAGTTGTTTTCTGGTAAGGAAAGTCACTATTGCGCTCCCATTGCCAAACACAGTGCAAATAGCACTCGCATCTGTTCACAGCAAGTACAGTGTATTGGACTGAAGAGGAGCTACTGTTCTCGTCAGTTTCCTAAGCAGAGTTGAACTACATATGGCCCGTGTGTCTAGGAAGCACAGATCTTTTGTTCTGAGCAAGCTCACTGTTCTGGCCCTATAGGAGACACAGTAGAGTAAAAGAGTGCTCTTTTCTCAAAAGCAGAGTGTGTTTCTTGTAAGACGAGCTAGCATGTGTTTCCCAGTCCTAAGTGGAGTTGAATCACATGGAGTTTCTGGTCCTACGAGCAAGAGTTTTTTCTGGTAAGAAGAGTCACTATTGCGCTCCCACTGTCATACACAGGGCAAATAGCACTGGCATCTGTTCCCAGCATGTATAGTGTATTGGACTGAAGAGGATCTACTGTTCTTGTCAGTTTCCTAAGCAGAGTTGAACTAGATATGGCCGTGTGTGCAGGAAGCACAGTTCTTTTGTTCTGAGCAAACTCTCTGTTCTGGCCCTATAGGAAACACAGTAGAGTAGAAGAGTGCTCTTTTCTCAAAAGCAGAGTGTGTTTCTTGTAAGGCGAGCTAGCATTTCTTTCCCAGTCCTAAATGGAGTTGAATCACATGCAGTTTTTGGTCCTACGAGCAAGAATTGTTTTCTGGTAAGAAGAGTCACTATTGCGCTCCCATTGTCATACACAGGGCAAATAGCACTGGCTTCTGTTCCCAGCATGTACAGTGTATTGGACTGAAGAGGAGCTACTGTTCTTGTCAGTTTCCGATGCAGAGTTGAACTAGATATGGCCCGTTTGCGTAGGAAGCACAGTTCTTTTGTTCTGAGCAAGCTCACTGTTCTGGCCCTATAGGAAACACAGTAGAGTAGAAAAGTACTCTTTTCTCAAAAGCATAGTGTGTTTCTTGCAAGGCGAGCTAACGTTTGTTTCCCAGTCCTAAATGCATTTGAATCACATGCAGTTTCTAGTCCTACAAGCTAGAGTATTTTCTGGTAAGAAGAGTCACTATTGCGCTACCATTGTCATACACAGGGCAAATAGCACTGGCATTTGTTCCCAGCATGTACAGTATATTGGACTGAAGAGGGTCTATTGTTCTTGTCAGGTTCCTAAGCAGAGTTGAACTAGATATGGCCCGTGTGTGTATGAAGCACATTTCTTTTGTTCTGAGCAAGCTCACTGTTCTGGCCTTATAGGAAACACAGTAGAGTAGAAGAGTGCTCTTTTATCAAAAGCAGAGTGTGTTTCTTGTAAGGCAAGCTAGCGTTTGTTTCCCAGTCCTAAATGGAGTTGAATCCCATGCAGTTTCTGGTCCTAGGAGCAAGAGTTGTTTTGTGGTAAGAAGAGTCACTGTTGTGCTCTCTTTGTCATACACAGTGTAAATAGCACTGGCGTCTGTTCCCAGCAAGTACAGTGTATTGGACTGAAGGGGATCTACTGTTCTTGTCAGTTTCCTAAGCAGAATTGAACTAGTTTTGGCACGTGTGTGTAGGAAGCACAGTTCTTTTGTTCTGAGCAAGCTCACTGTTCGGACCCCATAGGAAACACAGTAGAGTAGAAGTGTGCCCTTTTCTCAAAAGCAGAGCTCGTTTCTTGTAAGGCAAGCTACCGTTTGTTTCCCAGTCCTAAGTGGAGTTGAATCACATGCAGGTTCTGGTCCTAAGAACCAGAGTTGTTTTCTGGTAAGAAGAGTCACTATTGTGCTCCCATTGCTGTACACAGTGCAAAAAGCACTCGCGTCTGTTCAGAGCATGTACAGTGTATTGGACTGAAGAGGAGCTACAGTTCTCCTCAGTTTCCTAAGCAGAGTTGAACTAGATAGATATGGCCCGTGTTTGTAGGAAGCACAGTTCTTTTGTTCTGAGCAAGCTCACTGTTCTGGCCCTATAGGAAACACAGTAGAGTACAAGAGTGCTCTTTTCTCAAAAGCAGAGTGTGTTTCTTGTAAGGCGAGATAGCATTTGTTTCCCAGTCCTAAATGAAGTTGAATCACATGCAGTTTCTGGTCCTACGAGCAAGAGTTGTTTTCTGGTAAAAAGAGTCACTATTGTGCTCCCAATGCCGTACACAGTGCAAATAGCACTCGCGTCTTTTCCCAGCAAGTATAGTGTATTGGACTGAGGAGGAGCTACTGTTCTTGTCAGTTTCCTAAGCAGAGTTGAACTAGATATGGCCCGTGTGTGCAGGAAGCACAGTTCTTTGGTTCTGAGCATGCTCACTGTTCTGGCCCTATAGGAAACACAGTAGAGTAGAAGAGTGCTCTTTTCTCAAAAGCAGAGTATGTTTTTTGTAAGGCGAGCTGGTGTTTGTTTTCCAGTCCTCAATGGAATTGAATCACATGCAGTTTTTGATCCTACGCTCAAGATTTGTTTTCTGGTAAGGAAAGTCACTATTGCGCTCCCGTTGACATACACAGTGCAAATAGCACTCGCGTCGGTTCCCAGCAAGTACAGTGTATTGGACTGAAGAGGAGCTACTGTTTTTGTCAGTTTCCTAAGCAGAGTTGAACTAGATATGGCCCGTGTGTGTAGGAAGCACAGTTCGTTTGTTCTGAGCAAGCTCACTGTTCGGACCCCATAGGACTCATAGTAGAGAAGAAGAGTGCTCTTTTCTCAAAAGCAGAGTGTGTTTCTTGTAAGGCGAGCTAGTTTTTTATTTCCCAGTCCTAAATGATTTTGAATCACATGCAGTTTCTTGTCATACGAGTAGAGTTATTTTTTGGTAAGAAGAGTCACTATCGCGCTCCCAATGCCATACACAGTACAAATAGCACTTGCGTCTATTCCAATCAAGTACAGTGTATTGGACTGATGAGGAGCTACTGTTCTTGTCAGTTTCCTAAGCAGAGTTGAACTAGATATGGCCCGTGTGTATAGGAAGCACAGTTCTTTTGTTCTGAACAAGCTCACTGTTCGGACCCCATAGGAAACACAGTAGAGTAGAAGGGTGCTCTTTTCTCAAAAGCAGATTGTGTTTCTTGTAAGGCGAGCTAGCTTTTGTTTCCCAGTCTTAAATGAATTTGAATCACATGCAGTTTCTGGTCTTACGAGTAGAGTTATTGTTTGGTAAGAAGAGTCACTATTGCGCTCCCAATGCCATACACAGTACAAATAGCACTTGCGTCTGTTCCAATCAAGTACAGTGTGTTGGACTGAAGAGGAGCTACTGTTCTTGTCAGTTTACTAAGCAGAGTTGAACTAGATATGGCCCGTGTGTATGAAGCACATTTCTTGTGTTCTGAGCAAGCTCATTGTTCTGGCCCTATAGGAAACACAGTAGCGTAGAAGAGTGCTCTTTTCTCAAAAGCAGAGTGTGTTTCTTGTAAGGCAAGCTAGCGTTTGTTTCCCAGTCCTAAATGGAGTTGAATCCCATGCAGTTTCTGGTCCTAGGAGCAAGAGTTGTTTTGTGGTAAGAAGAGTCACTATTGCGCTCCCATTGTCATACACAGTGCAAATAGCACTGGCCTCTGTTCCCAGCAAGTACAGTGTATTGGACTGAAGAGGAGCTACTGTTCTCTTCAGTTTCCTCAGCAGAGTTGAACTAGATATGGCCCGTGTGTGTAGGAAGCACAGTTCTTTTGTTCTGAGCAAGATCACTGTTCTGGCCCTATAGGAAACACAGTAGAGTAAAAGAGAGCTCTTTTCTCAAAAGCAGAGTGTTTTTCTTGAAAGGCGAGATAGCATTTGTTTCCCAGTCCTAAATGGAGTTGAATCACATGCAGTTTTTGGTCCTACGATCAAGAGTATTTTCTGGTAAGAAGAGTCACTATTGCGCTACCGTTGTCATACACAGGGCAAATAGCACTGGCATTTGTTCCCAGCATGTACAGTGTATTGGACTGAAGGGGATCTACTGTTCTTGTCAGTTTCCTAAGCAGAATTGAACTAGTTTTGGCACGTGTGTGTAGGAAGCACAGTTCTTTTGTTCTGAGCAAGCTCACTGTTCGGACCCCATAGGAAACACAGTAGAGTAGAAGTGTGCCCTTTTCTCAAAAGCAGAGCTCGTTTCGTGTAAGGCAAGCTAGCATTTGTTTCCCAGTCCTAAGTGGAGTTGAATCACATGCAGTTTCTGGTCCTAAGAACCAGAGTTGTTTTCTGGTAAGAAGAGTCACTATTGTGCTCCCATTGCTGTACACAGTGCAAAAAGCACTCGCATCTGTTCCCAGCATGTACAGTGTATTGGACTGAAGAGGAGCTACAGTTCTCCTCAGTTTCCTAAGCAGAGTTGAACTAGATAGATATGGCCCGTGTTTGTAGGAAGCACAGTTCTTTTGTTCTGAGCAAGCTCACTGTTCTGGCCCTATAGGAAACACAGTAGAGTACAAGAGTGCTCTTTTCTCAAAAGCAGAGTGTGTTTCTTGTAAGGCAAGCTAGCATTTGTTTCCTAGTCCTAAATGGAGTTGAATCACATGCAGTTTCTGGTCCTACGAGCAAGAGTTGTTTTCTGGTAAGAAGAGTCACTATTGTGCTTCCATTGTCATACACAGGGCAAATAGCACTCGCGTCTGTTCCCAGCATGTGCAGTGTATTGGACTGAAGATGATCTACTGTCCTTGTCAGTTTCCTAAGCAGAATTGATCTAGATATGACCCGTGTGTGTAGGAAGCACAGTTCTTTTGTTCTGAGCAAGCTCACTGTTCTGACCCCATAGGAAACACTTTAGAGTGGAAGAGGGCTCATTTCTCAAAAGCAGAGTGTGTTTCTTGTAAGGTGAGCTAGTGTTTGTTTCCCAGTCCTAAATGGAGTTGAATCACATGCAGTTTCTGGTCCTACGAGCAAGAGTTGTTTTCTGGTAAAAAGAGTCACTATTGTGCTCCCAATGCCGTACACAGTGCAAATAGCACTCGCGTCTCTTCCCAGCAAGTATATTGTATTGGACTGAGGAGGAGCTACTGTTCTTGTCAGTTTCCTAAGCAGAGTTGAACTAGATATGGCCCGTGTGTGCAGGAAGCACAGTTCTTTGGTTCTGAGCATGCTCACTGTTCTGGCCCTATAGGAAACACAGTAGAGTAGAAGAGTGCTCTTTTCTCAAAAGCAGAGTATGTTTTTTGTAAAGCGAGCTGGTGTTTCTTTCCCAGTCCTCAATGGAGTTGAATCACATGCAGTTTTTGATCCTACGCTCAAGATTTGTTTTCTGGTAAGGAAAGTCACTATTGCGCTCCCGTTGACATACACAGTGCAAATAGCACTCGCGTCGGTTCCCAGCAAGTACAGTGTATTGGACTGAAGAGGAGCTACTGTTTTTGTCAGTTTCCTAAGCAGAATTGAACTAGATATGTCCCGTGTGCGTAGGAAGCACAGTTCGTTTGTTCTGAGCAAGCTCACTGTTCGGACCCCATAGGACTCATAGTAGAGAAGAAGAGTGCTCTTTTCTCAAAAGCAGAGTGTGTTTCTTGTAAGGCGAGCTAGTTTTTTATTTCCCAGTCCTAAATGATTTTGAATCACATGCAGTTTCTTGTCATACGAGTAGAGTTATTTTTTGGTAAGAAGAGTCACTATCGCGCTCCCAATGCCATACACAGTACAAATAGCACTTGCGTCTATTCCAATCAAGTACAGTGTATTGGACTGAAAAGGAGCTACTGTTCTTGTCAGTTTCCTAAACAGAATTGAACTAGATATGGCCCGTGTGTGTATGAAGCACATTTCCTTTGTTCTGAGCAAGCTCACTGTTCTGGCCATATAGGAAACATAGTAGAGTACCAGAGTGCTCTTTTCTCAAAAGCAGAGTGTGTTTCTTGTAAGGCGAGATAGCATTTGTTTCCCAGTCCTAAATGGAGTTGAATCACATGCAGTTTCTGGTCCTATGAGCAAGAGTTGTTTATTGGTAAAAAGAGTCACTATTGCGCTCCCAATGCCGTACACAGTGCAAATAGCACTCGCGTCTGTTCCCAGCAAGTACAGTGTATTGGACTGAAGAGGAGCTACTGTTCTTGTCAGTTACCTAAGGAGAGTTGAACTAGATATGGCCCGTGTGTGCAGGAAGCACAGTACTTTTGTTCTGAGCAAGCTCACTGTTCTGGCCCTATAGGAAACACAGTAGAGTAGAAGAGTGCTCTTTTCTCAAAAGAAGAGTATGTTTCTTGTAAGGCGAGCTGGTGTTTGTTTCCCAGTCCTCAATGGAGTTGAATCATATGCAGTTTTTGGTCCTATGCGCAAGAGTTGTTTTCTGGTAAGGAAAGTCACTATTGCGCTCCCATTGCCAAACACAGTGCAAATAGCACTCGCATCTGTTCACAGCAAGTACAGTGTATTGGACTGAAGAGGAGCTACTGTTCTCGTCAGTTTCCTAAGCAGAGTTGAACTACATATGGCCCGTGTGTCTAGGAAGCACAGATCTTTTGTTCTGAGCAAGCTCACTGTTCTGGCCCTATAGGAGACACAGTAGAGTAAAAGAGTGCTCTTTTCTCAAAAGCAGAGTGTGTTTCTTGTAAGACGAGCTAGCATGTGTTTCCCAGTCCTAAGTGGAGTTGAATCACATGGAGTTTCTGGTCCTACGAGCAAGAGTTTTTTCTGGTAAGAAGAGTCACTATTGCGCTCCCACTGTCATACACAGGGCAAATAGCACTGGCATCTGTTCCCAGCATGTATAGTGTATTGGACTGAAGAGGATCTACTGTTCTTGTCAGTTTCCTAAGCAGAGTTGAACTAGATATGGCCGTGTGTGCAGGAAGCACAGTTCTTTTGTTCTGAGCAAACTCTCTGTTCTGGCCCTATAGGAAACACAGTAGAGTAGAAGAGTGCTCTTTTCTCAAAAGCAGAGTGTGTTTCTTGTAAGGCGAGCTAGCATTTCTTTCCCAGTCCTAAATGGAGTTGAATCACATGCAGTTTTTGGTCCTACGAGCAAGAATTGTTTTCTGGTAAGAAGAGTCACTATTGCGCTCCCATTGTCATACACAGGGCAAATAGCACTGGCTTCTGTTCCCAGCATGTACAGTGTATTGGACTGAAGAGGATCTACTGTTCTTGTCAGTTTCCGATGCAGAGTTGAACTAGATAGATATGGCCCATGTTTGTAGGAAGCACAGTTCTTTTGTTCTGAGCAAGCTCACTGTTCTGGCCCTATAGGAAACACAGTAGAGTACAAGAGTGCTCTTTTCTCAAAAGCAGAGTGTGTTTCTTGTAAGGCGAGATAGCATTTGTTTCCCAGTCCTAAATGAAGTTGAATCACATGCAGTTTCTGGTCCTACGAGCAAGAGTTGTTTTCTGGTAAAAAGAGTCACTATTGTGCTCCCAATGCCGTACACAGTGCAAATAGCACTCGCGTCTGTTCCCAGCAAGTATAGTGTATTGGACTGAGGAGGAGCTACTGTTCTTGTCAGTTTCCTAAGCAGAGTTGAACTAGATATGGCCCGTGTGTGCAGGAAGCACAGTTCTTTGGTTCTGAGCATGCTCACTGTTCTGGCCCTATAGGAAACACAGTAGAGTAGAAGAGTGCTCTTTTCTCAAAAGCAGAGTATGTTTTTTGTAAGGCGAGCTGGTGTTTGTTTCCCAGTCCTCAATGGAATTGAATCACATGCAGTTTTTGATCCTACGCTCAGGATTTGTTTTCTGGTAAGGAAAGTCACTATTGCGCTCCCGTTGACATACACAGTGCAAATAGCACTCGCGTCGGTTCCCAGCAAGTACAGTGTATTGGACTGAAGAGGAGCTACTGTTTTTGTCAGTTTCCTAAGCAGAGTTGAACTAGATATGGCCCGTGTGTGTAGGAAGCACAGTTCGTTTGTTCTGAGCAAGCTCACTGTTCGGACCCCATAGGACTCATAGTAGAGAAGAAGAGTGCTCTTTTCTCAAAAGCAGAGTGTGTTTCTTGTAAGGCGAGCTAGTTTTTTATTTCCCAGTCCTAAATGATTTTGAATCACATGCAGTTTCTTGTCATACGAGTAGAGTTATTTTTTGGTAAGAAGAGTCACTATCGCGCTCCCAATGCCATACACAGTACAAATAGCACTTGCGTCTATTCCAATCAAGTACAGTGTATTGGACTGATGAGGAGCTACTGTTCTTGTCAGTTTCCTAAGCAGAGTTGAACTAGATATGGCCCGTGTGTATAGGAAGCACAGTTCTTTTGTTCTGAACAAGCTCACTGTTCGGACCCCATAGGAAACACAGTAGAGTAGAAGGGTGCTCTTTTCTCAAAAGCAGATTGTGTTTCTTGTAAGGCGAGCTAGCTTTTGTTTCCCAGTCCTAAATGAATTTGAATCACATGCAGTTTCTGGTCTTACGAGTAGAGTTATTGTTTGGTAAGAAGAGTCACTATTGCGCTCCCAATGCCATACACAGTACAAATAGCACTTGCGTCTGTTCCAATCAAGTACAGTGTGTTGGACTGAAGAGGAGCTACTGTTCTTGTCAGTTTACTAAGCAGAGTTGAACTAGATATGGCCCGTGTGTATGAAGCACATTTCTTGTGTTCTGAGCAAGCTCATTGTTCTGGCCCTATAGGAAACACAGTAGCGTAGAAGAGTGCTCTTTTCTCAAAAGCAGAGTGTGTTTCTTGTAAGGCAAGCTAGCGTTTGTTTCCCAGTCCTAAATGGAGTTGAATCCCATGCAGTTTCTGGTCCTAGGAGCAAGAGTTGTTTTGTGGTAAGAAGAGTCACTATTGCACTCCCATTGTCATACACAGTGCAAATAGCACTGGCCTCTGTTCCCAGCAAGTACAGTGTATTGGACTGAAGAGGAGCTACTGTTCTCTTCAGTTTCCTCAGCAGAGTTGAACTAGATATGGCCCGTGTGTGTAGGAAGCACAGTTCTTTTGTTCTGAGCAAGATCACTGTTCTGGCCCTATAGGAAACACAGTAGAGTAAAAGAGAGCTCTTTTCTCAAAAGCAGAGTGTGTTTCTTGAAAGGCGAGATAGCATTTGTTTCCCAGTCCTAAATGGAGTTGAATCACATGCAGTTTTTGGTCCTACGATCAAGAGTATTTTCTGGTAAGAAGAGTCACTATTGCGCTACCGTTGTCATACACAGGGCAAATAGCACTGGCATTTGTTCCCAGCATGTACAGTGTATTGGACTGAAGGGGATCTACTGTTCTTGTCAGTTTCCTAAGCAGAATTGAACTAGTTTTGGCACGTGTGTGTAGGAAGCACAGTTCTTTTGTTCTGAGCAAGCTCACTGTTCGGACCCCATAGGAAACACAGTAGAGTAGAAGTGTGCCCTTTTCTCAAAAGCAGAGCTCGTTTCGTGTAAGGCAAGCTAGCATTTGTTTCCCAGTCCTAAGTGGAGTTGAATCACATGCAGTTTCTGGTCCTAAGAACCAGAGTTGTTTTCTGGTAAGAAGAGTCACTATTGTGCTCCCATTGCTGTACACAGTGCAAAAAGCACTCGCATCTGTTCCCAGCATGTACAGTGTATTGGACTGAAGAGGAGCTACAGTTCTCCTCAGTTTCCTAAGCAGAGTTGAACTAGATAGATATGGCCCGTGTTTGTAGGAAGCACAGTTCTTTTGTTCTGAGCAAGCTCACTGTTCTGGCCCTATAGGAAACACAGTAGAGTACAAGAGTGCTCTTTTCTCAAAAGCAGAGTGTGTTTCTTGTAAGGCAAGCTAGCATTTGTTTCCTAGTCCTAAATGGAGTTGAATCACATGCAGTTTCTGGTCCTACGAGCAAGAGTTGTTTTCTGGTAAGAAGAGTCACTATTGTGCTTCCATTGTCATACACAGGGCAAATAGCACTCGCGTCTGTTCCCAGCATGTGCAGTGTATTGGACTGAAGATGATCTACTGTCCTTGTCAGTTTCCTAAGCAGAATTGATCTAGATATGACCCGTGTGTGTAGGAAGCACAGTTCTTTTGTTCTGAGCAAGCTCACTGTTCTGACCCCATAGGAAACACTTTAGAGTGGAAGAGGGCTCATTTCTCAAAAGCAGAGTGTGTTTCTTGTAAGGTGAGCTAGTGTTTGTTTCCCAGTCCTAAATGGAGTTGAATCACATGCAGTTTCTGGTCCTACGAGCAAGAGTTGTTTTCTGGTAAAAAGAGTCACTATTGCGCTCCCAATGCCGTACACAGTGCAAATAGCACGCGCGTCTCTTCCCAGCAAGTATATTGTATTGGACTGAGGAGGAGCTACTGTTCTTGTCAGTTTCCTAAGCAGAGTTGAACTAGATATGGCCCGTGTGTGCAGGAAGCACAGTTCTTTGGTTCTGAGCATGCTCACTGTTCTGGCCCTATAGGAAACACAGTAGAGTAGAAGAGTGCTCTTTTCTCAAAAGCAGAGTATGTTTTTTGTAAAGCGAGCTGGTGTTTCTTTCCCAGTCCTCAATGGAGTTGAATCACATGCAGTTTTTGATCCTACGCTCAAGATTTGTTTTCTGGTAAGGAAAGTCACTATTGCGCTCCCGTTGACATACACAGTGCAAATAGCACTCGCGTCGGTTCCCAGCAAGTACAGTGTATTGGACTGAAGAGGAGCTACTGTTTTTGTCAGTTTCCTAAGCAGAATTGAACTAGATATGTCCCGTGTGCGTAGGAAGCACAGTTCGTTTGTTCTGAGCAAGCTCACTGTTCGGACCCCATAGGACTCATAGTAGAGAAGAAGAGTGCTCTTTTCTCAAAAGCAGAGTGTGTTTCTTGTAAGGCGAGCTAGTTTTTTATTTCCCAGTCCTAAATGATTTTGAATCACATGCAGTTTCTTGTCATACGAGTAGAGTTATTTTTTGGTAAGAAGAGTCACTATCGCGCTCCCAATGCCATACACAGTACAAATAGCACTTGCGTCTATTCCAATCAAGTACAGTGTATTGGACTGAAAAGGAGCTACTGTTCTTGTCAGTTTCCTAAACAGAATTGAACTAGATATGGCCCGTGTGTGTATGAAGCACATTTCCTTTGTTCTGAGCAAGCTCACTGTTCTGGCCATATAGGAAACATAGTAGAGTACAAGAGTGCTCTTTTCTCAAAAGCAGAGTGTGTTTCTTGTAAGGCGAGATAGCATTTGTTTCCCAGTCCTAAATGGAGTTGAATCACATGCAGTTTCTGGTCCTATGAGCAAGAGTTGTTTATTGGTAAAAAGAGTCACTATTGCGCTCCCAATGCCGTACACAGTGCAAATAGCACTCGCGTCTGTTCCCAGCAAGTACAGTGTATTGGACTGAAGAGGAGCTACTGTTCTTGTCAGTTACCTAAGGAGAGTTGAACTAGATATGGCCCGTGTGTGCAGGAAGCACAGTACTTTTGTTCTGAGCAAGCTCACTGTTCTGGCCCTATAGGAAACACAGTAGAGTAGAAGAGTGCTCTTTTCTCAAAAGAAGAGTATGTTTCTTGTAAGGCGAGCTGGTGTTTGTTTCCCAGTCCTCAATGGAGTTGAATCATATGCAGTTTTTGGTCCTATGCGCAAGAGTTGTTTTCTGGTAAGGAAAGTCACTATTGCGCTCCCATTGCCAAACACAGTGCAAATAGCACTCGCATCTGTTCACAGCAAGTACAGTGTATTGGACTGAAGAGGAGCTACTGTTCTCGTCAGTTTCCTAAGCAGAGTTGAACTACATATGGCCCGTGTGTCTAGGAAGCACAGATCTTTTGTTCTGAGCAAGCTCACTGTTCTGGCCCTATAGGAGACACAGTAGAGTAAAAGAGTGCTCTTTTCTCAAAAGCAGAGTGTGTTTCTTGTAAGACGAGCTAGCATGTGTTTCCCAGTCCTAAGTGGAGTTGAATCACATGGAGTTTCTGGTCCTACGAGCAAGAGTTTTTTCTGGTAAGAAGAGTCACTATTGCGCTCCCACTGTCATACACAGGGCAAATAGCACTGGCATCTGTTCCCAGCATGTATAGTGTATTGGACTGAAGAGGATCTACTGTTCTTGTCAGTTTCCTAAGCAGAGTTGAACTAGATATGGCCGTGTGTGCAGGAAGCACAGTTCTTTTGTTCTGAGCAAACTCTCTGTTCTGGCCCTATAGGAAACACAGTAGAGTAGAAGAGTGCTCTTTTCTCAAAAGCAGAGTGTGTTTCTTGTAAGGCGAGCTAGCATTTCTTTCCCAGTCCTAAATGGAGTTGAATCACATGCAGTTTTTGGTCCTACGAGCAAGAATTGTTTTCTGGTAAGAAGAGTCACTATTGCGCTCCCATTGTCATACACAGGGCAAATAGCACTGGCTTCTGTTCCCAGCATGTACAGTGTATTGGACTGAAGAGGATCTACTGTTCTTGTCAGTTTCCGATGCAGAGTTGAACTAGATATGGCCCGTTTGCGTAGGAAGCACAGTTCTTTTGTTCTGAGCAAGCTCACTGTTCTGGCCCTATAGGAAACACAGTAGAGTAGAAAAGTACTCTTTTCTCAAAAGCATAGTGTGTTTCTTGCAAGGCGAGCTAACGTTTGTTTCCCAGTCCTAAATGCATTTGAATCACATGCAGTTTCTAGTCCTACAAGCTAGAGTATTTTCTGGTAAGAAGAGTCACTATTGTGCTACCATTGTCATACACAGGGCAAATAGCACTGGCATTTGTTCCCAGCATGTACAGTATATTGGACTGAAGAGGGTCTATTGTTCTTGTCAGGTTCCTAAGCAGAGTTGAACTAGATATGGCCCGTGTGTGTATGAAGCACATTTCTTTTGTTCTGAGCAAGCTCACTGTTCTGGCCTTATAGGAAACACAGTAGAGTAGAAGAGTGCTCTTTTATCAAAAGCAGAGTGTGTTTCTTGTAAGGCAAGCTAGCGTTTGTTTCCCAGTCCTAAATGGAGTTGAATCCCATGCAGTTTCTGGTCTTAGGAGCAAGAGTTGTTTTGTGGTAAGAAGAGTCACTGTTGTGCTCTCTTTGTCATACACAGTGTAAATAGCACTGGCGTCTGTTCCCAGCAAGTACAGTGTATTGGACTGAAGGGAATCTACTGTTCTTGTCAGTTTCCTAAGCAGAATTGAACTAGTTTTGGCACGTGTGTGTAGGAAGCACAGTTCTTTTGTTCTGAGCAAGCTCACTGTTCGGACCCCATAGGAAACACAGTAGAGTAGAAGTGTGCCCTTTTCTCAAAAGCAGAGCTCGTTTCTTGTAAGGCAAGCTACCGTTTGTTTCCCAGTCCTAAGTGGAGTTGAATCACATGCAGGTTCTGGTCCTAAGAACCAGAGTTGTTTTCTGGTAAGAAGAGTCACTATTGTGCTCCCATTGCTGTACACAGTGCAAAAAGCACTCGCGTCTGTTCAGAGCATGTACAGTGTATTGGACTGAAGAGGAGCTACAGTTCTCCTCAGTTTCCTAAGCAGAGTTGAACTAGATAGATATGGCCCGTGTTTGTAGGAAGCACAGTTCTTTTGTTCTGAGCAAGCTCACTGTTCTGGCCCTATAGGAAACACAGTAGAGTACAAGAGTGCTCTTTTCTCAAAAGCAGAGTGTGTTTCTTGTAAGGCGAGATAGCATTTGTTTCCCAGTCCTAAATGAAGTTGAATCACATGCAGTTTCTGGTCCTACGAGCAAGAGTTGTTTTCTGGTAAAAAGAGTCACTATTGTGCTCCCAATGCCGTACACAGTGCAAATAGCACTCGCGTCTGTTCCCAGCAAGTATAGTGTATTGGACTGAGGAGGAGCTACTGTTCTTGTCAGTTTCCTAAGCAGAGTTGAACTAGATATGGCCCGTGTGTGCAGGAAGCACAGTTCTTTGGTTCTGAGCATGCTCACTGTTCTGGCCCTATAGGAAACACAGTAGAGTAGAAGAGTGCTCTTTTCTCAAAAGCAGAGTATGTTTTTTGTAAGGCGAGCTGGTGTTTGTTTCCCAGTCCTCAATGGAATTGAATCACATGCAGTTTTTTATCCTACGCTCAAGATTTGTTTTCTGGTAAGGAAAGTCACTATTGCGCTCCCGTTGACATACACAGTGCAAATAGCACTCGCGTCGGTTCCCAGCAAGTACAGTGTATTGGACTGAAGAGGAGCTACTGTTTTTGTCAGGTTCCTAAGCAGAGTTGAACTAGATATGGCCCGTGTGTGTAGGAAGCACAGTTCGTTTGTTCTGAGCAAGCTCACTGTTCGGACCCCATAGGACTCATAGTAGAGAAGAAGAGTGCTCTTTTCTCAAAAGCAGAGTGTGTTTCTTGTAAGGCGAGCTAGTTTTTTATTTCCCAGTCCTAAATGATTTTGAATCACATGCAGTTTCTTGTCATACGAGTAGAGTTATTTTTTGGTAAGAAGAGTCACTATCGCGCTCCCAATGCCATACACATTACAAATAGCACTTGCGTCTATTCCAATCAAGTACAGTGTATTGGACTGATGAGGAGCTACTGTTCTTGTCAGTTTCCTAAGCAGAGTTGAACTAGATATGGCCCGTGTGTATAGGAAGCACAGTTCTTTTGTTCTGAACAAGCTCACTGTTCGGACCCCATAGGAAACACAGTAGAGTAGAAGGGTGCTCTTTTCTCAAAAGCAGATTGTGTTTCTTGTAAGGCGAGCTAGCTTTTGTTTCCCAGTCCTAAATGAATTTGAATCACATGCAGTTTCTGGTCTTACGAGTAGAGTTATTGTTTGGTAAGAAGAGTCACTATTGCGCTCCCAATGCCATACACAGTACAAATAGCACTTGCGTCTGTTCCAATCAAGTACAGTGTGTTGGACTGAAGAGGAGCTACTGTTCTTGTCAGTTTACTAAGCAGAGTTGAACTAGATATGGCCCGTGTGTATGAAGCACATTTCTTGTGTTCTGAGCAAGCTCATTGTTCTGGCCCTATAGGAAACACAGTAGCGTAGAAGAGTGCTCTTTTCTCAAAAGCAGAGTGTGTTTCTTGTAAGGCAAGCTAGCGTTTGTTTCCCAGTCCTAAATGGAGTTGAATCCCATGCAGTTTCTGGTCCTAGGAGCAAGAGTTGTTTTGTGGTAAGAAGAGTCACTATTGCACTCCCATTGTCATACACAGTGCAAATAGCACTGGCCTCTGTTCCCAGCAAGTACAGTGTATTGGACTGAAGAGGAGCTACTGTTCTCTTCAGTTTCCTCAGCAGAGTTGAACTAGATATGGCCCGTGTGTGTAGGAAGCACAGTTCTTTTGTTCTGAGCAAGATCACTGTTCTGGCCCTATAGGAAACACAGTAGAGTAAAAGAGAGCTCTTTTCTCAAAAGCAGAGTGTGTTTCTTGAAAGGCGAGATAGCATTTGTTTCCCAGTCCTAAATGGAGTTGAATCACATGCAGTTTTTGGTCCTACGATCAAGAGTATTTTCTGGTAAGAAGAGTCACTATTGCGCTACCGTTGTCATACACAGGGCAAATAGCACTGGCATTTGTTCCCAGCATGTACAGTGTATTGGACTGAAGGGGATCTACTGTTCTTGTCAGTTTCCTAAGCAGAATTGAACTAGTTTTGGCACGTGTGTGTAGGAAGCACAGTTCTTTTGTTCTGAGCAAGCTCACTGTTCGGACCCCATAGGAAACACAGTAGAGTAGAAGTGTGCCCTTTTCTCAAAAGCAGAGCTCGTTTCGTGTAAGGCAAGCTAGCATTTGTTTCCCAGTCCTAAGTGGAGTTGAATCACATGCAGTTTCTGGTCCTAAGAACCAGAGTTGTTTTCTGGTAAGAAGAGTCACTATTGTGCTCCCATTGCTGTACACAGTGCAAAAAGCACTCGCATCTGTTCCCAGCATGTACAGTGTATTGGACTGAAGAGGAGCTACAGTTCTCCTCAGTTTCCTAAGCAGAGTTGAACTAGATAGATATGGCCCGTGTTTGTAGGAAGCACAGTTCTTTTGTTCTGAGCAAGCTCACTGTTCTGGCCCTATAGGAAACACAGTAGAGTACAAGAGTGCTCTTTTCTCAAAAGCAGAGTGTGTTTCTTGTAAGGCAAGCTAGCATTTGTTTCCTAGTCCTAAATGGAGTTGAATCACATGCAGTTTCTGGTCCTACGAGCAAGAGTTGTTTTCTGGTAAGAAGAGTCACTATTGTGCTTCCATTGTCATACACAGGGCAAATAGCACTCGCGTCTGTTCCCAGCATGTGCAGTGTATTGGACTGAAGATGATCTACTGTCCTTGTCAGTTTCCTAAGCAGAATTGATCTAGATATGACCCGTGTGTGTAGGAAGCACAGTTCTTTTGTTCTGAGCAAGCTCACTGTTCTGACCCCATAGGAAACACTTTAGAGTGGAAGAGGGCTCATTTCTCAAAAGCAGAGTGTGTTTCTTGTAAGGTGAGCTAGTGTTTGTTTCCCAGTCCTAAATGGAGTTGAATCACATGCAGTTTCTGGTCCTACGAGCAAGAGTTGTTTTCTGGTAAAAAGAGTCACTATTGTGCTCCCAATGCCGTACACAGTGCAAATAGCACGCGCGTCTCTTCCCAGCAAGTATATTGTATTGGACTGAGGAGGAGCTACTGTTCTTGTCAGTTTCCTAAGCAGAGTTGAACTAGATATGGCCCGTGTGTGCAGGAAGCACAGTTCTTTGGTTCTGAGCATGCTCACTGTTCTGGCCCTATAGGAAACACAGTAGAGTAGAAGAGTGCTCTTTTCTCAAAAGCAGAGTATGTTTTTTGTAAAGCGAGCTGGTGTTTCTTTCCCAGTCCTCAATGGAGTTGAATCACATGCAGTTTTTGATCCTACGCTCAAGATTTGTTTTCTGGTAAGGAAAGTCACTATTGCGCTCCCGTTGACATACACAGTGCAAATAGCACTCGCGTCGGTTCCCAGCAAGTACAGTGTATTGGACTGAAGAGGAGCTACTGTTTTTGTCAGTTTCCTAAGCAGAATTGAACTAGATATGTCCCGTGTGCGTAGGAAGCACAGTTCGTTTGTTCTGAGCAAGCTCACTGTTCGGACCCCATAGGACTCATAGTAGAGAAGAAGAGTGCTCTTTTCTCAAAAGCAGAGTGTGTTTCTTGTAAGGCGAGCTAGTTTTTTATTTCCCAGTCCTAAATGATTTTGAATCACATGCAGTTTCTTGTCATACGAGTAGAGTTATTTTTTGGTAAGAAGAGTCACTATCGCGCTCCCAATGCCATACACAGTACAAATAGCACTTGCGTCTATTCCAATCAAGTACAGTGTATTGGACTGATGAGGAGCTACTGTTCTTGTCAGTTTCCTAAGCAGAGTTGAACTAGATATGGCCCGTGTGTATAGGAAGCACAGTTCTTTTGTTCTGAACAAGCTCACTGTTCGGACCCCATAGGAAACACAGTAGAGTAGAAGGGTGCTCTTTTCTCAAAAGTAGATTGTGTTTCTTGTAAGGCGAGCTAGCTTTTGTTTCCCAGTCCTAAATGAATTTGAATGACATGCAGTTTCTGGTCTTACGAGTAGAGTTATTGTTTGGTAAGAAGAGTCACTATTGCGCTCCATAAGACATACACAGGGCAAATAGCCCTCGCGTCTGTTCCCAGCATGTACAGTTTATTGGACTTAAGATGATCTACTGTCCTGTCAGTTTTCTAAGCAGAATTGATCTAGATATGGCCCGTGTGTGTAGGAAGCACAGTTCTTTTGTTCTGAGAAAGCTCACTGTTCTGACCCCATAAGAAACACAGTTGAGTAGAAGGGTGCCCTTTTCTCCAAAGCAGTGTGTGTTTCTTGTAAGGTGAGCTACTGTTTGTTTTTCAGTCCTAAATGGAGTTGAATCAAACGCAGTTTCTGATCCTACGAGCAAGAGTTGTTTTCTGGTAAGAAGAGTCACTATTGTGCTCCCATTTTCATACACCGGGCAAATAGCACTGGCGTCTGTTCCCAGCATACAGTGTATTGGACTCAAGAGGATCTACTGTCCTTGTCAGTTTCCTATGCAGAATTGATCTAGATATGGCCCGTGTGTGTAGGAAGCACAGTTCATTTGTTCTGAGCAAGCTCACTGTTCGGACCCCATAGGAAACAAAGTAGAGTAGAAGTTTCCTCTTTTCTGAAAAGCAGAGTGTGTTTCTTGTAAGGAGAGCTAATGTTTGTTTTCCAGTCTGAAATGGAGTTGAATCACATGCAGTTTCTGGTCCTACGAGCAAGAGTTGTTTTCTGGTAAGAAGAGTCACTATTGCGCTCCCATTATAATACACAGGGCATATAGCACTGGCGTCTGTTCCCAGCATGTACAGTGTATTGGACTGAAGAGGAGCTACTGTTCTTGTCAGTTTCCTAAGCAGAGTTGAACTAGATATAGCCCGTGTATGTAAGAAGCAAAGTTCTTTTGTTCTGAGCAAGCTCACTATTCTGGCCCTATAGGAAACACAGTAGAGAAGAAGAGTGCTCTTTTCTCAAAGCAGAGTGTGTTTCTTGTAAGGAGAGCTAATGTTTGTTTTCCAGTCCGAAATGGAGTTGAATCACATGCAGTTTCTGGTCCTACGAGCAAGAGATGTTTTCTGGGAAGAAGAGTCACTATTGCGCTCCCTTTGTCATACACAGGGCAAATAGCACTGGTGTCTGTTCCCAGCAAGTACAGTGTATTGGACTGAAGAGGAGCTACTGTTCTTGTCAGTTTCCTAAGCAGAGTTGAACTAGATATGGCCCGTGTGTGTAGGAAGCACAGTTCTTTTGTTCTGAGCAAGCTCACTGTTTTGGTTCTAAAGAAAACACAGTAGAGTAGAAGAGTGCTCTTTTCTCAAAAGCAGAGTGTGTTTCTTGTAAGGCGAGCTAGCGTTTGTTTCCAAGTCATAAATGGAGTTGAATCACATGCAGTTTTTGGACCCATGATCAAGAGTTGTTTTCTGGTAAGGAAAGTCACTATTGCGCTCCCATTCCCCTACACAGTGCCAAGAGCACTCGCATCTGTTCCCAGCAAGTACAGTGTATTGGACTGAAGAGGAGCTATTGTTCTTGTCACTTTCCTAAGCAGAGTTGAACTAGATATGACTCGTGTGTAGGAAGCACAGTTCTTTTGTTCTGAGCAAGCTCACTGTTCGGACCCCATAGGAAATACTTTAGAGTAGAAAAGGGCTCTTTTCTCAAGACCAGAGTGTGTTTCTTGTAAGGCGAGCTAGCGTTTGTTTCCCAGTCCTAAATGGAGTTGAATCACATGCAGTTTCTGGTCCTTTGAGCAAGAGTTGTTTTCTGGTCAGAAGAGTCACTATTGCGCTCCCATTGTCATACACAGGGCAAATAGCACTCGCGTCTCTTCCCAGCAAGTACAGTGTATTGGACTGAAGAGGATCTGCTATTCTTGTCAGTTTCCTAAGCAGAATTGAACTAGGTTTGACCATGTGTGTACGAAGCACAGTTCTTATGTTCTGAGCAAGCTCATTGTTTTTGCCCTATAGGAAACACAGTAGAGTAGAATAGTGCTCTTTTCTCAAAAGCAGAGTGTGTTTCTTGTAAGGCGATCTAGCGATTGTTTCCCAGTCCTAAATGGAGTTGAATCACATGTAGCTTTTGGTCCTACGAGCAAGAGTTGTTTTCTGGTAAGAAGAGTCACTATTGTGCTCCATATGACATACACAGGGCAAATAGCACTCGCGTCTGTTCCCAGCATGTACAGTGTATTGGACAGAAGATGATCTACTGTCCTTGTCAGTTTCCTAAGCAGAATTGATCTAGATATGGCCAGTGTGTGTAGGAAGCACAGTTCTTTTGTTCTGAGAAAGCTCACTGTTCTGACCCCATAAGAAACACAGTAGAGTAGAAGAGTGCCCTTTTCTCAAAAGCAGTGTGTGTTTCTTGTAAGGCGAGCTAGCGTTTGTTTTTCAGTCCTAAATGGAGTTGAATCACATGCAGTTCCTGGTCCTATGAGCAAAAGTTGTTTTCTGGTAAGAAGAGTCACTATTGTGCTCCCATTGTCATACACAGGGCAAATAGCACTGGCGTCTCTTCCCAGCAAGTACAGTGTATGGGACGGAAGAGGATCTACTGTTCTTGTCAGTTTCCTAACCAGAATTGAACTAGATATGGCTGTATGTGTAGGAAGCACAGTTCTTTTGTTCTGAGCAAGCTCACTGTTTTGGCCCTGTATGAAACACAGTAGAGTAGAAGAGTGCTCTTTTCTCAAAAGCAGAGTGTGTTTCTTGTAAGGCGAGCTGGCATTTGTTTTCCAGTCCTAAATGGAGTTGAATCACATGCAGTTTCTAGTCCTACGAGCAAGAGTTGTTTTCTGGTAAGAAGAGTCACTATTGCTCTCCCATTGTCATAAACAGGGCAAATAGCACTCGCGTCTGTTCCCAGCAACTACAGTGTATTGGACTGAAAAGGATCTACTATTCTTGTCAGTTTCCTAAAAAGAATTGAACTAGATATGACCGTGTGTGTAGGAAGCACAGTTCTTTTGTTCTGAGCAAGCTCACTGTTTGGACCCCATAGGAAACACTGTAGAGAAGAAGAGTGCTCTTTTCTCAAAAGCTGAGTGTGTTTCTTGTAAGGCTAGCTAGCGTTTGTTTCACAGTCCTCAATGGAATTGAATCACATGCAGTTTCTGGTACTACGAGCAAGAGTTGTTTTCTGGTAAGAAGAGTCACTATTGTGCTCCCATTGTCATACACAGGGCAAATAGCACTGGAGTCTGTTCCCAGCATGTACAGTGTATTGGACTGAAGAGGATCTACTGTTCTTGCCAGTTTCTTAAGCAGAGTTGAACTAGATATAGTCGGTGTGTGTAGGAAGCACAGTTCTTTTGTTCTGAGCAAGCACACTATTCTGGCCCTATAGGAAACACATTGGAGAAGAAGAGTACTCTTTTCTCAAATGCAGAGTGTGTTTCTTATAAGGCGAGGTAGCGTTTGTTTCTCAGTCCTAAATGGAGTTGTATCACATGCAGTTTCTGGTCCTACAAGCAAAAGTTGTTTTCTGGTAAGAAGAGTCACTATTGTGCTCCCATTGTCATACACTGGGCAAATAGTACTGGCGTCTCTTCCCAGCAAGTACAGTGTATGGGACGCAAGAGGATCTACTGTTCTTGTCAGTTTCTTAACCAGAATTAAACTAGATATGGCTGTATGTGTAGGAAGCACAGTTCTTTTGTTCTGAGCAAGCTCACTGTTTTGGCCCTGTAGGAAACACAGTAGAGTAGAAGAGTGCTCTTTTCTCAAAAGCAGAGTGTGTTTCTTGTAAGGCGAGCTAGCGTTTGTTTCGCAGTCCTAAATGGAGTTGAATCACATGCATTTCTGGTACTACGAGCAAGAGTTGTTTTCTGGTAAGAAGAGTCACTATTGTGCTCCCATTGTCATACGCAGGGCAAATAGCACTGGCGTCTGTTCCCAGCATGTACAGTGTATTGGACTCAAGAGGATCTACTGTCCTTGTCAGTTTCCTATGCAGAATTGATCTAGATATGGCCCGTGTGTGTAGGAAGCACAGTTCTTTTGTTCTGAGCAAGCTCACTGTTCGGACCCCATAGGAAACAAAGTAGAGTAGAAGTTTGCTCTTTTCTGAAAAGCAGAGTGTGTTTATTGTAAGGCGAGCTAGCATTTGTTTACCAGTTCTAAATGGAGTTGAATCACATGCAGTTTCTGGTCCTACGAGCAAGAGTTGTATTCTGGTAAGAAGAGTCACTATTGTGCTCCCATAGTCTTACACAGTGCAAATAGCACTCGCGTCTGTTCCCAGCAAGTACAGTGTATTGGACTGAAGAGGAGCTACTGTTCTTGTCAGTTTCCTAAGCAGAGTTGAACTAGATATGGCCCGTGTGTGTAGGAAGCACGGTTCTTTTGTACGGAGCAAGCTCACTGTTCAGACCCCATAGGAGACACAGTAGAGTAGAAGAGTGCTCTTTTCTCAAAAGCAGAGTGTGTTTCTTGTAAGGAGAGCTAATGTTTGTTTTCCAGTCCGAAATGGAGTTGAATCACATGCAGTTTCTGGTCCTACGAGCAAGAGTTGTTTTCTGGTAAGAAGAGGCAGTATTGTGCTCCCATTATAATACACAGGGCATATAGCACTGGCGTCTGTTCCCAGCATGTACAGTGTATTGGACTGAAGAGGAGCTACTGTTCTTGTCAGTTTCTTAAGCAGAGTTGAACTAGATATAGCCCGTGTATGTAAGAAGCAAAGTTCTTTTGTTCTGAGCAAGCTCACTCTTCTGGCCCTATAGGAAACACAGTAGAGAAGAAGAGTACTCTTTTCTCAAAAGCAGAGTGTGTTTCTTGTAAGGAGAGCTAATGTTTGTTTTCCAGTCCGAAATGGAGTTGAATCACATGCAGTTTCTGGTCCTACGAGCAAGAGTTGTTTTCTGGGAAGAAGAGTCACTATTGCGCTCCCTTTGTCATACACAGGGCAAATAGCACTGGTGTCTGTTCCCAGCAAGTACAGTGTATTGGACTGAAGAGGAGCTACTGTTCTTGTCAGTTTCCTAAGCAGAGTTGAACTAGATATGGCCCGTGTGTGTAGGAAGCACAGTTCTTTTGTTCTGAGCAAGCTCACTGTTTGGACCCCAAAGGAAACACTGTAGAGTAGAAAAGTGCTCTTTTCTCAAAAGCAGAGTGTGTTTCTTGTAAGGCGAGCTAGCATTTGTTTCGCAGTCCTAAATGGATTTGAATCCCATGCAGTTTCTGGTCCTACGAGCAAGAGTTGTTTTCTGGTAAGAAGAGTCACTATTGCGCTTCCATTGCCATATACAGTGCAAATAGCACTCGCGTCTGTTCCCAACAAGTACAGTGTATTGGACTGAAGAGGAGCTACTGTTCTTGTCAGTTTCCTAAGCAGAGTTGAACTAGATATAGCCCGTGTATGTAAGAAGCAAAGTTCTTTTGTTCTGAGCAAGCTCACTATTCTGGCCCTATAGGAAACACAGTAGAGAAGAAGAGTGCTCTTTTCTCAAAGCAGAGTGTGTTTCTTGTAAGGAGAGCTAATGTTTGTTTTCCAGTCCGAAATGGAGTTGAATCACATGCAGTTTCTGGTCCTACGAGCAAGAGATGTTTTCTGGGAAGAAGAGTCACTATTGCGCTCCCTTTGTCATACACAGGGCAAATAGCACTGGTGTCTGTTCCCAGCAAGTACAGTGTATTGGACTGAAGAGGAGCTACTGTTCTTGTCAGTTTCCTAAGCAGAGTTGAACTAGATATGGCCCGTGTGTGTAGGAAGCACAGTTCTTTTGTTCTGAGCAAGCTCACTGTTTTGGTTCTAAAGAAAACACAGTAGAGTAGAAGAGTGCTCTTTTCTCAAAAGCAGAGTGTGTTTCTTGTAAGGCGAGCTAGCGTTTGTTTCCAAGTCATAAATGGAGTTGAATCACATGCAGTTTTTGGACCCATGATCAAGAGTTGTTTTCTGGTAAGGAAAGTCACTATTGCGCTCCCATTCCCCTACACAGTGCCAAGAGCACTCGCATCTGTTCCCAGCAAGTACAGTGTATTGGACTGAAGAGGAGCTATTGTTCTTGTCACTTTCCTAAGCAGAGTTGAACTAGATATGACTCGTGTGTAGGAAGCACAGTTCTTTTGTTCTGAGCAAGCTCACTGTTCGGACCCCATAGGAAATACTTTAGAGTAGAAAAGGGCTCTTTTCTCAAGACCAGAGTGTGTTTCTTGTAAGGCGAGCTAGCGTTTGTTTCCCAGTCCTAAATGGAGTTGAATCACATGCAGTTTCTGGTCCTTTGAGCAAGAGTTGTTTTCTGGTCAGAAGAGTCACTATTGCGCTCCCATTGTCATACACAGGGCAAATAGCACTCGCGTCTCTTCCCAGCAAGTACAGTGTATTGGACTGAAGAGGATCTGCTATTCTTGTCAGTTTCCTAAGCAGAATTGAACTAGGTTTGACCATGTGTGTACGAAGCACAGTTCTTATGTTCTGAGCAAGCTCATTGTTTTTGCCCTATAGGAAACACAGTAGAGTAGAATAGTGCTCTTTTCTCAAAAGCAGAGTGTGTTTCTTGTAAGGCGATCTAGCGATTGTTTCCCAGTCCTAAATGGAGTTGAATCACATGTAGCTTTTGGTCCTACGAGCAAGAGTTGTTTTCTGGTAAGAAGAGTCACTATTGTGCTCCATATGACATACACAGGGCAAATAGCACTCGCGTCTGTTCCCAGCATGTACAGTGTATTGGACAGAAGATGATCTACTGTCCTTGTCAGTTTCCTAAGCAGAATTGATCTAGATATGGCCAGTGTGTGTAGGAAGCACAGTTCTTTTGTTCTGAGAAAGCTCACTGTTCTGACCCCATAAGAAACACAGTAGAGTAGAAGAGTGCCCTTTTCTCAAAAGCAGTGTGTGTTTCTTGTAAGGCGAGCTAGCGTTTGTTTTTCAGTCCTAAATGGAGTTGAATCACATGCAGTTCCTGGTCCTATGAGCAAAAGTTGTTTTCTGGTAAGAAGAGTCACTATTGTGCTCCCATTGTCATACACAGGGCAAATAGCACTGGCGTCTCTTCCCAGCAAGTACAGTGTATGGGACGGAAGAGGATCTACTGTTCTTGTCAGTTTCCTAACCAGAATTGAACTAGATATGGCTGTATGTGTAGGAAGCACAGTTCTTTTGTTCTGAGCAAGCTCACTGTTTTGGCCCTGTATGAAACACAGTAGAGTAGAAGAGTGCTCTTTTCTCAAAAGCAGAGTGTGTTTCTTGTAAGGCGAGCTGGCATTTGTTTTCCAGTCCTAAATGGAGTTGAATCACATGCAGTTTCTAGTCCTACGAGCAAGAGTTGTTTTCTGGTAAGAAGAGTCACTATTGCTCTCCCATTGTCATAAACAGGGCAAATAGCACTCGCGTCTGTTCCCAGCAACTACAGTGTATTGGACTGAAAAGGATCTACTATTCTTGTCAGTTTCCTAAAAAGAATTGAACTAGATATGACCGTGTGTGTAGGAAGCACAGTTCTTTTGTTCTGAGCAAGCTCACTGTTTGGACCCCATAGGAAACACTGTAGAGTAGAAGAGTGCTCTTTTCTCAAAAGCTGAGTGTGTTTCTTGTAAGGCTAGCTAGCGTTTGTTTCACAGTCCTCAATGGAATTGAATCACATGCAGTTTCTGGTACTACGAGCAAGAGTTGTTTTCTGGTAAGAAGAGTCACTATTGTGCTCCCATTGTCATACACAGGGCAAATAGCACTGGAGTCTGTTCCCAGCATGTACAGTGTATTGGACTGAAGAGGATCTACTGTTCTTGCCAGTTTCTTAAGCAGAGTTGAACTAGATATAGTCGGTGTGTGTAGGAAGCACAGTTCTTTTGTTCTGAGCAAGCACACTATTCTGGCCCTATAGGAAACACATTGGAGAAGAAGAGTACTCTTTTCTCAAAATGCAGAGTGTGTTTCTTATAAGGCGAGGTAGCGTTTGTTTCTCAGTCCTAAATGGAGTTGTATCACATGCAGTTTCTGGTCCTACAAGCAAAAGTTGTTTTCTGGTAAGAAGAGTCACTATTGTGCTCCCATTGTCATACACTGGGCAAATAGTACTGGCGTCTCTTCCCAGCAAGTACAGTGTATGGGACGCAAGAGGATCTACTGTTCTTGTCAGTTTCTTAACCAGAATTAAACTAGATATGGCTGTATGTGTAGGAAGCACAGTTCTTTTGTTCTGAGCAAGCTCACTGTTTTGGCCCTGTAGGAAACACAGTAGAGTAGAAGAGTGCTCTTTTCTCAAAAGCAGAGTGTGTTTCTTGTAAGGCGAGCTAGCGTTTGTTTCGCAGTCCTAAATGGAGTTGAATCACATGCATTTCTGGTACTACGAGCAAGAGTTGTTTTCTGGTAAGAAGAGTCACTATTGTGCTCCCATTGTCATACGCAGGGCAAATAGCACTGGCGTCTGTTCCCAGCATGTACAGTGTATTGGACTCAAGAGGATCTACTGTCCTTGTCAGTTTCCTATGCAGAATTGATCTAGATATGGCCCGTGTGTGTAGGAAGCACAGTTCTTTTGTTCTGAGCAAGCTCACTGTTCGGACCCCATAGGAAACAAAGTAGAGTAGAAGTTTGCTCTTTTCTGAAAAGCAGAGTGTGTTTATTGTAAGGCGAGCTAGCATTTGTTTACCAGTTCTAAATGGAGTTGAATCACATGCAGTTTCTGGTCCTACGAGCAAGAGTTGTATTCTGGTAAGAAGAGTCACTATTGTGCTCCCATAGTCTTACACAGTGCAAATAGCACTCGCGTCTGTTCCCAGCAAGTACAGTGTATTGGACTGAAGAGGAGCTACTGTTCTTGTCAGTTTCCTAAGCAGAGTTGAACTAGATATGGCCCGTGTGTGTAGGAAGCACGGTTCTTTTGTACGAAGCAAGCTCACTGTTCAGACCCCATAGGAGACACAGTAGAGTAGAAGAGTGCTCTTTTCTCAAAAGCAGAGTGTGTTTCTTGTAAGGAGAGCTAATGTTTGTTTTCCAGTCCGAAATGGAGTTGAATCACATGCAGTTTCTGGTCCTACGAGCAAGAGTTGTTTTCTGGTAAGAAGAGGCAGTATTGTGCTCCCATTATAATACACAGGGCATATAGCACTGGCGTCTGTTCCCAGCATGTACAGTGTATTGGACTGAAGAGGAGCTACTGTTCTTGTCAGTTTCTTAAGCAGAGTTGAACTAGATATAGCCCGTGTATGTAAGAAGCAAAGTTCTTTTGTTCTGAGCAAGCTCACTCTTCTGGCCCTATAGGAAACACAGTAGAGAAGAAGAGTGCTCTTTTCTCAAAAGCAGAGTGTGTTTCTTGTAAGGAGAGCTAATGTTTGTTTTCCAGTCCGAAATGGAGTTGAATCACATGCAGTTTCTGGTCCTACGAGCAAGAGTTGTTTTCTGGGAAGAAGAGTCACTATTGCGCTCCCTTTGTCATACACAGGGCAAATAGCACTGGTGTCTGTTCCCAGCAAGTACAGTGTATTGGACTGAAGAGGAGCTACTGTTCTTGTCAGTTTCCTAAGCAGAGTTGAACTAGATATGGCCCGTGTGTGTAGGAAGCACAGTTCTTTTGTTCTGAGCAAGCTCACTGTTTGGACCCCAAAGGAAACACTGTAGAGTAGAAAAGTGCTCTTTTCTCAAAAGCAGAGTGTGTTTCTTGTAAGGCGAGCTAGCATTTGTTTCGCAGTCCTAAATGGATTTGAATCCCATGCAGTTTCTGGTCCTACGAGCAAGAGTTGTTTTCTGGTAAGAAGAGTCACTATTGCGCTTCCATTGCCATATACAGTGCAAATAGCACTCGCGTCTGTTCCCAACAAGTACAGTGTATTGGACTGAAGAGGAGCTACTGTTCTTGTCAGTTTCCAAAGCAGAGTTGAACTAGATATGGCCCGTGTGTGTAGGAAGCACAGTTCTTTTGTTCTGCACAAGCTCACTGTTTGGACCCCAAAGGAAACAAAGTAGAGTAGAAGAGTGCTCTTTTCTCAGAAGCAGAGTGTGTTTCTTGTAAGGCGAGCTAGCGTTTGTTTCCCAGTCCTAAATGGAGTTGAATCACATGCAGTTTTTGGTCCTATGAGCAAGAGTTGTTTTCTGGTAAGGAAAGTCACTATTGTGCTCCCATTCCCCTACACAGTGCAAATAGCGTGTCTGTTCCCAGCAAGTACAGTGTATTGGACTGAGAGGAGATACTGTTCTTGTCAGTTTCCTAAGCAGAGTTGAACTAGATATGGCCCCTGTGTGTAGGAAGCACAGTTCTTTTGTTCTGAGCAAGCTCACTGTTCGGACCCCATAGGAAACACTTTATTGTAGAAGAGGGCTCTTTTCTCAAGAGCAGAGTGTGTTTCTTGTAAGGCGAGCTAGCGTTTGTTTCCCAGTCCTAAATGGAGTTGAATCACATGCAGTTTCTGGTCCTACGAGCAAGAGTTGTTTTCTGGTAAGAAGAGTCACTATTGTGCTCCCATTGTCATACACAGGGCAAATAGCACTCGTGTCTCTTCCCAGCAAGTACAGTGTATTGCACTGAAGAGGATCTACTGTTCTTGTCAGTTTCCTAAGCAGAGTTGAACTAGGTTTGACCGTGTGTGTAGGAAGCACAGTTCTTTTTTTCTGAGCAAGCTCATTGTTTTGGCCCTATTGGAAACAGAGTAGAGTAGAATAGCGCTCTTTTCTCAAAAGCAGAGTGTGTTTCTTGTAAGGCGATCTAGCGATTGTTTCCCAGTCCTAAATGGAGTTGAATCACATGTAGCTTTTGGTCCTACGAGCAAGAGTTGTTTTCTGGTAAGAAGAGTCACTATTGTGCTCCATATGACATACACAGGGCAAATAGCACTCGCGTCTGTTCCCAGCATGTACAGTGTATTGGACTGAAGATGATCTACTGTCCTTGTCAGTTTCCTAAGCAGAATTGATCTAGATATGGCCAGTGAGCGTAGGAAGCACAGTTCTTTTGTTCTGAGAAAGCTCACTGTTCTGCCCCCATAAGAAACACAGTAGAGTAGAAGAGTGCCCTTTTCTCAAAAGCAGTGTGTGTTTCTTGTAAGTCGAGCTAGCGTTTGTTTTTCAGTCCTAAATGGAGTTGAATCACATGCAGTTTCTGGTCCTACGAGCAAGAGTTGTTTTCTGGTAAGAAGAGTCACTATTGTGCTCCCATTTTCATACACAGGGCAAATAGCACTGGCGTCTGTTCCCAGCATACAGTGTATTGGACTCAAGAGGATCTACTGTCCTTGTCAGTTTCCTATGTAGAATTGATCTAGATATGGCCCGTGTGTTTAGGAAGCACAGTTGTTTTGTTCTGAGCAAGCTCACTGTTCTGGCCCTATAGGAAACTCAGTAGAGTAGAAGAGTGCTCTTTTCTCAAAAGCAGAGTGTGTTTCTTGTAAGGCGAGCTAGCGTTTGTTTCCCAATCCTCAATGGAGTTGAATCACATGCAGTTTCTGGTCCTACGAGCAAGAGTTGTTTTCTGGGAAGAAGAGTCACTATTGCGCTTCCATTGCCATATACAGTGCAAATAGCACTCGCGTCTGTTCCCAACAAGTACAGTGTATTGGACTGAAGAGGAGCTACTGTTCTTGTCAGTTTCCTAAGCAGAGTTGAACTAGATATGGCCCGTAGTGTAGGAAGCACAGATCTTTTGTTCTGAGCAAGCTCACTGTTTGGACCTCAAATGAAACAAAGTAGAGTAGAAGAGTGCTCTTTTCTCAGAAGCAGAGTGTGTTTCTTGTAAGGCTAGCTAGCGTTTGTTTCGCAGTCCTAAATGGAGTTGAATCACATGCAGTTTCTGGTCCTAAGAGCAAGAGTTGTTTTCTGGTAAGAAGAGTCACTATTGCGCTCCCATTGTCATACACAGGACAAATAGCACTGGCGTCTATTCCCAGCATGTACAGTGTATTGGACTGAAGAGGACCTACTGTTCTTGTCAGTTTCCTAAGCAGAATTGAACCAGATATGGCCGTGTGTGTAGGAAGCACAGTCCTTTTCTTCTGACCAAGCTCACTGTTTTGGCTCTTTTAAAAACAGAGTAGAGTAGAAGAGTGCTCTTTTCTCAAAAGCAGAGTGTGTTTTTTGTAAGGCGAGCTAGCGTTTGTTTCCCAGTCCTAAATGGAGTTGAATCACATGCAGTTTTTCGTCCCATGAGCAAGAGTTGTTTTCTGGTAAGGAAAGTCACTATTGTGCTCCCATTCCCCTACACAGTGCAAATAGCCTGTCTGTTCCCAGCAAGTACAGTGTATTGGACTGAGAGGGGATACTGTTCTTGTCAGTTTCCTAAGCAGAGTTGAACTAGATATGGCCCCTGTGTGTAGGAAGCACAGTTCTTTTGTTCTGAGCAAGCTCACTGTTCGGACCCCATAGGAAACACTTTAGAGTAGAAGAGGGCTCTTTTCTCAAAAGCAGAGTGTGTTTCTTGTAAGGCGAGCTAGCGTTTGTTTCCCAGTCCTAAATGGAGTTGAATCACATGCAGTTTCTGGTCCTACGAGCAAGAGTTGTTTTCTGGTAAGAAGAGTCACTATTGCGCTCCCATTGTCATACACAGGGCAAATAGCACTCGCGTCTGTTCCCAGCAAGTACAGTGTATTGGACTGAAGAGGATCTACTATTCTTGTCAGTTTCCTAAGCAGAGTTGAACTAGATATGGCCCGTGTGTGTAGGAAGCACAGTTCTTTTTTTCTGAGCAAGCTCATTGTTTTGGCTCTATAGGAATCACAGTAGAGTAGAAGAGTGCTCTTTTCTCAAAAGCAGAGTGTGTTTCTTGTAAGGCGATCTAGCGTTTGTTTCCCAGTCCTAAATGGAGTTGAATCACATGTAGCTTTTGGTCCTACGAGCAAGAGTTGTTTTCTGGTAAGAAGAGTCACTATTGCGCTCCATATGACATACACAGAACAAATAGCACTCGCGTCTGTTCACAGCATGTACAGTGTATTGGACTGAAGATGATCTACTGTTCTTGTCATTTTCCTAAGCAGAATTGATCTAGATATGGCCAGTGTGTGTAGGAAGCACAGTTCTTTTGTTCTGAGAAAGCTCACTGTTCTGACCCCATAAGAAACACAGTAGAGTAGAAGAGTGCCATTTTCTCAAATCAGTGTGTGTTTCTTGTAAGGCAAGCTAGCGTTTGTTTTTCAGTCCTAAATGGAGTTGAATCACATGCAGGTTCTGGTCCTACGAGCAAGAGTTGTTTCTGGTAAGTAGAGTCACTATTGAGCTCCCATTTTCATACACAGGGCAAATAGCACTGGCGTCTGTTCCCAGCATGTACAGTGTATTGGACTCAAGAGGATCTACTGTCCTTGTCAGTTTCCTATGAAGAATTGATCTAGATATGGCCCATGTGTTTAGGAAGCACAGTTCTTTTGTTCTGAGCAAGCTCACTGTTCTGGCCCTATAGGAAACTCAGTAGAGTAGAAGAGTGCTCTTTTTTCAAAAGCAGAGTGTGTTTCTTGTAAGGCGAGCCAGTGTTTGTTTCCCAGTCAGAAATGGAGTTGAATCCCATGCAGTTTTTGGTCCTAGGAGCAAGAGTTGTTTTCTGGTAAGAAGAGTCACTATTGGGATCCCATTGCCATATACAGTGCAAATAGCTCTCGCGTCTTTTCCCAGGAAGTACAGTGTATTGGACTGAATAGGAGCTACTCTTCTTGTCAGTTTCCTACACAGAGTTGAACTAGATATGGCCCATGTGTTTAGGAAGCACAGTTCTTTTGTTGTGAGCAAGCTCACTGTTTGGACCCCAAGGGAAACACAGTAGAGTAGAAAAGTGCTCTTTTCTCAAAAGCAGAGTGTGTTTCTTGTAAGGCGAGCTAGCATTTGTTTACCAGTCCTAAATGGAGTTGAATCACATCCAGTTTTTGGTCCTACGAGCAAGAGTTGTTTTCTGGTAAGAAGAGTCACTATTGTGCTCCCATTTTCATACACAGGGCAAATTGCACTCGCTTCTCTTCCCAGCAAGTACAGTGTATTGGACTGAAGAGGAGCTACTGTTCTTGTCAGTTTCCTAAGCAGAGTTGAACTAGATATGGCCCGTGTGTGTAGGAAGCACGGTTCTTTTGTACGGAGCAAGCTCACTGTTCAGACCCCATAGGAGACACAGTAGAGTAGAAGAGTGCTCTTTTCTCAAAAGCAGAGTGTGTTTCTTGTAAGGAGAGCTAATGTTTGTTTTCCAGTCCGAAATGGAGTTGAATCACATGCAGTTTCTGGTCCTACGAGCAAGAGTTGTTTTCTGGTAAGAAGAGTCACTATTGCGCTCCCATTATAATACACAGGGCATATAGCACTGGCGTCTGTTCCCAGCATGTACAGTGTATTGGACTGAAGAGGAGCTACTGTTCTTGTCAGTTTCTTAAGCAGAGTTGAACTAGATATAGCCCGTGTATGTAAGAAGCAAAGTTCTTTTGTTCTGAGCAAGCTCACTATTCTGGCCCTATAGGAAACACAGTAGAGAAGAAGAGTGCTCTTTTCTCAAAAGCAGAGTGTGTTTCTTGTAAGGAGAGCTAATGTTTGTTTCCCAGTCAGAAATGGAGTTGAATCCCATGCAGTTTTTGGTCCTATGAGCAAGAGTTGTTTTCTGGTAAGAAGAGTCACTATTGGGATCCCATTGCTGTATACAGTGCAAATAGCTCTCGCGCCTTTTCCCAGCAAGTACAGTGTATTGGACTGAATAGGAGCTACTCTTCTTGTAGTTTCCTACACAGAGTTGAACTAGATATGGCCCGTGTTTAGGAAGCACAGTTCTTTTGTTCTGAGCAAGCTCACTGTTTGGACCCCAAGGGAAACACAGTAGAGTAGAAAAGTGCTCTTTTCTCAAAAGCAGAGTGTGTTTCTTGTAAGGCGAGCTAGCATTTGTTTCGCAGTCCTAAATGGATTTGAATCCCATGCAGTTTCTGGTCCTACGAGCAAGAGTTGTTTTCTGGTAAGAAGAGTCACTATTGCGCTCCCATTATCATACACAGGGCAAATAGCACTTGCGTCTCTTCCCAGCAAGTACAGTGTATTGGACTGAAGAGGATCTAGTATTCTTGTGAGTTTCCTAAGCAGAATTGAACTAGATATGGTCGTGTGGGTAGGAAGCACAGTTCTTTTGTTCTGAGCAAGCTCATTGTTTTGGCCCTATAGGAAACACAGTAGAGTAGAAGAGTGCTCTTTTCTCAAAAGCAGAGAGTATTTCTTGTAAGACGATCTAGAGTTTGTTTCCCAGTCCTAAATGGAGTTGAATCACATGTAGTTTTTTGTCCTACGAGCAAGAGTTGTTTTCTGGTAAGAAGAGTCACTATTGCGCTCCATATGACATACACAGGGCAAATAGCCCTCGCGTCTGTTCCCAGCATGTACAGTGTATTGGACTTAAGATGATCTACTGTCCTTGTCAGTTTTCTAAGCAGAATTGATCTAGATATGGCCCGTGTGTGTAGGAAGCACAGTTCTTTTGTTCTGAGAAAGCTCACTGTTCTGACCCCGTAAGAAACAAAGTAGAGTAGAAGAGTGCCCTTTTCTCAAAAGCAGTGTGTGTTTCTTGTAAGGTGAGCTACTGTTTGTTTTTCAGTCCTAAATGGAGTTGAATCAAATGCAGTTTCTGATCCTACGAGCAAGAGTTGTTTTCTGGTAAGAAGAGTCACTATTGTGCTCCCATTTTCATACACCGGGCAAATAGCACTGGCGTCTGTTCCCAGCATACAGTGTATTGGACTCAAGAGGATCTACTGTCCTTGTCAGTTTCCTATGCAGAATTGATCTAGATATGGCCTGTGTGTGTAGGAAGCACAGTTCTTTTGTTCTGAGCAAGCTCATTGTTCGGACCCCATAGGAAACACAGAGTAGAAGTTTGCTCTTTTCTGAAAAGCAGAGTGTGTTTATTGTAAGGCGAGCTAGCATTTGTTTACCAGTTCTAAATGGAGTTGAATCACATGCAGTTTCTGGTCCTACGAGCAAGAGTTGTATTCTGGTAAGAAGAGTCACTATTGCGCTCCCATAGTCTTACACAGTGCAAATAGCACTCGCGTCTGTTCCCAGCAAGTACAGTGTATTGGACTGAAGAGGAGCTACTGTTCTTGTCAGTTTCCTAAGCAGAGTTGAACTAGATATGGCCCGTGTGTGTAGGAAGCACGGTTCTTTTGTACGGAGCAAGCTCACTGTTCAGACCCCATAGGAAACACAGTAGAGTGGAAGAGTGCTTTTTTCTCAAAAGCAGAGTGTTTCTTGTAAGGCGAGCTAGCATTTGTTTCCCAGTCCTAAATGGAGTTGAATCACATGTAGTTTTGGTCCTACGAGCAAGAGTTGTATTCTGGAAATAAGAGTCACTATTGCGCTCCCATTGCCATACACAGTGCAAATAGCACTCGCGTCTGTTCGCAGCAAGTACAGTGTATTGGACTGAAGAGGAGCTACTGTTCTTGTCAGTTTCCTAAGCAGAGTTGAACTAGATATGGCCCGTGTGTGTAGGAAGCACAGTTCTTTTGTTCTGAGCAAGCTCACTGTTTGGACCCCAAAGGAAACAAAGTAGAGTAGAAGAGTGCTCTTTTCTCAGAAGCAGAGTGTGTTTCTTGTAAGGCTAGCTAGCGTTTGTTTCGCAGTCCTAAATGGAGTTGAATCACATGCAGTTTCTGGTCCTAGGAGCAAGAGTTGTTTTCTGGTAAGAAGAGTCACTATTGTGCTTCCATTGTCACACACAACGCAAATAGCACTGGCGTCTATTCCCAGCATGTACAGTGTGTTGGACTGAAGAGGACCTACTGTTTTTGTCAGTTTCCTAAGCAGAATTGAACCAGATGTGGCCGTGTGTGTAGGAAGCACAGTCCTTTTCTTCTGAGCAAGCTCACTGTTCTGGCTCTTTTGAAAAAAAAGTAGAGTAGAAGAGTGCTCTTTTCTCAAAAGCAGAGTGTGTCTCTTGTAAGGCGCGCTACCGTTTGTTTCCCAGTCCTAAATGGAGTTGAATCACATGTAGTTTTTGGTCCCATGAGCAAGAGTTGTTTTCTGGTAAGGAAAGTCACTATTGTGGTCCCATTACCCTACACAGTGCAAATAGCATGTCTGTTCCCAGCAAGTACAGTGTATTGGACTGAAGAGGAGCTACTGTTCTTGTCAGTTTCCTAAGCAGAGTTGAACTAGATATGGCATTGTGTGTAGGAAGCACAGTTATTTTGTTCTGAGCAAGCTACTGTTCGGATCCCATAGGAAAAACAGTAGGGTAGAAGAGTGCTCTTTTCTCCAAAGCAGAGTGTGTTTCTTGTAAGGCGAGCTAGTGTTTGTTTCCCAGTCAGAAATAAATTTGAATCCAATGCAGTTTCTGGTCCTACGAGCAAGAGTTGTTTTCTGGTAAGAAGAGTCACTATTGCGCTCCCATTGCCATACACAGTGCAAATAGCACTCGTGTCTGTTCCCAGGAATTACAGTGTATTGGACTGAAGAGGAGCTACTGTTCTTGTCAGTTTCCTAAGCAGAGTTGAACTAGATATGGCTTGTGTGTGTAGGAAGCACAGTTCTTTTGTTCTGAGCAAGCTCACTCTTCGGACACCATAGGAAACACTTTAAAGTAGAAGAGGGCTCTTTTCTCAAAAGCAGAGTGTGTTTCTTGTAAGGTGAGCTAGCGTTTGTTTCCCAGTCCTAAATGGAGTTGAATCACATGCAGGTTCTGGTTCTACGAGCAAGAGTTGTTTTCTGGTAAGAAGAGTCACTATTGCGCTCCCATTGTCATACACAGGGCAAATAGCACTCGTGTCTCTTCCCAGCAAGTACAGTGTATTGGACTGAAGAGGATCTACTATTCTTGTCAGTTTCCTAAGCAGAATTGAACTAGGTTTGACCGTGTGTGTAGGAAGCACAGTTCTTTTGTTCTGATCAAGCTCACTGTTTTGGCCCTTTAGGAAACACAGTAGAGTAGAAGAGTGCTCTTTTCTCAAAAGCAGAGTGTGTTTCTTGTAAGGGAGCTAGGGTTTGTTTCACAGTCTTAAATGGAGTTGAATCACATGCAGTTTCTGGTCCTACGAGCAAGAGTTGTTTTCTGGTAAGAAGAGTCACTATTGCGCTCTCGTTGTCATACACAGGGCAAATAGCACTGGCGTCTGTTCCCAGCATGTACAGTGTATTGGACTGAAGAGGAGCTACTGTTCTTGTCAGTTTCCTAAGCAGAGTTGAACTGGATATGGCCCGTGTGTGTAGGAAGCACACTTCTTCTGTTCTGAGCAAGCTCACTTTTCGGATCCCATAGGAAACACAGTAGAGTAGAAGAGTGCTCTTTTCTCAAAAGCAGAGTGTGTTTCTTGTAATGCGAGTTAGCGTTTTATTCCAATCCTAAATGGAGTTGAATCACATGCAGTTTCTGGTTTTACCAGCAAGAGTTGTTTACTGGTAAGAAGAGTCACTATTGCGCTCCCATTGTCATACACAGGGCAAATAGCACTCGCGTCTGTTTCCAGCAAGTACAGAGTATTGGACTGAAGAGGATCTACTATTCTTGTCAGTTTCCTAAGCACATGGAACCAAATATAGTCGGTGTGTGTTGGAAGCACAGTTCTTTTGTTCTGAGCAAGCTCACTCTTCTGGCCCTATAGGAAACACATTAAAGTAGAAGAGTGCCCTTTCCTAAAAGCAGAGTGTGTTTCTTGTAAGACGAGCTAGCATTTGTTTCCCAGTCCTAAATGGAGTAAAATCACATGCAGTTTCTGTTTTTACGAGCAAGAGTTGTTTTCTGGTAAGAAGAGTCACTATTTCGTTCCTATTGTAATACACAGGGCAAATAGCACTGGTGTCTATTCCCAGCATGTACAGTGTATTTGACTGAAGAGGATCTACTGTTCTTGTCAGTTTCCTAAGCAGAATTGAACTAATATGGCCGTGTGTGTAGGAAGCACAGTTCTTTTGTTCTGAGCAAGCTCACTGTTTTGGCCCTATAGGAAACACAGTAGAGTAGAAGAGTGCCCTTTTCTCAAAAGCAGAGTGTGTTTCTTGTAAGGCGAGCTAGCATTTGTTTCCCAGTCCTAAATGGAGTTGAATCACATGCAGTTTTTGGTCCTATGAGCAAGAGTTGTTTTCTGGTAAGAAGAGTCACTATTGCGCTCCCATTGCCATACACAGTACAAATAGCACTGGCGTCTGTTCCCAGCAAGTACAGTGTATTGGACTGAAGAGGAGCTACTGTTCTTGTCAGTTTCCTAAGCAGAGTTGAACGAGATATAGTCGGTGTGTGTAGGAAGCACAGTTTTTTTGTTCTGAGCAAGCTCACTTTTCTGGCCCTATAGGAAACACATTAGAGTAGAAGAGTGCTCTTTTCTCAAAAGCAGAGTGAGTTTCTTGTAAGGCGAACTAGCATTGTTTCCCAGTCCTAAATGGAGTTGAATTACATGCAGTTTTTGGTCCTATGAGCAAGAGTTGTTTTCTGGTAAGAAGAGTCACTATTGTGCTCCCGTTGCCATACACAGTACAAATAGCACTGGCGTCTGTTCCCAGCAAGTACAGTGTATTGGACTGAAGAGGAGCTACTGTTCTTGTCAGGTTCCTAAGCAGAGTTGAACTAGATATGGCCCGTGTGTGTAGGAAGCACGGTTCTTTTGTTCGGAGCAAGCTCACTGTTCGTACCCCATAGGAAACACAGTAGAGTAGATGAGTTGTCTTTTCTCAAAGGCAGAGTGTGTTTATTGTAAGGCGAGCTAGCGTTTGTTTCCCAGTTCTAAATGGAGTTGAATCTCATGCAGTTTCTGGTCCTACGAGCAAGAGTTGTTTTCTGGTAAGGAAAGTCACTATTGTGCTCCCATTGCCACACACAGTGCAAATAGCACTCCCTCTGTTACCATCAAGTAGAGTGTATTAGCTGAAGAGGATCTACTGTTCTTGTCCGTTTCCTAAGAAGAGTTGGAATAGATATGGCCCATGTGTGTAGGAAGCACAGTTCTTTTGTTCTGAGCAAGCTCACTCTTCTGGCACTATAGGAAACACATTAGAGTAGAAGAGTGCCCTTTCCTAAAAGCAGAGTGTGTTTCTTGTAAGACGAGCTTGCGTTTGTTTCCCAGTCCTAAATGGAGTTGAATCACATGCAGTTTCTGGTTTTACGAGCAAGAGCTGTTTTCTGGTAAGAAGAGTAACTATTGTGCTCCCATTACCATACACAGTGCAAATAGCACTGGCGTCTGTTCCCAGCAAGTACAGTGTATTGGACTGAAGAGGAGCTACTGTTCTTGTCAGTTTCCTAAGCAGAGTTGAACTGGATATGGCCCGTGTGTGTAGGAAGCACACTTCTTCTGTTCTGAGCAAGCTCACTGTTCGGATCCCATAGGAAACACAGTAGAGTAGAAGAGTGCTCTTTTCTCAAAAGCAGAGTGTGTTTCATGTAAGGCGAGTTAGCGTTTTTTTCCCAGTCCTAAATGGAGTTGAATCACATGCAGTTTCTGGTTTTACGAGCAAGAGTTGTTTTCTGGTAAGAAGAGTCACTATTGCGCTCCCATTGTCATACACAGGGCAAATAGCACTCGCGTCTGTTCCCAGCAAGTACAGTGTATTGGACTGAAGAGGATCTACTATTCTTGTCAGTTTCCTAAACATATGGAACTAAATATAGTCGGTGTGTGTTGGAAGCACAGTTCTTTTTTTCTGAGCAAGCTCACTCTTCTGGCCCTATAGGAAACACATTAGAGTAGAAGAGTGCCCTTTCCTTAAAACAGATTGTGTTTCTTGTAAGACGAGCTTGCGTTTGTTTCCCAGTCCTAAATGGAGTAAAATCACATGCAGTTTCTGTTCCTACGAGTAAGAGTTGTTTTCTGGTAAGAAGAGTCACTATTGCGCTCCTATTGTAATACACAGGGCAAATAGCATTGGCATCTATTCCCAGCATGTACAGTGTATTGGACTGAAGAGGATCTACTGTTCTTGTCAGTTTCCTAAGCAGAATTGAACTAGATATGGCCGTGTGTGTAGGAAGCACAGTTCTTTTGTTCTGAGCATGCTCACTGTTTTGGACCTATAGGAAACACAGTAGAGTAGAAGAGTGCCCTTTTCTCAAAAGCAGAGTGTATTTCTTGTAAGGCGAGCTAGCGTTTGTTTTTCAGTCCTAAATGGAGTTGAATCACATGCAGTTTCTGGTCCTACGAGCAAGAGTTGTTTTCTGGTAAGGAAAGTCACTATTGTGCTCCCATTGCCATACACAGTGCAAATAACACTCGCATCTGTTCCCATTAAGTACAGTGTATTGGACTGAAGAGGAGCTACTGTTCTTTCAGTTTTCGAAGTAGAGTTGAACTAGATATGGCCCGTGTGTGTAGGAAGCACAGATCCTTTTTTCTGAGCAAGCTCACTGCTCTGGCCCTATCGGAAACACATTAGAGTAGAACAGTGCTCTTTTCTCAAAAGCAGAGTGTGTTTCTTGTAAGGCGAGCTAGCGTTTGTTTCCCAGTCCTAAATGGAGTTGAGTCACATGCAGTTTCTGGTCCTACGAGCAAGAGATGTTTTCTGGTAAGAAGAGACAATATTGTGCTCCCATTGTGATACACAAGGCAAATAGCACAGGCGTCTATTCCCAGCATGTACAGTGTATTAGACTGTAGAGGATCTACTGTTCTTTTCAGTTTTCTAAGCAGAATTGAACCTGATATGGCCGTGTGTCTAGGAAGCACAGATCTTTTGTTCTGAGCAAGCTCACTGTTCGGATCCCATAGGAAACACAGTAGAGTAGAAGTGTGCTCTTTTCTCAAAAGCAGAGTGTATTTCTTGTAAGGCAAGCTAGTGTTTGTTTCCCAGTCCTAAATGGTGTTGAATCCCATGCAGTTTATGGTACTACGAGCAAGAGTTGTTTTTTGGTAAGGAAAGTCACTATTGTGCTCCCATTGCCATACACAGTGCAAATAGCACTGGCGTCTGTTCCCAGCAAGAACAGTGTATTGGACTGAAGAGGAGCTACTGTTCTTGTCAGTTTCCTAAGCAGAGTTGAACTGGATATGGCCCGTGTGTAGGAAGCACACTTCTTCTGTTCTGAGCAAGCTCACTTTTCTGGCCCTATAGGAATCACATTAGAGTAGAAGAGTGCACTTTTCTCAAAAGCAGAGTGTGTTTCTTGTAAGGCAAGCTAGCGTTTGTTTCCCAGTCTTAAATGGAGTTGAATCCCATGCAGTTTCTGGTCCTACAAGCAAGAGTTGTCTTCTGGTAAGAAGAGTCACTATTGCGCTCCCATTGCCATACACAGTACAAATAGCACTGGCGTCTGTTCCCAGCAAGTACAGTGTATTGGACTGAAGAGGAGCTACTGTTCTTGTCAGTTTCCTAAGCAGAGTTGAACGAGATATAGTCGGTGTGTGTAGGAAGCAGAGTACTTTTGTTCTGAGCAAGCTCACTTTTCTGGCCCTATAGGAAACACATTAGAGTAGAAGAGTGCTCTTTTCTCAAAAGCAGAGTGAGTTTCTTGTAAGGCGAACTAGCGTTTGTTTCCCAGTCCTAAATGGAGTTGAATCACATGCACTTTTTGGTCCTATGAGCAAGGGTTGTTTTCTGGTAAGAAGAGTCACTATTGTGCTCCCATTGCCATACACAGTACAAATAGCACTGGCGTCTGTTCCCAGCAAGTACAGTGTATTGGACTGAAGAGGCACTACTGTTCTTGTCAGTTTCCTAAGCAGAGTTGAACTAGATATGGCCCGTGTGTGTAGGAAGCACGGTTCTTTTGTTCAAAGCAAGCTCACTGTTCGGACCCCATAGGAAACACAGTAGAGTAGATGAGTTGTCTTTTCTCAAAAGCAGAGTGTGTTTATTGTAAGGCGAGCTAGCGTTTGTTTCCCAGTTCTAAATGGAGTTGAATCTCATGCAGTTTCTGGTCCTACGAGCAAGAGTTGTTTTCTGGTAAGGGAAGTCACTATTGCGCTCCCATTGCCACACACAGTGCAAATAGCACTCCCGTCTATTACCATCAAGTACAGTGTATTGGACTGAAGAGGATCTACTGTTCTTGTCAGTTTCCTAAGAAGAGTTGGAATAGATATGGCCCGTGTGTGTAGGAAGCACAGTTCTTTTGTTCTGAGCAAGCTCACTCTTCGGACACTATAGGAAACACCGTAGAGTAGAAGTGTGCTCTTTTCTCAAAAGCAGAGTGTATTTCTTGTAAGGCGATCTAGTGTTTGTTTCCCAGTCCTAAATGGTGTTGAATCCCATGCAGTTTCTGGTCCTACGAGCAAGAGTTGTTTTCTGGTAAGAAGAGTCACTGTTGTCCTCCCATTGCCATACACAGTGCAAATAGCACTGGCGTCTGTTCCCAGCAAGCACAGTGTATTGGACTGAAGAGGAGCTACTGTTCTTGTCAGTTTCCTAAGCAGAGTTGAACTGGATATGGCCCGTGTGTGTAGGAAGCACACTTCTTCTGTTCTGAGCAAGCTCACTGTTCGGATCCCATAGGAAACACAGTAGAGTAGAAGAGTGCTCTTTTCTCAAAAGCAGAGTGTGTTTCTTGTAAGGCGAGTTAGCGTTTGTTTCCCAGTCCTAAATGGAGTTGAATCACATGCAGTTTCTGGTTTTATGAGCAAGAGTTGTTTTCTGGTAAGAAGAGTCACTATTGCGCTCCCATTGTCATACACAGGGCAAATAGCACTCGGGTCTGTTCCCAGCAAGTACAGTGTATATGACTGAAGAGGATCTACTATTCTTGTCAGTTTCCTAAGCATATGGAACTAAATATAGTCGGTGTGTGTTGGAAGCACAGTTCTTTTGTTCTGAGCAAGCTCACTGTTTTGGCCCTATAGGAAACACAGTAGAGTAGAAGAGTGCCCTTTTCTCAAAAGCAGAGTGTGTTTCTTATAAGGCAAGCTAGCGTTTGTTTCCCAGTCCTAAATGGAGTTGAATGACATGCAGTTTTTGGTCCTATGAGCAAGAGTTGTTTTCTGGTAAGAAGAGTCACTATTGCGCTCCCATTGCCATACCCAGTACAAATAGCACTGGCGTCTGTTCCCAGCAAGTACAGTGTATTGGACTGAAGCGGAGCTACTCTTCTTGTCAGTTTCCTAAGGAGAGTTGAACGAGATATAGTCGGTGTGTGTAGGAAGCACAGTTCTTTTGTTCTGAGCAAGCTCACTTTTCTGGCCCTATAGGAAACACATTAGAGTAGAAGAGTGCTCTTTTCTCAAGAGGAGAGTGAGTTTCTTGTAAGGCGAACTAGCGTTTGTTTCCCAGTCCTAAATGGAGTTGAATCACACGCAGTTTCTGGTCCTATGATTAAGAGTTGTTTTCTGGTGAGAATAGTCACTATTGCGCTCCCATTGTCATACACAGGGCAAATAGCACTGGCGTCTGTTCCCAGCATGTACAGTGTATTGGACTGAAGAGGATCTACTGTTCTTGTCAGTTTACTAAGCAAAATTGATGTAGATATGGTCCGTGTTGGTAGGAAGCACAGTTCTTTTGTTCTGAGCAAGCTCACAGTTCGGACCCCATAAGAAACACAGTAGAGTAGAAGAGTGCTCTTTTCTCAAAAGCAGAGTGTGTTTCTTGTAAGCCGAGATAGCGTTTGTTTCCCAGTCCTAAATGGAGTTTAATCACATGCAGTTTCTGGTCCTACGAGCAAGAGTTGTTTTCTGGTAAGAAGAGTCACTATTGCACTCCCATTGTCATACACAAGGCAAAATGCACTGGCGTCTATTCCCAGCATGTACAGTGTATTGGACTGAAGAGGATCTACTGTTCTTGTCATTTTCCTAAGCAGAATTGAACCAGATATGGCTGTGTGTGTAGGAAGCACAGTTCTTTTGTTCTGAGCAAGCTCACTGTTCTGGCTCTATAGGAAACACAATAGAGTAGAAGAGTGCTCTTTTCTCAAAAGCCGATTGTGTTTCTTGTAAGGCGAGCTAGCGTTTGTTTCCCAGTCCTAAATGGAGTTTAATCACATGCAGTTTCTGGTCCTACGAGTAAGAGTTGTTTTCTGGTAAGAAGAGTCACTATTGCACTCCCATTGTCATACACAAGGCAAAAAGCACTGGCGTCTATTCCCAGCATGTACAGTGTATTGGACTGAAGAGGATCTACTGTTCTTGTCATTTTCCTAAGCAGAATTGAACCAGATATGGCTGTGTGTGTAGGAAGAACAGTTCTTTTGTTCTGAGCAAGCTCACTGTTCTGGCTCTACAGGAAACACAATAGAGTAGAAGAGTGCTCTTTTCTCAAAAGCAGACTGTGTTTCTTGTAAGGCAAGCTCGCATTTGTTTCCCAGTCCTAAATGGAGTTGATTAACATGCAGTTTTGGGTCCCATGAGCAAGAGTTGTTTTCTGGAAAGAAGAGACACTCTTGCGCTCCCATTGCCATACACAGTGCAAATAGCACTGGCGTCTGTTCCCAGCAAGTACAGTGTATTGGACTGAAGAGGAGCTACTGTTCTTGTCAGTTTCCTAAGCAGAGTTGAACTAGATATGGCCCGTGTGTAGGAAGCACGGTTCTTTTGTTCGGAGCAAGCTCACTGTTCGGACCCCGTAGGAAACACAGTAGACTAGAAAAGCTCTCTTTTCTCAAAAGCAGAGTGTGTTTATTGTAAGGTGAGCTAGCGTTTGTTTCCCAGTTCTAAATGGAGTTGAATCACATGCAGTTTCTGATCCTACGAGCAGGAGTTGTTTTTGGTAAGAAGAGTCACTATTGCGCTCCCATTGTCATACACAGGGCAAATCCACTGGCGTCTATTCCCAGCATGTACAGTGTATTGGACTGAAGAGGATCTACTGTTCTTGTCAGTTTCCTAAGCAGAATTGAACTAGATATGGACGTTTGTGTAGGAAGCACAGTTTTTTAGTTCTGAGCAATCTCACTGTTTTGGCCCTATAAGAAACATAGTAGAGTAGTAGAGTGCCCTTTTCTCAAAGGCAGAGTGTGTTTCTTGTAAGGCGAGCTAGCGTTTGTTTTCCAGTCGTAAATTGAGTTGAATCACATGCAGTTTCTAGTTCTAGGAGCAAGAGTTGTTTTCTGGTAAGAAGAGTCACTATTGCGCTCCCATTGTCATACACAGTGTAAATAGCATTCGCGTCTGTTCCGAGCAAGTACAGTGTTTTGTACTGAAGTGGAGCTACTGTTCTTGTCAGTTTCCTAAGCAGAGTTGAACTAGATATGGCCCGTGTGTGTAGGAAGCACAGTTCTTTTGTTCTGAGCAAACTCACTGTTCGCACCCCATAGGAAACACAGTAGAGTAGATGAGTGGCCTTTTCTCAGAAGCAGAATGTGTTTCTTCTAAGGCAAGCTAGTGTTTGTTTCCCAGTCCTAAATGGAGTTGAATCACATGCAGTTTCTCGTCCTACCAGCATAAGTTGTTTTCTGCTAGGAAGAGTCACTATTGCTTTCCCATTGTCATACACAGGGAAAATAGCACTGGCGTCTATTCCCAGCATGTACAGTGTATTGGACTGAAGAGGATCTACTGTTCTTGTCAGTTTCCTAAGCAGAATTTAACTAGATATGGTCGTGTGGGTAGGAAGCACAGTTCTTTTGTTCTGAGCAAGCTCACTGTTTTGGCCCTATATAAACACATTAGAGTAGAAGAGTGCTCTTTTCTCAAAAGCAGAGTGTGTTTCTTGTAAGGCGAGCCAGCGTTTGTTTCCCAGTCCTAAATTGAGTTGAGTCACATGCAGTTTCTGGTCCTACGAGCAAGAGTTGTTTTCTGGTAAGAAGAGTCACTATTGTGATCCCATTGATATACACAGGGCAAATAGCACTCGCGTCTGTTCCCAGCAAGTACAGTGTATTGGGCTAAATAGGAGCTACTGTTCTTGTCAGTTTCCTAAGGAGAATTGAACTAGATATGGCCGTTTGTGTAGGAAGCACAGTTCTTTTGTTCTGAGTAAGCTCACTGTGCGGACCCCTTAGGAAACACTGTAGAGTAGAAGAGTGCTCTTTTCTCAAAAGCAGAGTGTGTTTCTTGTAAGGCGAGCTCACGTTTGTTTCCCAGTCCTAAATGGAGTTTAATCACATGCAGTTTCTGGTCCTACGAGCAAGAGTTGTTTTCTGGTAAGAAGAGTCACTATTGAGCTCCCATTGTCATACACAGGGCAAATAGCGCTGGCGTCTATTCCCAGCATGTACAGTGTATTGGACTGAAGAGGATCTACTGTTCTTGTCAGTTTACTAAGCAGAGTTGAACTAGATATGGCCCGTGTGTAGGAAGCACAGTTCTTTTGTTTTGAGCAAGCTCACTGTTTTGGCCCTATATGAAACACATTAGAGTAGAAGAGTGCCCTTTTCTCAAAAGCAGAGTGTGTTTCTTGTAAGGCGAGCTAGCGTTTGTTTCCCAGTCCTAAATTGAGTTGAATCACATGCAGTTTCTAGTTCTAGGAGCAAGAGTTGTTTTCTGGTAAGAAGAGTCACTATTGCGCTCCCATTTTCATACACAGGGCAAATAGCACTGGCGTCTGTTCCCAGCGTGTACAGTGTATTGGACTGAAGAGGATCTACTGCTCTTGTCATTTTCCTCTGCAGATTTGATCTAGATATGGCCCGTGTGTGTAGGAAGCACACTTCTTTTGTTCTGAGCAAGCTCACTGTTCTAGCCCTATAGGAAACACAGTAGAGTAGAAGAGTGCTCTTTTCTCAAACGCAGAGTGTGTTTCTTGTAAGGCGAGCTAGCGTTTGTTTCCCAGTCCTAAATGGACTTGAATCTCATGCAGTTTCTGGTCCTACGAGCAAGAGTTGTTTTCTGGTAAGAAGAGTCACTATTGCAGTCTCATCATCATACACAGGGCAAACAGCCCTGGCGTCTGTTCCCAGCATGTACATTGTACTGGACTGAAGAGGATCTACTGTTCTTGACAGTTTCCTAAGCAGAGTTGAACTAGATATAGCCCGTGTGTGTAGGAAGCCCAGTTCTTTTTTTCTGAGCAAGCTTACTGTTTTGGCACTATAGGAAACACAGTAGAGTAGAAGAGTGCCCTTTTCTCAAAATCAGAGTGTGTTTCCTGTAAGGCAACCTGCGTTTGTTTTCCAGTCCTAAATGGAGGTGAATCACATGCAGTTTTTGGTCCTATGAGCAAGAGTTGTTTTCTGGTAAGGAAAGTCACTATTGGGCTCCCATTGCCATAGAGAGTGCAAATAGCACTCGCGTCTGTTCCCAGCAAGTACAGTGTTTTGGACTGAAGAGGAGTTACTGTTCTTGTCAGTTTCCTAAACAGAGTTGAACTAGATATGGCCCATCTGTGTAGGAAGCACAGTTCTTTTGTTCTGAGCAAGCTCACTGTTCGGACCCAATAGGAAACACAGTAGAGTAGAAGAGTGCCCTTTTCTCAGAAGCAGAGTGTGTTTCTTGTAAGGCGAGCTAGCGTTTGTTTCCCAGTCCTAAATGGAGTTGAATCTCATGCAGTTTCTGGTCCTACGAGCAAGAGTTGTTTTCTGGTAAGAAGAGTCACTAATGTGCTCCCATTGTCACACAGGGCAAACAGGACGGGCGTCTCTTACCAGAAAGTACAGTGTATTGGACTGAAGAGGAGCTACTGTTCTTGTCAGTTTCTTAAGCAGAGTTGAACTAGATATGGCCCGTGTGTGTAGGAAGCAGAGTTCTTTTGTTCTGAGCAAGGTCACTCTTCTGGCCCTATAGGAAACACAGTAGAGTAGAAGAGTACCCTTTTCTCAAAAGCAGAGTGTGTTTATTGTAAGGCGAGCTAGCGTTTGTTTCCCAGTCCTAAATGGAGTTGAATCTCATGCAGTTTCTGGTCCTACGAGCAAGAGTTGTTTTCTGGTAAGAAGAGTCACTATTACGCTCCCATTTCCATACACAGTGCAAATAACACTCGCGTCTGTTCCCAGCAAGTACAGTGTATTGGGCTGAAGAGGATCTACTGTTCTTGTCAGCTTCCTAAGCAGAATTGAACCAGATATGGCTGTGTGTGTAGTAAGCACAGTTCTTTTGTTCTGAGCAAGCTCGCTATTCGTCCCCTTAGGAAACACTGTAGAGTAGAAGAGTGCTCTTTCCTCAAAAGCAGAGTGTGTTTCTTGTAAGTCGAGCTAGCGTTTGTTTCCCAGTACTAAATGGAGTTGAATCACATGCAGTTTCTGGTCCTACGAGCAAGAGTTGTTTTCTGGTAAGAAGAATCACTATTGTGCTCCCATTGTCATACACAGGGCAAATAGCACTGGTGTCTGTTTACAGCAAGTACAGTGTATTGGACTGAAGAGGAGCTACTGTTCTTGTCAGTTTCCTAAGCAGAATTGAACTAGATATGGCCCGTGTGTGTAGGAAGCAGAGTTCTTTTGTTCTGAGCAAGCTCACTGTTTTGGCCCTATAGGAAACACAGTAGAGTAGAAGAGTACCCTTTTCTCAAAAGCAGAGTGTGTTTCTTGTAAGGCGAGCTAGCGTTTGTTTCCCAGTCCTAAATGGAGTTGAATCACATGCAGTTTCTAGTTCTATGAGCAAGAGTTGTTTTCTCATAAGAAGAGTCATTATTGTGCTCCCATTGTCATACACAGGGCAAATAGCACTGGCGTCTGTTCCCAGCATGTACAGTGTATTGGACTGAAGAGGAGCTACTGTTCTTGTGATTTTCCTCTGCAGAATTGATCTAGATATGGTCCGTGTGTGTAGGAAGCACAGTTCTTTTGTTCTCAGCAAGCTCACTGTTCTGGCCTTATAGGAAACACAGAAGAGTAGAAGAGTGCTCTTCTCTCAAAAGCAGATTGTGTTTCTTGTAAGGCTAGCTGGTGTTTGTTTCCATTCCTAAATGGAGTTGAATCTCTTGCAGTTTTTGGTCCTACGAGCAAGAGTTGTTTTCTGGTAAGAAGAGTCACTATTATGGTCCCATTTCCATATACAGTGCAAATAACACTCGCGTCTGTTCCCAGCAAGTACAGTGTATTGGAATAAAGGGGAGCTACTGTTCTAGTCAGTTTCCTCAGCACAGTTAAATAAGATATGCCACGTGTGTGTAGGAAGCACAGTACTTTTATTCTGAGCAAGCTCACTATTCTGGCCCTATAGTAAACACAGTAGAGTAGAAGAGTACTCTTTTCTCAAAAGTAGAGGGTGTTTCTTGTAAGGCGAGCTAGCATTTGTTTCCCAGTCCTAAATGGAGTTGAATCACATGCAGTTTCTGGTCCTACGAGCAAGAGTTGTTTTCTGGTAAGGAGAGTCACTATTGTGCTCCCATTGCCATACACAGGGCAAATAGCACTGGCGTCTCTTCCCAGCAAGTACAGTGTATTGGGCTGAAGAGGATGTACTGTTCTTGTCAGTTTCCTAAGCAGAATTGAACCAGATATGGCCGTGTGTGTAGTAAGCACAGCTCTTTTGTTCTGAGCAAGCTTGCTGTTCAACTCCTTAGGAAAAACTTTAGAGTAGAAGAGGGCTCTTTCCTCAAAAGCAGAGTGTGTTTCTTGTAAGGCGACCTAGCGTTTGTTTCCCAGTACTAAATGGAGATGAATCACATGCAGTTTCTGGTCCTACGAGCAAGAGCTGTTTTCTGGTAAGAAGAATCACTAATGTGCTCCCATTGTCATACACAGGGCAAATAGCACTGGCGTCTGTTTACAGCAAGTACAGTGTATTGGACTGAAGAGGAGCTACTGCTCTTGTCAGTTTCCTAAGCAGAATGGAACTAGATATGGCCCGTGTGTGTAGGAAGCAGAGTTCTTTTGTTCTGAGCAAGCTCACTCTTCTGGCAATATAGGAATCACATTAGAGTAGAAGAGTGCTCTTTTCTCAAAAGCAGAGTGTGTTTCTTGTAAGGCGTGCTAGCGTTTGTTTCCCAGTCCTAAATGGAGTTGAATCACATGCAGTTTCTCGTCCTACCAGCAAGAGTTGTTTTCTGGTAGGAAGAGTCACTATTGTGTTCCCATTGTCATACACAGGGCAAATAGCACTGGCGTCTGTTCCCAGCATGTACAGTGTATTGGACTGAAGAGGATCTACTGTTCTTGTCATTTTCCTCTGCAGAATTGATCTAGATATGGTCCGTGTGTGTAGGAAGCACACTTCTTTTTTTCTGAGCAAGCTCACTGTCCTGGCCCTATAGGAAAAACATTAGAGTAGAAGAGTGCTCTTTTCTCAAAAGCAGAGTGTGTTTCTTGTAATGCGAGCTAGCGTTTTTTTCCCAGTTCAAAATGGAGTTGAATCACATGCATTTTTTGGTCCTACGAGGAAGAGTTGTTTTCTGCTAAGAAGAGTCACTATTGCACTCCCATTGTCATACACAGGGCAAATAGCACTGGCGTCTATTCCCAGCATGTACAGTGTATTGGACTGAAGAGGATCTACTGTTCTTGTCAGTTTCCTAAGCAGACTTGAACTAGATATGGCCCGTGTGTGTAGGAAGCACAGTTGTTTTGTTCTGAGCAAGCACAATGTTCGAACCCAATAAGAAACACAGTAGAGTAGATGAGTGGCCTTTTCTCAGAAGCAGAATGTGTTTCATGTAAGGCGAGCTAGCGTTTGTTTCCCAGTCCTAAATGGAGTTGAATCACATGCAGTTTCTCGTCCTACCAGCAAGAGTTGTTTTCTGGTAGGAAGAGTCACTATTGTGTTCCCATTGTCATACACAGGGCAAATAGCACTGGCGTCTATTCCAAGCATGTACAGTGTATTGGACTGAAGAGGATCTACTGTTCTTGTCAGTTTCGTAAGCAGAATTGAACTAGATATGGCCGTGTGTGTAGGAAGCACAGTTCTTTTGTTCTGAGCAAGCTCACTGTTTTGGCCCGATAGGAAACACATTAGAGTAGAAGAGTGCTCTTTTCTCAAAAGCAGAGTGTGTTTCTTATAATGCGAGCTAGCGTTTATTTCCCAGTCCTAAATGGAGTTGAATCACATGCAGTTTCTGGTCCTATGAGCAAGAGTTGTTTTCTGGTAAGAAGAGTCACTATTGTGCTCCCATTGCCATACACAGGGCAAATAGCACTGGCGTCTGTTCCCAGCAAGTACAGTGTATTGGGCTGAAGAGGATCTACTGTTCTTGTCAGTTTCCTAAGCAGAATTGAACTAGATATGGCCGTGTGTGTAGGAAGCACAGTTCTTTTGCTCTGAGTAAGCTCACTGTTCGGAACCCTTAGGAAACACTGTAGAGTAGAAGAGTGCTCTTTTCTCAAAATCAGAGTGTGTTTCTTGTAAGGCTAGATCGCGTTTGTTTCCCAGTCCTAAATGGAGTTGAATCACATGCAGTTTCTGGTCCTATGAGCAAGAGATGTTTTCTGTTAAGAAGAGTCACTATTGCGCTCCCATTGTCATACACAGGGCAAATAGTACTGGCGTCTGTTCCCAGCATGTACAGTGTATTAGACGATAGAATATCTACTGTTCTTGTCAGTTTACTAAGCAGAGATGAACTAGATATAGTCGGTGTATGTAGGAAGAACAGTTCTTTTGTTCTGAGAAAGCTCACTGTTGTGGCCCTATAGGAAACACATTAGAGTAGAAGAGTGCTCTTTTCTCAAAAGCAGAGTAGGTTTCTTGTAAGGCAAGCTAGCGTTTTTTTCCCAGTTATAAAAGGAGTTGAATCACATGCAGTTTCTGGTCTTACGAGCAAGAGTTGTTTTCTGGTAAGAAGAGTCACTATTGAGCTCCCATTGTCATACACAGGGCAAATAGCACTGGCGTCTATTAACAGCATGTACAGTGTATTGGACTGAAGAGGATCTACTGTTCTTGTCAGTTTCCTAAGCAGAATTGAACTAGATATGGACGTTTGTGTAGGAAGCACAGTTCTTTTGTTCTGAGCAAGCTCACTCTTTTGGCCCTGTAGGAAACACAATAGAGTAGAAGAGTTCTCTTTTCTCAAAAGCAGAGTGTGTTTCTTGTAAGGCGAGCTAGCGTTTGTTTCCCAGTCCAAAATGGAGTTGAATCACATGCACTTTCTGGTCCTACGAGCAAGAGTTGTTTTCTGGTAAGAAGAGACAATATTGTGCTCCCATTGTCATACACAAGGCAAATAGCACTGGCGTCTATTCCCAGCATGTACAGTGTATTAGACTGTAGAGGATCTACTGTTCTTGTCAGTTTCCAAAGCAGATTGGAACCTGATATGGCCGTGTGTCTAGGAAGCACAGTTCTTTTGTTCTGAGCAAGCTCACTGTTCGGATCCCATTGGAAACACAGTAGAGTAGAAGTGTGCTGTTTTCTCAAAAGCAGAGTGTATTTCTTGTAAGGCGAGCTAGCATTTGTTTCCCAGTCCTAAATGGAGTTGAATCACATGCAGTTTTTGGTCCTATGAGCAAGATTTGTTTTCTGGAAAGAAGAGTCACTATTGTGCTCCCATTGCTATACACAGGGCAAATAGCACTGGCGTCTGTTCCCAGCATGTGCAGTGTATTGGACTGAAGAGTATCTACTGTTCTTGTCAGTTTCCTAAGCAGAGTTGAACGAGATATAGTCGGTGTGTGTAGGAAGCACAGTTCTTTTGTTCTGAGCAAGCTCACTCTTCTGTCCCTATAGGAATCACATTAGAATAGAAGAGTGCTCTTTTCTCAAAAGCAGAGTGTGTTTCTTGTAAGGCAAGCTAGCGTTTGTTTCCAAGTCCTAAATGGAGTAAAATCACATGCAGTTTCTGGTCCTACGAACAAGAGTTGTTCTCTGGTAAGAAGAGTCACTATTGCGCTCCCATTGTCATACACAGGGCAAATAGCAATTGCGTCTATTCCCTGCATGTACAGTGTATTGGACTGAAGAGGATCTACTGTTCTTGTCAGTTTCCTAAGCAGAATTGAACTAGATAAGGCTGTGTGTGTAGGAAGCACAGTTCTTTTGTTCTGAGCAAGCTCACTGTTTTGGCCCTATAGGAAACACAGAAGAGTAGAAGAGAGCCCTTTTCTCAAAAGCAGAGTGTGTTTCTTGTAAGGCGAGCTAGCATTTGTTTCCCAGTCCTAAATGGAGTTGAATCACATGCAGTTTTTGGTCCTATGAGCAAGAGTTGTTTTCTGGTAAGAAGAGTCACTATTGCGCTCCCATTACCATACACAGTACAAATAGCACTGGCGTCTGTTCCCAGCAAGTACAGTGTATTGGACTGAAGAGGAGCTACTGTTCTTGTCAGTTTCCTAAGCAGAGTTGAACGAGATATAGTCAGTGTGTGTAGGAAGCACAGTTCTTTTGTTCTGAGCAAGCTCACTTTTCTGGCCCCAAAGGAAACACATTAGAGTAGAAGAGTGCTCTTTTCTCAAAAGCAGAGTGAGTTTCTTGTAAGGCGAACTAGCGTTTGTTTCCTAGTCCTAAATGGAGTTGAATCACGTGTAGTTTTTGGTCCTATGAGCAAGAGTTGTTTTCTGGTAAGAAGAGTCACTATTGTGCTCCCATTGCCATACACAGTACAAATAGCACTGGCGTCTGTTCCCAGCAAGTACAGTGTATTGGACTGAAGAGGAGCTACTGTTCTTGTCAGTTTCCTAAGCAGAGTTGAACTAGATATGGCCCGTGTGTGTAGGAAGCACGGTTCTTTTGTTCGGAGCAAGCTCACTGTTCGGACCCCATAGGAAACACAGTAGAGTAGATGAGTTGTCTTTTCTCAAAAGCAGAGTGTGTTTATTGTAAGGCGAGCTAGCGTTTGTTTCCCAGTTCTAAATGGAGTTGAATCATATGCAGTTTCTGGTCCTACGAGCAAGAGTTGTTTTCTGGTAAGGAAAGTCACTATTGCGCTCCCATTGCCACACACAGTGCAAATAGCACTCCCGTCTGTTACCATCAAGTACAGTGTGTTGGACTGAAGAGGATCTACTGTTCTTGTCAGTTTCCTAAGAAGAGTTGGAATAGATATGGCCCGTGTGTGTAGGAAGCACAGTTCTTTTGTTCTGAGCAAGCTCACTCTTCGGACCCTATAGGAAACACAGTAGAGTAGAAGTGTGCTCTTTTCTCAAAAGCAGAGTGTATTTCTTGTAAGGCGAGCTAGTGTTTTTTTCCCAGTCCTAAATGGTGTTGAATCCCATGCAGTTTCTGGTCCTACGAGCAAGAGTTGTTTACTGGTAAGAAGAGTCACTATTGTGCTCCCATTGCCATACATAGTGCAAATAGCACTGGCGTCTGTTCCCAGCAAGTACAGTGTATTGGACTGAAGAGGAGCTACTGTTCTTGTCAGTTTCCTAAGCAGAGTTGAACTGGATATGGCCCGTGTGTGTAGGAAGCACACTTCTTCTGTTCTGAGCAAGCTCACTGTTCGGATCCCATAGGAAACACAGTAGAGTAGAAGAGTGCTCTTTTCTCAAAATCAGAGTGTGTTTCTTGTAAGGCGAGTTAGCGTTTGTTTCGCAGTCCTAAATGGAGTTGAATCACATGCAGTTTCTGGTTTTACGAGCAAGTGTTGTTTTCTGGTAAGAAGAGTCACTATTGCGCTCCCATTGCCATACACAGTGCAAATAACACTCGCATCTGTTCCCATTAAGTACAGTGTATTGGACTGAAGAGGAGCTACTGTTCTTTCAGTTTCCTAAGTAGAGTTGAACTAGATATGGCCCGTGTGTGTAGGAAGCACAGTTCCTTTTTTCTGAGCAACCTCACTGTTCTGGCCCTATCGGAAACATGTTAGAGTACAAGAGTGCTCTTTTCTCAAAAGCAGAGTGTGTTTCTTGTAAGGCGAGCTAGCGTTTGTTTCCCAGTCCTAAATGGAGTTGAATCACATGCAGTTTCTGGTCCTACGAGCAAGAGTTGTTTTCTGGTAAGAAGAGACAATATTGTGCTCCCATTGTCATACACAAGGCAAATAGCACAGGCGTCTATTCCCAGCATGTACAGTGTATTAGACTGTAGAGGATCTACTGTTCTTGTCAGTTTCCTAAGCAGAATTGAACCTGATATGGCCGTGTCTAGGAAGCACAGTTCTTTTGTTCTGAGCAAGCTCACTGTTCGGATCCCATAGGAAACACAGTAGAGTAGAAGTGTGCTCTTTTCTCAAAAGCAGAGTTTATTTCTTGTAAGGCCAGCTAGTGTTTGTTTCCCAGTCCTAAATGGTGTTGAATCCCATGCAGTTTCTGGTACTATGAGCAAGAGTTGTTTTTTGGTAAGGAAAGTCACTATTGCGCTCCCATTGCCATACACAGTGCAAATAGCACTGGCGTCTGCTCCAAGCAAGTACAGTGTATTGGACTGAAGAGGAGCTATTGTTCTTCTCAGTTTCCTAAGCAGAGTTGAACTGGATATGGCCCGTGTGTAGGAAGCACACTTCTTCTGTTCTGAGCAAGCTCACTGTTCGGATCCCATAGGAAACACAGTAGAGTAGAAGAGTGCTCTTTTCTCAAAAGCAGAGTGTGATTCTTGTAAGGCGAGCTAGCATTTGTTTCCCAGTCCTAAATGGAGTTGAATCACATGCAGTTTTTGGTCCTACGAGCAAGATTTGTTTTCTGGAAAAAGAGTCACTATTGTGCTCCCATTGCTATACACAGGGCACATAGCACTGGCGTCTGTTCCCAGCATGTGCAGTGTATTGGACTGAAGAGTATCTACAGTTCTTGTCAGTTTCCTAAGCAGAGTTGAACTAAATATAGTCAGTGTGTGTAGGAAGCACAGTTCTTTTGTTCTGAGCAAGCTCACTCTTCTGGCCCTATAGGAATCACATTAGAGTAGAAGAGTGCTCTTTTCTCAAAAGCAGAGTGTGTTTCTTGTAAGGCGAGCTAGCGTTTGTTTCCCAGTCCTAAATGGAGTTGAATCACATGCAGTTTCTGGTCCTGCGAGCAAGAGTTGTTTTCTGGTAAGAAGAGACAATATTGCGCTCCCACTGTCATACACAAGGCAAATAGCACTGGCGTCTATTCCCAGCATGTACAGTGTATTAGACTGTAGAGGATCTACTGTTCTTGTTAGTTTCCTAAGCAGAATTGAACCAGATATGGCCGTGTGTCTAGGAAGCACAGTTCTTTTGTTCTGAGCAAGCTGACTGTTTTGGCTCTATAGGAAACACAGTAGAGTAGAAGAGTGCTCTTTTCTCAAAAGCAGAGTGTGTTTCTTGTAAGGAGAGCTAGCGTTTGTTTCCCAGTCCTAAAAGGAGTTGAATCACATGAAGTTTTTGGTCCCATGAGCAAGAGTTGTTTTCTGTAAGGAAAGTCACTATTGCGCTCCCATTCCCATACACAGAGCAAATAGCACTCGCGTCTGTTCCCAGCAAGTACAGTGTATTGGACTGAAGAGGAGATACTGTTCTTGTCAGTTTCCTAAGCAGAGTTGAACAAGATATGGCCCGTGAGTGTAGGAATCACAGTTCTTTTGTTCTGAGCAAGCTCACTGTTCAGATCCCATAGGAAACACAGTAGAGTAGAAGAGTGCTCTTTTCTCAAAAGCAGAGTGTGTTTCTTGTAAGGCGAGCTAGTGTTTGTTTCTGAGTCAGAAATGTAGTTGAATCCCATGCAGTTTCTGGTCCCACGAGCAAGAGATGTTTTCTGGTAAGAAGAGTCACTATTACGCTCCCATTGCCATATACAGTGCAAATAGCCCTCGCGTCTGTTCTCAACAAGTACAGTGTTGGACTGAAGAGGAGCTACTGTTCTTGTGAGTTTCCTAAGCAGAGTTGAACTAGATATGGCCGCTGTGTATATGAAGCACATTTCTTTTGTTCTGAGCAAGCTCACTGTTTGGACAACATAGGAAACACAGTAGAGTAGAAGAGTGTTCTTTCTCAAAAGCAGAGTGTGTTTCTTGGAAGGCGAGCTAGCGTTTGTTTCCCAGTCTTAAATGGAGTTGAATCACATGCAGTTTCTGGTCCTACAAGTAAGATTTGTTTTCTGGTAAGAAGAGTCACTATTGTGCTCCCATTGTCATACACAGGGCAAATAGCACTGGCGTCTATTCCCAGCTTGTACAGTGTATTGGACTAAAGAGGATCTACTGTTCTTGTCAGTTTCCTAAGCAGAATTGAAATAGATATGGCCATGTGTGTAGGAAGCACAGTTCTTTTGTTCTGAGCAAGCTCACTGTTTTGGCCCTATAGGAAACACAGTAGAATAGAAGAGTGGTCTTTTCTCAAAAGCAGAGTGTGTTTATTGGAAGGCGAGCTAGTGATTGTTTCCCAGTCCTAAATGGAGTTGAATCACATGCAGTTTTTGGTCCTACGAGCAAGAGTTGTTTTCTGGAAAAAAGAGTCACTATTGTGCTCCCATTGCCATACACAGTGCAAATAGCACTTGCGTCTGTTCCCAGCACGTATAGTGTATTGGACTGAAGAGGAACTACTGTTCTTGTCAGTTTCCTAAGCAGAGTTGAACTAGATATGGCCCGTGTGCGTAGGAAGCACAGTTCTTTTTTTCTGAGCAAGCTCACTGTATTGGACCACAAAGGAAACACAGAAGAGTAGAAGAGTGCTCTTTTCTCAAAAGCAGAGTGTGTTTCTTGTAAGGCGAGCTAGCGTTTGTTTCCCAGTCCTAAATGGAGTTGAATTACATGCAGTTTTTGGTCCTACGAGCAAGTGTTGTTTTCTGGAAAAAAGACTCACTGTTGGGCTGCCATTGTCATAAACATTACAAATAGCACTGGCGTCTGTTCCCAGCATGTACAGTGTATTGGACTGAGGAGGTTCTACTGTTATTGTCAGTTTCCTAAGCAGAATTCAACTTGATATGGCCGTGTGTGTAGGAAGCACAGTTCTTTTATTCTGAGCAAGGTCACTGTTCTGGCTCTATAGAAAACACAGTAGAGTAGATGAGTGCTCTTTTCTCAAAAGCAGAGTGTGTTTCTTGTAAGGCGAGCTACTGTTTGTTTCCCTGTCCTAAATGTAGTTGAATCACATGCAGTTTTTGGTCCTACGAGCAAGAGTTGTTTTCTGTTAAGAAGAGTCTCTATTGTGCTCCCATTGCCATACACAGAACAAATAGCACTGGCGTCTGTTCCCAGCAAGTACAGTGTATTGGACTGAAGAGGAGCTACTGTTCTTGTCAGTTTCCTAAGCAGAGTTGAAATAGATATGGCATGTGTGTGTAGGAAGCACGGTTCTTTTGTTCTGAGCAAGCTCACTGTTCGGACCCCATAGGAAACAGAGTAGAGTAGAAGAGTGCTCTTTTCTCAAAAGCAGAGTGTTTTTAATGTAAGGCGATCTAGCATTTGCTTCCCAGTTCTAAATGGAGTTGAATCACATGCAGTTTATGGTTCTACGAGCAAGAGTTGTTTTCTGGTAAGAAGAGTGACTATTGCGCTCCCATTGCCATACACAGGGTAAATAGTACTGGCATCTGTTCCCAGCATGTACATTGTATTGGACTGAAGAGGAGCTACTATTCTTGTCAGTTTCCTAAGAAGAGTTGAACTAGATATGGCCCGTGTGTGTAGGAAGCACAGTTCTTTTGTTCTGAGCAAGCTCACTGTTTTGGCTCTATAGAAAACACAGTAGAGCAGAAGAGTGCTCTTTTCTCAAAAGCAGAGTGTGTTGCTTGTTAGGTGAGCTAGCGTTTGTTTCCCAGTCCTAAATGGAGTTGAATCCCATGCAGTTTATGGTCCCATGAGCAAGAGTAGTTTTCTGGTAAGGAAAGTCACTATTGCGCTCCCATTCCCCTACACTGTGCAAATAGCACTCGTGTCTGTTCCCAGCAAATACAGTGTATTGGACTGAAGAGGATCTACTGTCCTTGTCAGTTTCCTAAGCAGACTTGATCTAGATTTGGCCCGTATGTGTAGGAAGCACGGTTCTTTTGTTCTGAGCAAGCTCACTGTTCTGGCCCTATAGGAAACACATTAGAGTAGAAGAGTGCCCTTTCCTAAAAGCAGCGTGTGTTTCTTGTAAGGCGAGCTAGCATTTGTTTCCCAGTCCTAAATGGAGTTGAGTCACATGCAGTTTCTGGTTTTAGGAGCAAGAGTTGTTTTCTGGTAAGAAGAGTCACTATTGCGCTCCCATTGTCATACATAGGGCAAATAGCACTCGCGTCTGTTCCCAGCAACTTCAGTGTATTGGACTGAAGAGGATCTACTATTCTTGTCAGTTTCCTAAGCAGAGTTGAACTAAATATAGTCGGTGTGTGTTGGACGCACAGTTCTTTTGTTCAGAGCAAGCTCACTCTTCTGGCCCTATAGGAAACACAATAGAGTAAAAGAGTGCCCTTTCCTAAAAGCAGAGTGTGTTTCTTGTAAGGCGAGCTAGCGTTTGTTTCCCAGTCCTAAATGGAGTTGAATCACATGCAGTTTTTGGTCCTACGAACAAGAGTTCTTTTCTGGTAAGGAAAGTCACTATTGTGCACCCATTGCCATACACACTGCAAATAGCACTCGCGTCTGTTCCCATTAAGTACAGTGTATTGGACTGAAGAGGAGCTACTGTTCTTTCAGTTTCCTAAGTAGAGTTGAACTAGATATGGCCTGTGTGTGTAAGAAGCACAGTTCTTTTTTTTCTGAGCAAGCTCACTGTTCTGGCCCTATAGGAAACACATTAGTGTAGAAGAGTGCTCTTTTCTCAAAAGCAGAGTGTGTTTCTTGTAAGGCGAGCTAGCGTTTGTTTCCCAGTCCTAAATGGAGTTGAATTACATGCAGTTTTTGGTCTACGAGCAAGTGTTGTTTTCTGGAAAAAAGAGTCACTATTGGGCTGCCATTGTCATAAACATTACAAATAGCACTGGCGTCTGTTCCCAGCATGTACAGTGTATTGGACTGAGGAGGTTCTACTGTTATTGTCAGTTTCCTAAGCAGAATTCAACTTGATATGGCCGTGTGTGTAGGAAGCACATTTCTTTTGTTCTGAGCAAGCTCACTGTTCTGGCACTATAGGAAACACAGTAGAGTAGAAGAGTGATCTTTACTCAAAAGCAGAGTGTGTTTCTTGTAAGGCGAGCTAGTGTTTGTTTTGCAGTCCTAAATGGAGTTGAATCACATGCAGTTTTTGGTCCTACGAGCAAGAGTTCTTTTCTGGTAAGAAGAGTCACTATTGCGCTCCCATTGACATACATAGAGCAAATAGCACTGGCGTCTGTTCCCAGCACGTACAGTGTATTGGACTGAAGAGGAGCTACTGTTCTTGTCAGTTTCCTAAGCACAGTTGAACTAGATATGGCCCGTGTGTGTAGGAAGCACAGTTCTTTTGTTCTGAGCAAGCTCACTGTTCGGACCCCAAAAGAAACACAGAAGAGCAGAAGAGTGCTCTTGTCTCAAAAGCAGAGTGTGTTTCTTGCAAGGCGACCTTGCGTTTGTTTCGCAGTCCTAAATGGAGTTGAATCACTTGCACTTTCTGGTCCTACGAGCTAAAGTTGTCTTCTGGTGAGAAGAGTCACTATTGCGCTCCAATTGTCATACACATTACAAATAGCACTGGCGTCTGTTCCCAGCATGTACAGTGTATTGGACTGAGGAGGAGCTACTGTTATTGTCAGTTTCCTAAGCAGAATTGAACTAGATATGGCCGTGTGTGTAGGAAGCACGGTTCTTTTGTTCTGAGCATGCTCACTGTTCTGGCCCTATAGGAAACTCAGTAGAGTAGAAGAATGATCTTTTCTCAAAAGCAGAGTGTGTTTCTTGTAAGGCGAGCTAGTGTTTGTTTCCCAGTCCTAAATGGAGTTGAATCACATGCAGTTTTTGGTCCTACGAACAAGAGTTGTTTTCTGGTAAGGAAAGTCACTATTGTGCTCCCATTGCCATACACAGTGCAAATAACTCTCGCATCTGTTCCCATTAAGTACAGTGTATTGGACTGAAGAGGAGCTACTGTTCTTTCACTTTCCTAAGTAGAGTTGAACTAGATATGTCCCGTGTGTGTAGGAAGCACAGTTCCTTTTTTCTGAGCAAGCTCACTGTTCTGGCCCTATTGGAAACACATTAGAGTAGAAGAGTGCTCTTTTCTCAAAAGCAGAGTGTGTTTCTTGTAAGGCGAGCTAGCATTTGTTTCCCAGTCCTAAATGGAGTTGAATCACATGCAGTTTCTGGTCCTGCGAGCAAGAGTTGTTTTCTGGTAAGAAGAGACAATATTGCACTCCCATTGTCATACACAAGGCAAATAGCACTGGCGTCTATTCCCAGCATGTACAGTGTATTAGACTGTAGAGGATCTACTGTTCTTGTTAGTTTCCTAAGCAGAATTGAACCAGATATGGCCGTGTGTCTAGGAAGCACAGTTCTTTTGTTCTGAGCAAGCTGACTGTTTTGGCTCTATAGGAAACACAGTAGAGTAGAAGAGTGCTCTTTTCTCAAAAGCAGAGTGTGTTTCTTGTAAGGAGAGCTAGCGTTTGTTTCCCTGTCCTAAAAGGAGTTGAATCACATGAAGTTTTTGGTCCCATGACCAAGAGTTGTTTTCTGTAAGGAAAGTCACTATTGCGCTCCCATTCCCATACACAGAGCAAATAGCACTCGCGTCTGTTCCCAGCAAGTACAGTGTATTGGACTGAAGAGGAGATACTGTTCTTGTCAGTTTCCTAAGTAGAGTTGAACAAGATATGGCCCGTGTGTGTAGGAATCACAGTTCTTTTATTCTATGCAAGCTCACTGTTCAGATCCCATAGGAAACACAGTAGAGTAGAAGAGTGCTCTTTTCTCAAAAGCAGAGTGTGTTTCTTGTAAGGCGAGCTAGTGTTTGTTTCTGAGTCAGAAATGTAGTTGAATCCCATGCAGTTTCTGGTCCCACGAGCAAGAGATGTTTTCTGGTAAGAAGAGTCACTATTACGCTCCCATTGCCATATACAGTGCAAATAGCCCTCGCGTCTGTTCCCAGGAAGTACAGTGTATTGGACTGAAGAGGATCTACTATTCTTGTCAGTTTACTAAGCAGAATTTAACTAGATATGGCCGTGTGTAGGAAGCACAGTTCTTTTGTTTTGAGCAAGCTCACTGTTTTGGCCCTTTAGGAAACACAGTAGAGTAGAAGAGTGCTCTTTTCTCAAAAGCAGAGTGTGTTTCTTGTAAGGCGAGTTAGCATTTGTTTCCCAACCTAAATGGAGTTGAATCACATGCAGTTTCTGGTTTTACGAGCAAGAGTTGTTTTCAGGTAAGAAGAGTCACTATTGCGCTCCCATTGTCATACACAGGGCAAATAGCACTCGCGTCTGTTCCCAGCAAGTACAGTGTATTGGACTGAAGAGGATATACTATTCTTGTCAGTTTCCTAAGCATATGGAACTAAATAAAGTCGGTGTGTGTTGGAAGCACAGTTCTTTTGTTCTGAGCAAGCTCACTCTTCTGGCCCTATAGGAAACACATTAGAGTAGAAGAGTGCCCTTTCCTAAAAGCAGAGTGTGTTTCTTGTAAGACGAGCTAGCGTTTGTTTCCCAGTCCTAAATGGAGTAAAATCACATGCAGGTTCTGTTCCTACGAGCAAGAGTTGTTTTCTGGTAAGAAGAGTCACTATTGCGCTCCTATTGTAATACACAGGGCAAATAGCACTGGCGTCTATTCCCAGCATGTACAGTGTATTGGACTGAAGAGGATCTACTGTTCTTGTCAGTTTCCTAAGCAGAATTGAACTAGATATGGCCGTGTGTGTAGGAAGCACAGTTCTTTTGTTCTGAGCAAGCTCACTGTTTTGGCCCTGTAGGAAACACAGTAGAGTAGAAGAGTGCTCTTTTCTCCAAAGCAGAGTGTGTTTTTTGTAAGGCGACCTAGCGTTTGTTTCCCAGTCCTAAATGGAGTAGAATCACATGCAGTTTTTGGTCCTATGAGCAAGAGATGTTTTCTGGTAAGAAGAGTCACTATTGCGCTCCCATTGCCATACACAGTACAAATAGCACTGGCGTCTGTTCCCAGCAAGTACAGTGTATTGGACTGAAGAGGAGCTACTGTTCTTGTCAGTTTCCTAAGCAGAGTTGAATGAGATATAGTCGGTGTGTGTAGGAAGCACAGTTCTTTTGTTCTGGGCAAGCTCACTTTTCTGGCCCTATAGGAAACACATTAGAGTAGAAGAGTGCTCTTTTCTCAAAAGCAGAGTGAGTTTCTTGTAAGGCGAGCTAGCGTTTGTTTCCCAGTCCTAAATGGAGTAAAGTCACATGCAGTTTCTGGTCCTACAAGCAAGAGTTGTTCTCTGGAGAGAAGAGTCACTATTGCGCTGCCATTGTCATACACAGGGCAAATAGCACTGGCGTCTATTCCCTGCATGTACAGTGTATTGGACTGAAGAGGAGCTACTGTTCTTGTCAGTTTCCTAAGCAGATTTGAACTGGATATGGCCCGTGTGTGTAGGAAGCACGGTTCTTTTGTTCGGAGCAAGCTCACTGTTCGGACCCTATAGGAAACACAGTAGAGTAGATGAGTTGTCTTTTCTCAAAAGCAGAGTGTGTTTATTGTAAGGCAAGCTAGCGTTTGTTTCCCAGTTCTAAATGGAGTTGAATCTCATGCAGTTTCTGGTCCTACGAGCAAGAGTTGTTTTCTGGTAAGGAAAGTCACTATTGTGCTCCCATTGCCACACACAGTGCAAATAGCACTTTCATCTGTTACCATCAAGTACAGTGTATTGGACTGAAGAGGATCTACTGTTCTTGTCAGTTTCCTAAGAAGAGTTGGAATAGATATGGCCCGTGTGTGTAGGAAGCACAGTTCTTTTGTTCTGAGCAAGCTCACTCTTCGGACCCTATAGGAAACACAGTAGAGTAGAAGTGTGCTCTTTTCTCAAAAGCAGAGTGTATTTCTTGTAACGCGAGCTAGTGTTTGTTTTCCAGTCAGAAATGGAGTTGAAACCCATGCAGTTTCTGGTCCTACGAGCAAGAGTTGTTTTCTGGTAAGAAGAGTCACTATTGTGCTCCCATTGACATACACAGTGCAAATAGCACTGGCGTCTGTTCCCAGCAAGTACAGTGTATTGGACTGAAGAGGAGCTACTGTTCTTGTCAGTTTCCTAAGCAGAGTTGAACTGGATATGGCCCGTGTGTGTAGGAAGCACACTTCTTCTGTTCTGAGCAAGCTCACTCTTCGGATCCCATAGGAAACACAGTAGAGTAGAAGAGTGCTCTTTTCTCAAAAGCAGAGTGTGTTTCTTGTAAGGCGAGTTAGCGTTTGTTTCCCAGTCCTAAATGGAGTTGAATCACATGCAGTTTCTGGTTTTACGAGCAAGAGTTGTTTTCTGGTAAGAAGAGTCACTATTGCGCTCCCATTGTCATACACAGGGCAAATAGCACTCGCGTCTGTTCCCAGCAAGTACAGTGTATTGGACTGAAGAGGATATACTATTCTTTTTTTTTTTTTTTTTTTTTTTTTTTTAGTTTTTCGAGACAGGGTCTCTCTATGTAGCTTTGCGCCTTTCCTGGAACTCACTCGGTAGCCCAGGCTGGCCTCGAACTCACAAAGATCCACCTGGCTCTGCCTCCCGAGTGCTGGGATTAAAGGCGTGCGCCACCACCGCCCGGCTGGATATACTATTCTTGTCAGTTTCCTAAGCATATGGAACTAAATATAGTCGGTGTGTGTTGGAAGCACAGTTCTTTTGTTCTGAGCAAGCTCACTCTTCTGGCCCTATAGGAAACACATTAGAGTAGAAGAGTGCCCTTTCCTAAAAGCAGAGTGTGTTTCTTGTAAGACGAGCTAGCGTTTGTTTCCCAGTCCTAAATGGAGTAAAATCACATGCAGGTTCTGTTCCTACGAGCAAGAGTTGTTTTCTGGTAAGAAGAGTCACTATTGCGCTCCTATTGTAATACACAGGGCAAATAGCACTGGCGTCTATTCCCAGCATGTACAGTGTATTGGACTGAAGAGGATCTACTGTTCTTGTCAGTTTCCTAAGCAGAATTGAACTAGATATGGCCGTGTGTGTAGGAAGCACAGTTCTTTTGTTCTGAGCAAGCTCACTGTTTTGGCCCTGTAGGAAACACAGTAGAGTAGAAGAGTGCTCTTTTCTCTAAAGCAGAGTGTGTTTCTTGTAAGGCGACCTAGCGTTTGTTTCCCAGTCCTAAATGGAGTAGAATCACATGCAGTTTTTGGTCCTATGAGCAAGAGATGTTTTCTGGTAAGAAGAGTCACTATTGCGCTCCCATTGCCATACACAGTACAAATAGCACTGGCGTCTGTTCCCAGCAAGTACAGTGTATTGGACTGAAGAGGAGCTACTGTTCTTGTCAGTTTCCTAAGCAGAGTTGAATGAGATATAGTCGGTGTGTGTAGGAAGCACAGTTCTTTTGTTCTGGGCAAGCTCACTTTTCTGGCCCTATAGGAAACACATTAGAGTAGAAGAGTGCTCTTTTCTCAAAAGCAGAGTGAGTTTCTTGTAAGGCGAGCTAGCGTTTGTTTCCCAGTCCTAAATGGAGTAAAGTCACATGCAGTTTCTGGTCCTACAAGCAAGAGTTGTTCTCTGGAGAGAAGAGTCACTATTGCGCTGCCATTGTCATACACAGGGCAAATAGCACTGGCATCTATTCCCTGCATGTACAGTGTATTGGACTGAAGAGGAGCTACTGTTCTTGTCAGTTTCCTAAGCAGATTTGAACTGGATATGGCCCGTGTGTGTAGGAAGCACGGTTCTTTTGTTCGGAGCAAGCTCACTGTTCGGACCCTATAGGAAACACAGTAGAGTAGATGAGTTGTCTTTTCTCAAAAGCAGAGTGTGTTTATTGTAAGTCGAGCTAGCGTTTGTTTCCCAGTTCTAAATGGAGTTGAATCTCATGCAGTTTCTGGTCCTACGAGCAAGAGTTGTTTTCTGGTAAGGAAAGTCACTATTGTGCTCCCATTGCCACACACAGTGCAAATAGCACTTTCGTCTGTTACCATCAAGTACAGTGTATTGGACTGAAGAGGATCTACTGTTCTTGTCAGTTTCCTAAGAAGAGTTGGAATAGATATGGCCCGTGTGTGTAGGAAGCACAGTTCTTTTGTTCTGAGCAAGCTCACTCTTCGGACCCTATAGGAAACACAGTAGAGTAGAAGTGTGCTCTTTTCTCAAAAGCAGAGTGTATTTCTTGTAACGCGAGCTAGTGTTTGTTTTCCAGTCAGAAATGGAGTTGAAACCCATGCAGTTTCTGGTCCTACGAGCAAGAGTTGTTTTCTGGTAAGAAGAGTCACTATTGTGCTCCCATTGACATACACAGTGCAAATAGCACTGGCGTCTGTTCCCAGCAAGTACAGTGTATTGGACTGAAGAGGAGCTACTGTTCTTGTCAGTTTCCTAAGCAGAGTTGAACTGGATATGGCCCGTGTGTGTAGGAAGCACACTTCTTCTGTTCTGAGCAAGCTCACTCTTCGGATCCCATAGGAAACACAGTAGAGTAGAAGAGTGCTCTTTTCTCAAAAGCAGAGTGTGTTTCTTGTAAGGCGAGTTAGCGTTTGTTTCCCAGTCCTAAATGGAGTTGAATCACATGCAGTTTCTGGTTTTACGAGCAAGAGTTGTTTTCTGGTAAGAAGAGTCACTATTGCGCTCCCATTGTCATACACAGGGCAAATAGCACTCGCGTCTGTTCCCAGCAAGTACAGTGTATTGGACTGAAGAGGATATACTATTCTTGTCAGTTTCCTAAGCATATGGAACTAAATATAGTCGGTGTGTGTTGGAAGCACAGTTCTTTTGTTCTGAGCAAGCTCACTCTTCTGGCCCTATAGGAAACACATTAGAGTAGAAGAGTGCCCTTTCCTAAAAGCAGAGTGTGTTTCTTGTAAGACGAGCTAGCATTTATTTCCCAGTCCTAAATGGAGTAAAATCACATGCAGGTTCTGTTCCTACGAGCAAGAGTTGTTTTCTGGTAAGAAGAGTCACTATTGCGCTCCTATTGTAATACACAGGGCAAATAGCACTGGCGTCTATTCCCAGCATGTACAGTGTATTCGACTGAAGAGGATCTACTGTTCTTGTCAGTTTCCTAAGCAGAATTGAACTAGATATGGCCGTGTGTGTAGGAAGCACAGTTCTTTTGTTCTGAGCAAGCTCACTGTTTTGGCCCTGTAGGAAACACAGTAGAGTAGAAGAGTGCTCTTTTCTCTAAAGCAGAGTGTGTTTCTTGTAAGGCGACCTAGCGTTTGTTTCCCAGTCCTAAATGGAGTAGAATCACATGCAGTTTTTGGTCCTATGAGCAAGAGATGTTTTCTGGTAAGAAGAGTCACTATTGCCCTCCCATTGCCATACACAGTACAAATAGCACTGGCGTCTGTTCCCAGCAAGTACAGTGTATTGGACTGAAGAGGAGCTACTGTTCTTGTCAGTTTCCTAAGCAGAGTTGAACGAGACATAGTCGGTGTGTGTAGGAAGCACAGTTCTTTTGTTCTGGGCAAGCTCACTTTTCTGGCCCTATAGGAAACACATTAGAGTAGAAGAGTGCTCTTTTCTCAAAAGCAGAGTGAGTTTCTTGTAAGGCGAGCTAGCATTTGTTTCCCAGTCCTAAATGGAGTTGAATCACATGCAGTTTTTGGTCCCATGAGCAAGAGTTGTTTTCTGGAAGAAGAGTCACTATTGCGCTCCCATTTCCATACACAGTGCAAATAGCACTGGCGTCTGTTCCCAGCAAGTACAGTGTATTGGACTGAAGAGGAGCTACTGTTCTTGTCAGTTTCCTAAGCAGAATTGAACCAGATATGGCCGTGTGTCTAAAAAGCACAGTTCTTTTGTTCTGAGCAAGCTGACTGTTTTGGCTCTATAGGAAACACAGTAGAGTAGAAGAGTGCTCTTTTGTCAAAAGCAGAGTGTGTTTCTTGTAAGGAGAGCTAGCGTTTGTTTCCCAGTCCTAAATGGAGTTGAAATACACATGCAGTTTCTGGTCCTACGAGCGAGACTTGTTTTCTGGTAAGAAGAGTCCATTTTGCGCTCCCTTTGCCTTACACAGTGCAAATAGCACTCGCGTCTGTTCCCAGCAAGTACAGTGTATTGGACTGAAGAGAGGCTACTGTTCTTGTCAGATTCGTAAGCAGAATTGAACTAGATATGGCCCGTGTGTGTAGGAAGCACAGTTCTTTTGTTCTGAGCAAGCTCACTGTTCTGGCCCTATAGGAAACACAGTAGAGTAGAGGAGTGCTCTTTTCTCAAAAGCAGAGAGTGTTTCTTGTAAGGGAGCTAGCGTTTGTTTCGCAGTCTTAAATGGAGGTGAATCAAATGCAGTTTTTGGTCCTACGAGCAAGAGTTGTTTTCTGGTAAGAAGAGTCACTATTGCGCTCTCGTTGTCATACACAGGGCAAATAGCACTGGCATCTGTTCCCAGCATGTACAGTGTATTGGAGTGAAGAGGATCTACTGTTCTTGTCAGTTTCCTAATCAGAGTTGTACTAAATATAGTCGGTGTGTGTAGGAAGCACAGTTCTTTTGTTCTGAGAAAGCTCACTCTTCGGACCCTATAGGAAACACAGTAGAGTAGATGTGTGCCCTTTTCTCAAAAACAGAGTGTATTTCTTGTAAGGCGAGCTAGCGTTTGTTTCCCAGTCCTAAATGGAGTTGAATACCATGCAGTTTTTGGTCCTACGAGCAAGAGTTGTTTTCTGAAAAGAAGATTCACTATTGCGCTCCCATTGTTATACACAGGGCAAATAGCACTGGCGTCTGTTCCCAGCATGTGCAGTGTATTGGACTGAAGAGGATCTACTGTTCTTGTCAGTTTCCTAAGCAGAGTTGAACTAAATATAGTCGGTGTGTGTAGGAAGCACAGTTCTTTTGTTCTGAGCAAGCTCACTCTTCTGGCAATATAGGAATCACATTAGAGTAGAAGAGTGCTCTTTTCTCAAAAGCAGAGTGTGTTTCTTGTAAGGCAAGCTAGCGTTTGTTTCCCAGTCCTAAATGGAGTAAAATCACATGCAGTTTCTGGTCCTACAAGCAAGAGTTGTTCTCTGGAGAGAAGAGTCACTATTGCGCTGCCATTGTCATACACAGGGCAAATAGCACTGGCGTCTATTCCCTGCATGTACAGTGTATTGGACTGAAGAGGAGCTACTGTTCTTGTCAGTTTCCTAAGCAGAGTTGAACTAGATATGGCCCGTGTGTGTAGGAAGCACGGTTCTTTTGTTCGGAGCAAGCTCACTGTTCGGACCCTATAGGAAACACAGTAGAGTAGATGAGTTGTCTTTTCTCAAAAGCAGAGTGTGTTTATTGTAAGTCGAGCTAGCGTTTGTTTCCCAGTTCTAAATGGAGTTGAATCTCATGCAGTTTCTGGTCCTACGAGCAAGAGTTGTTTTCTGGTAAGGAAAGTCACTATTGCGCTCCCATTGCAAAACACAGTGCAAATAGCAGTCCCTTCTGTTACCATCAAGTACAGTGTAATGGACTGAAGAGGATCTACTGTTCTTGTCAGTTTCCTAAGAAGAGTTGGAGTAGATATGGCCCTTGTGTGTAGGAAGCACAGTTCTTTTGTTCTGAGCTAGCTCACTCTTCGGACCCTATAGGAAACACAGTAGAGTAGAAGTGTGCTCTTTTCTCAAAAGCAGAGTGTATTTCTTGTAACGCGAGCTAGTGTTTGTTTTCCAGTCAGAAATGGAGTTGAAACCCATGTAGTTTCTGGTCCTACGAGCAAGAGTTGTTTTCTGGTAAGAAGAGTCACTATTGTGCTCCCATTGCCATACACAGTGCAAATAGCACTGGCGTCTGTTCCCAGCAAGTACAGTGTATTGGACTGAAGAGGAGCTACTGTTCTTGTCAGTTTCCTAAGCAGAGTTGAACTGGATATGGCCCGTGTGTGTAGGAAGCACACTTCTTCTGTTCTGAGCAAGCTCACTCTTCGGATCCCATAGGAAACACAGTAGAGTAGAAGAGTGCTCTTTTCTCAAAAGCAGAGTGTGTTTCTTGTAAGGCGAGTTAGCGTTTGTTTCCCAGTCCTAAATGGAGTTGAATCACATGCAGTTTCTGGTTTTACGAGCAAGAGTTGTTTTCTGGTAAGAAGAGTCACTATTGCGCTCCCATTGTCATACACAGGGCAAATAGCACTCGCGTCTGTTCCCAGCAAGTACAGTGTATTGGACTGAAGAGGATCTACTATTCTTGTCAGTCTCCTAAGCATATGGAACTAAATATAGTCGGTGTGTGTTGGAAGCACAGTTCTTTTGTTCTGAGCAAGCTCACTCTTCTGGCCCTATAGGAAACACATTAGAGTAGAAGAGTGCCCTTTCCTAAAAGCAGAGTGTGTTTCTTGTAAGAATAGCTAGCGTTTGTTTCCCAGTCCTAAATGGAGTAAAATCACATGCAGTTTCTGTTCCTACGAGCAAGAGTTGTTTTCTGGTAAGAAGAGTCACTATTGCGCTCCTATTGTAATACATAGGGCAAATAGCACTGGCGTCTATTCCCAGCATGTACAGTGTATTGGACTGAAGAGGAGCTACTGTTCTTTTCAGTTTCCTAAGCAGAATTGAACTAGATATGGCCGTGTGTGTAGGAAGCACAGTTCTTTTGTTCTGAGCAAGCTCACTATTTTGGCCCTATAGGAAACAGAGTAGAGTAGAAGAGTGCCCTTTTCTCAAAAGTAGAGTGTGTTTCTTGTAAGGCGACCTAGCGTTTGTTTCCCAGTCCTAAATGGAGTTGAATCACATGCAGTTTTTGTTCCCATGAGCAAGAGATGTTTTCTGGAAAGAAGAGTCACTATTGCGCTCCCATTGACATACACAGTGCAAATAGCACTGGCGTCTGTTCCCAGCAAGTACAGTGTATTGGACTGAAGAGGATCTACTGTTCTTGTCAGTTTCCTAAGCAGAGTTGAACTAGATATGGCCCGTGTGTGTAGGAAACACGGTTCTCTGTTCGGAGCAAGCTCACTGTTCGGACACTATAGGAAACACAGTAGAGTAGATGAGTTGTCTTTTCTCAAAAGCAGAGTGTGTTTATTGTAAGGCGAGCTAGCGTTTGTTTCCCAGTTCTAAATGGAGTTGAATCTCATGCAGTTTCTGGTCCTACGAGCAAGAGTTGTTTTCTGGTAAGGAAAGTCACGATTGCGCTCCCATTGCCACACACAGTGCAAATAGCACTCCCTTCTGTTACCATCAAGTACAGTGTATTGGACTGAAGAGGATCTACTGTTCTTGTCAGTTTCCTAAGAAGAGTTGGAATAGATATGGCCCGTGTGTGTAGGAAGCACAGTTCTTTTGTTCTGAGCAAGCTCACTCTTCGGACCCTATAGGAAACACAGTAGAGTAGAAGTGTGCTCTTTTCTCAAAAGCAGAGTGTATTTCTTGTAAGGCGAGCTAGTGTTTGTTTCCCAGTCCTAAATGGTGTTGAATCCCATGCAGTTTCTGGTCCTACGAGCAAGAGTTGTTTTCTGGTAAGAAGAGTCACTATTGTGCTCCCATTGCCATACACAGTGCAAATAGCACTGGCGTCTGTTCCCAGCAAGTACAGTGTATTGGACTGAAGAGGAGCTACTGTTCTTGTCAGTTTCCTAAGCAGAGTTGAACTGGATATGACCCGTGTGTGTAGGAAGCACAGTTCCTTTTTTCTGAGCAAGCTCACTGTTCTGGCCCTATCGGAAACACATTAGAGTAGAAGAGTGTTCTTTTCTCAAAAGCAGAGTGTGTTTCTTGTAAGGCGAGCTAGCGTTTGTTTCCCAGTCCTAAATGGAGTTGAATCAAATGCAGTTTCTGGTCCTGCGAGCAAGAGTTGTTTTCTGGTAAGAAGAGACAATATTGTGCTCCCATTGTCATACACAAGGCAAATAGCACTGGCGTCTATTCCCAGCATGTACAGTGTGTTACACTGTAGAGGATCTACTGTTCTTGTCAGTTTCCTAAGCAGAATTGAACCAGATATGGCCGTGTGTCTAAAAAGCACAGTTCTTTTGTTCTGAGCAAGCTGACTGTTTTGGCTCTATAGGAAACACAGTAGAGTAGAAGAGTGCTCTTTTGTCAAAAGCAGAGTGTGTTTCTTGTAAGGAGAGCTAGCGTTTGTTTCCCAGTCCTAAATGGAGTTGAAATACACATGCAGTTTCTGGTCCTACGAGCGAGACTTGTTTTCTGGTAAGAAGAGTCCATTTTGCGCTCCCTTTGCCTTACACAGTGCAAATAGCACTCGCGTCTGTTCCCAGCAAGTACAGTGTATTGGACTGAAGAGAGGCTACTGTTCTTGTCAGATTCGTAAGCAGAATTGAACTAGATATGGCCCGTGTGTGTAGGAAGCACAGTTCTTTTGTTCTGAGCAAGCTCACTGTTCTGGCCCTATAGGAAACACAGTAGAGTAGAGGAGTGCTCTTTTCTCAAAAGCAGAGAGTGTTTCTTGTAAGGGAGCTAGCGTTTGTTTCGCAGTCTTAAATGGAGGTGAATCAAATGCAGTTTTTGGTCCTACGAGCAAGAGTTGTTTTCTGGTAAGAAGAGTCACTATTGCGCTCTCGTTGTCATACACAGGGCAAATAGCACTGGCATCTGTTCCCAGCATGTACAGTGTATTGGAGTGAAGAGGATCTACTGTTCTTGTCAGTTTCCTAATCAGAGTTGTACTAAATATAGTCGGTGTGTGTAGGAAGCACAGTTCTTTTGGTCTGAGAAAGCTCACTCTTCGTACCCTATAGGAAACACAGTAGATTAGATGTGTGCCCTTTTCTCAAAAACAGAGTGTATTTCTTGTAAGGCGAGCTAGCGTTTGTTTCCCAGTCCTAAATGGAGTTGAATCCCATGCAGTTTTTGGTCCTACGAGCACGAGTTTTTTTTCTGAAAAGAAGAGTCACTATTGCGCTCCCATTGTTATACACAGGGCAAATAGCACTGGCGTCTGTTCCCAGCATGTGCAGTGTATTGGACTGAAGAGGATCTACTGTTCTTGTCAGTTTCCTAAGCAGAGTTGAACTAAATATAGTCCGTGTGTGTAGGAAGCACAGTTCTTTTGTTCTGAGCAAGCTCACTCTTCTGGCAATATAGGAATCACATTAGAGTAGAAGAGTGCTCTTTTCTCAAAAGCAGAGTGTGTTTCTTGTAAGGCAAGCTAGCGTTTGTTTCCCAGTCCTAAATGGAGTAAAATCACATGCAGTTTCTGGTCCTACAAGCAAGAGTTGTTCTCTGGAGAGAAGAGTCACTATTGCGCTGCCATTGTCATACACAGGGCAAATAGCACTGGCGCCTATTCTCTGCATGTACAGTGTATTGGACTGAAGAGGAGCTACTGTTCTTGTCAGTTTCCTAAGCAGAGTTGAACTAGATATGGCCCGTGTGTGTAGGAAGCACGGTTCTTTTGTTCGGAGCAAGCTCACTGTTCGGACCCTATAGGAAACACAGTAGAGTAGATGAGTTGTCTTTTCTCAAAAGCAGAGTGTGTTTATTGTAAGTCGAGCTAGCGTTTGTTTCCCAGTTCTAAATGGAGTTGAATCTCATGCAGTTTCTGGTCCTACGAGCAAGAGTTGTTTTCTGGTAAGGAAAGTCACTATTGCGCTCCCATTGCCACACACAGTGCAAATAGCACTCCCTTCTGTTACCATCAAGTACAGTGTATTGGACTGAAGAGGATCTACTGTTCTTGTCAGTTTCCTAAGAAGAGTTGGAATAGATATGGCCCGTGTGTGTAGGAAGCACAGTTCTTTTGTTCTGAGCAAGCTCACTCTTCGGACCCTATAGGAAACACAGTAGAGTAGAAGTGTGCTCTTTTCTCAAAAGCAGAGTGTATTTCTTGTAAGGCGAGCTAGTGTTTGTTTCCCAGTCCTAAATGGTGTTGAATCCCATGCAGTTTCTGGTCCTACGAGCAAGAGTTGTTTTCTGGTAAGAAGAGTCACTATTGTGCTCCCATTGCCATACACAGTGCAAATAGCACTGGCGTCTGTTCCCAGCAAGTACAGTGTATTGGACTGAAGAGGAGCTACTGTTCTTGTCAGTTTCCTAAGCAGAGTTGAACTGGATATGGCCCGTGTGTGTAGGAAGCACACTTCTTCTGTTCTGAGCAAGCTCACTGTTCGGATCCCATAGGAAACACAGTAGAGTAGAAGAGTGCTCTTTTCTCAAAAGCAGAGTGTGTTTCTTGTAAGGCGAGTTAGCGTTTGTTTCCCAGTCCTAAATGGAGTTGAATCACATGCAGTTTCTGGTTTTACGAGCAAGAGTAGTTTTCTGGTAAGAAGAGTCACTATTGCTCTCCCATTGTCACACAGGGCAATTAGCACTCGCGTCTGTTCCCAGCATGTACAGTGTGTTACACTGTAGAGGATCTACTGTTCTTGTCAGTTTCCTAAGCAGAATTGAACCAGATATGGCCGTGTGTCTAAAAAGCACAGTTCTTTTGTTCTGAGCAAGCTGACTGTTTTGGCTCTATAGGAAACACAGTAGAGTAGAAGAGTCTCTTTTCTCAAAAGCAGAGTGTGTTTCTTGTAAGGAGAGCAAGCGTTTTTTTCCCAGTCCTAAAAGGAGTTGAATCACATGAAGTTTTTGGTCCCATGAGCAAGAGTTGTTTTCTGTAAGGAAAGTCACTATTGTGCTCCCATTCCCATACACAGAGCAAATAGCACTCGCATCTGTTCCCAGCAAGTACAGTGTATTGGACTGAAGAGGAGATACTGTTCTTGTCAGTTTCCTAAGCAGAGTTGAACTAGATATGGCCCGTGTGTGTAGGAAGCACAGTTCTTTTGTTCTGAGTAAGCTCACTGTTCAGATCCCATAGGAAACACAGTAGAGTAGAAGAGTGCTCTTTTCTCAAAAGCAGAGTGTGTTTCTTGTAAGGCGAGCTAGTGTTTGTTTCCGAGTCAGAAATGCAGTTGCATCCCATGCAGTTTCTGGTCCCATGAGCAAGAGATGTTTTCTGGTAAGAAGAGTCACTATTACGCTCCGATTGCCATATACAGTGCAAATAGCACTCGCGTCTGTTCCCAGGAAGTACAGTGTATTGGACTGAAGAGGATCTACTATTCTTGTCAGTTTACTAAGCAGAATTGAACTAGATATGGCCGTGTGTGTAGGAAGCAGAGTTCTTTTGTTCTGAGCAAGCTCACTGTTCAGATCCCATAGGAAACACAGTAGAGTAGAAGAGTGCTCTTTTCTCAAAAGCAGAGAGTGTTTCTTGTAAGGGAGCTAGCGTTTGTTTCCCAGTCTTAAATGGAGTTGAATCACATGCAGTTTCTGGTCCTACGTGCAAGAGTTGTTTTCTGGTAAGAAGAGTCACTATTGCGCTCTCGTTGTCATACACAGGGCAAATAGCACTGGCATCTGTTCCCAGCATGTACAGTGTATTGGACTGAAGAGGATCTATTTTTCTTGTCAGTTTCCTAATCAGAGTTGTACTAAATATAGTCGGTGTGTGTAGGAAGCACAGTTCTTTTGTTCTGAGAAAGCTCACTCTTCGGACCCTATAGGAAACACAGTAGAGTAGATGTGTGCCCTTTTCTCAAAAACAGAGTGTATTTCTTGTAAGGCGAGCTAGCGTTTGTTTCCCAGTCCTAAATGGAGTTGAATCCCATGCAGTTTTTGGTCCTACGAGCAAGAGTTGTTTTCTGGAAAGAAGAGTCACTATTGCGCTCCCATTGTTATACACAGGGCAAATAGCACTGGCGTCTGTTCCCAGCATGTGCAGTGTATTGGACTGAAGAGGATCTACTGTTCTTGTCGGTTTTCTAAGCAGAGTTGAACTAAACATAGTCGGTGTGTGTAGGAAGCACAGTTCTTTTGTTCTGAGCAAGCTCACTCTTCTGGCAATATAGGAATCACATTAGAGTAGAAGAGTGCTCTTTTCTCAAAAGCAGAGTGTGTTTCTTGTAAGGCAAGCTAGCGTTTGTTTCCCAGTCCTAAATGGAGTAAAATCACATGCAGTTTCTGGTCCTACAAGCAAGAGTTGTTCTCTGGAGAGAAGAGTCACTATTGCGCTGCCATTGTCATACACAGGGCAAATAGCACTGGCGCCTATTCTCTGCATGTACAGTGTATTGGACTGAAGAGGAGCTACTGTTCTTGTCAGTTTCCTAAGCAGAGTTGAACTAGATATGGCCCGTGTGTGTAGGAAGCACGGTTCTTTTGTTCGGAGCAAGCTCACTGTTCGGACCCTATAGGAAACACAGTAGAGTAGATGAGTTGTCTTTTCTCAAAAGCAGAGTGTGTTTATTGTAAGTCGAGCTAGCGTTTGTTTCCCAGTTCTAAATGGAGTTGAATCTCATGCAGTTTCTGGTCCTACGAGCAAGAGTTGTTTTCTGGTAAGGAAAGTCACTATTGCGCTCCCATTGCAAAACACAGTGCAAATAGCAGTCCCTTCTGTTACCATCAAGTACAGTGTATTGGACTGAAGAGGATCTACTGTTCTTGTCAGTTTCCTAAGAAGAGTTGGAATAGATATGGCCCTTGTGTGTAGGAAGCACAGTTCTTTTGTTCTGAGCAAGCTCACTCTTCGGACCCTATAGGAAACACAGTAGAGTAGAAGTGTGCTCTTTTCTCAAAAGCAGAGTGTATTTCTTGTAACGCGAGCTAGTGTTTGTTTTCCAGTCAGAAATGGAGTTGAAACCCATGTAGTTTCTGGTCCTACGAGCAAGAGTTGTTTTCTGGTAAGAAGAGTCACTATTGTGCTCCCATTGCCATACACAGTGCAAATAGCACTGGCGTCTGTTCCCAGCAAGTACAGTGTATTGGACTGAAGAGGAGCTACTGTTCTTGTCAGTTTCCTAAGCAGAGTTGAACTGGATATGGCCCGTGTGTGTAGGAAGCACACTTCTTCTGTTCTGAGCAAGCTCACTCTTCGGATCCCATAGGAAACACAGTAGAGTAGAAGAGTGCTCTTTTCTCAAAAGCAGAGTGTGTTTCTTGTAAGGCGAGTTAGCGTTTGTTTCCCAGTCCTAAATGGAGGTGAATCACATGCAGTTTCTGGTTTTACGAGCAAGAGTTGTTTTCTGGTAAGAAGAGTCACTATTGCGCTCCCATTGTCATACACAGGGCAAATAGCACTCGCGTCTGTTCCCAGCAAGTACAGTGTATTGGACTGAAGAGGATCTACTATTCTTGTCAGTCTCCTAAGCATATGGAACTAAATATAGTCGGTGTGTGTTGGAAGCACAGTTCTTTTGTTCTGAGCAAGCTCACTCTTCTGGCCCTATAGGAAACACATTAGAGTAGAAGAGTGCCCTTTCCTAAAAGCAGAGTGTGTTTCTTGTAAGAATAGCTAGCGTTTGTTTCCCAGTCCTAAATGGAGTAAAATCACATGCAGTTTCTGTTCCTACGAGCAAGAGTTGTTTTCTGGTAAGAAGAGTCACTATTGCGCTCCTATTGTAATACATAGGGCAAATAGCACTGGCGTCTATTCCCAGCATGTACAGTGTATTGGACTGAAGAGGAGCTACTGTTCTTTTCAGTTTCCTAAGCAGAATTGAACTAGATATGGCCGTGTGTGTAGGAAGCACAGTTCTTTTGTTCTGAGCAAGCTCACTATTTTGGCCCTATAGGAAACAGAGTAGAGTAGAAGAGTGCCCTTTTCTCAAAAGTAGAGTGTGTTTCTTGTAAGGCGACCTAGCGTTTGTTTCCCAGTCCTAAATGGAGTTGAATCACATGCAGTTTTTGTTCCCATGAGCAAGAGATGTTTTCTGGAAAGAAGAGTCACTATTGCGCTCCCATTGACATACACAGTGCAAATAGCACTGGCGTCTGTTCCCAGCAAGTACAGTGTATTGGACTGAAGAGGAGCTACTGTTCTTGTCAGTTTCCTAAGCAGAGTTGAACTAGATATGGCCCGTGTGTGTAGGAAACACGGTTCTTTGTTCGGAGCAAGCTCACTGTTCGGACACTATAGGAAACACAGTAGAGTAGATGAGTTGTCTTTTCTCAAAAGCAGAGTGTGTTTACTGTAAGGCGAGCTAGCGTTTGTTTCCCAGTTCTAAATGGAGTTGAATCTCATGCAGTTTCTGGTCCTACGAGCAAGAGTTGTTTTCTGGTAAGGAAAGTCACTATTGCGCTCCCATTGCCACACACAGTGCAAATAGCACTCCCTTCTGTTACCATCAAGTACAGTGTATTGGACTGAAGAGGATCTACTGTTCTTGTCAGTTTCCTAAGAAGAGTTGGAATAGATATGGCCCGTGTGTGTAGGAAGCACAGTTCTTTTGTTCTGAGCAAGCTCACTCTTCGGACCCTATAGGAAACACAGTAGAGTAGAAGTGTGCTCTTTTCTCAAAAGCAGAGTGTATTTCTTGTAAGGCGAGCTAGTGTTTGTTTCCCAGTCCTAAATGGTGTTGAATCCCATGCAGTTTCTGGTCCTACGAGCAAGAGTTGTTTTCTGGTAAGAAGAGTCACTATTGTGCTCCCATTGCCATACACAGTGCAAATAGCACTGGCGTCTGTTCCCAGCAAGTACAGTGTATTGGACTGAAGAGGAGCTACTGTTCTTGTCAGTTTCCTAAGCAGAGTTGAACTGGATATGGCCCGTGTGTGTAGGAAGCACACTTCTTCTGTTCTGAGCAAGCTCACTGTTCGGATCCCATAGGAAACACAGTAGAGTAGAAGAGTGCTCTTTTCTCAAAAGCAGAGTGTGTTTCTTGTAAGGCGAGTTAGCGTTTGTTTCCCAGTCCTAAATGGAGTTGAATCACATGCAGTTTCTGGTTTTACGAGCAAGAGTAGTTTTCTGGTAAGAAGAGTCACTATTGCTCTCCCATTGTCACACAGGGCAATTAGCACTCGCGTCTGTTCCCAGCATGTACAGTGTGTTACACTGTAGAGGATCTACTGTTCTTGTCAGTTTCCTAAGCAGAATTGAACCAGATATGGCCGTGTGTCTAAAAAGCACAGTTCTTTTGTTCTGAGCAAGCTGACTGTTTTGGCTCTATAGGAAACACAGTAGAGTAGAAGAGTCTCTTTTCTCAAAAGCAGAGTGTGTTTCTTGTAAGGAGAGCAAGCGTTTTTTTCCCAGTCCTAAAAGGAGTTGAATCACATGAAGTTTTTGGTCCCATGAGCAAGAGTTGTTTTCTGTAAGGAAAGTCACTATTGTGCTCCCATTCCCATACACAGAGCAAATAGCACTCGCATCTGTTCCCAGCAAGTACAGTGTATTGGACTGAAGAGGAGATACTGTTCTTGTCAGTTTCCTAAGCAGAGTTGAACTAGATATGGCCCGTGTGTGTAGGAAGCACAGTTCTTTTGTTCTGAGTAAGCTCACTGTTCAGATCCCATAGGAAACACAGTAGAGTAGAAGAGTGCTCTTTTCTCAAAAGCAGAGTGTGTTTCTTGTAAGGCGAGCTAGTGTTTGTTTCCGAGTCAGAAATGCAGTTGCATCCCATGCAGTTTCTGGTCCCATGAGCAAGAGATGTTTTCTGGTAAGAAGAGTCACTATTACGCTCCGATTGCCATATACAGTGCAAATAGCACTCGCGTCTGTTCCCAGGAAGTACAGTGTATTGGACTGAAGAGGATCTACTATTCTTGTCAGTTTACTAAGCAGAATTGAACTAGATATGGCCGTGTGTGTAGGAAGCAGAGTTCTTTTGTTCTGAGCAAGCTCACTGTTCAGATCCCATAGGAAACACAGTAGAGTAGAAGAGTGCTCTTTTCTCAAAAGCAGAGAGTGTTTCTTGTAAGGGAGCTAGCGTTTGTTTCCCAGTCTTAAATGGAGTTGAATCACATGCAGTTTCTGGTCCTACGTGCAAGAGTTGTTTTCTGGTAAGAAGAGTCACTATTGCGCTCTCGTTGTCATACACAGGGCAAATAGCACTGGCATCTGTTCCCAGCATGTACAGTGTATTGGACTGAAGAGGATCTATTTTTCTTGTCAGTTTCCTAATCAGAGTTGTACTAAATATAGTCGGTGTGTGTAGGAAGCACAGTTCTTTTGTTCTGAGAAAGCTCACTCTTCGGACCCTATAGGAAACACAGTAGAGTAGATGTGTGCCCTTTTCTCAAAAACAGAGTGTATTTCTTGTAAGGCGAGCTAGCGTTTGTTTCCCAGTCCTAAATGGAGTTGAATCCCATGCAGTTTTTGGTCCTACGAGCAAGAGTTGTTTTCTGGAAAGAAGAGTCACTATTGCGCTCCCATTGTTATACACAGGGCAAATAGCACTGGCGTCTGTTCCCAGCATGTGCAGTGTATTGGACTGAAGAGGATCTACTGTTCTTGTCGGTTTTCTAAGCAGAGTTGAACTAAATATAGTCGGTGTGTGTAGGAAGCACAGTTCTTTTGTTCTGAGCAAGCTCACTCTTCTGGCAATATAGGAATCACATTAGAGTAGAAGAGTGCTCTTTTCTCAAAAGCAGAGTGTGTTTCTTGTAAGGCAAGCTAGCGTTTGTTTCCCAGTCCTAAATGGAGTAAAATCACATGCAGTTTCTGGTCCTACAAGCAAGAGTTGTTCTCTGGAGAGAAGAGTCACTATTGCGCTGCCATTGTCATACACAGGGCAAATAGCACTGGCGCCTATTCTCTGCATGTACAGTGTATTGGACTGAAGAGGAGCTACTGTTCTTGTCAGTTTCCTAAGCAGAGTTGAACTAGATATGGCCCGTGTGTGTAGGAAGCACGGTTCTTTTGTTCGGAGCAAGCTCACTGTTCGGACCCTATAGGAAACACAGTAGAGTAGATGAGTTGTCTTTTCTCAAAAGCAGAGTGTGTTTATTGTAAGTCGAGCTAGCGTTTGTTTCCCAGTTCTAAATGGAGTTGAATCTCATGCAGTTTCTGGTCCTACGAGCAAGAGTTGTTTTCTGGTAAGGAAAGTCACTATTGCGCTCCCATTGCAAAACACAGTGCAAATAGCAGTCCCTTCTGTTACCATCAAGTACAGTGTATTGGACTGAAGAGGATCTACTGTTCTTGTCAGTTTCCTAAGAAGAGTTGGAATAGATATGGCCCTTGTGTGTAGGAAGCACAGTTCTTTTGTTCTGAGCAAGCTCACTCTTCGGACCCTATAGGAAACACAGTAGAGTAGAAGTGTGCTCTTTTCTCAAAAGCAGAGTGTATTTCTTGTAACGCGAGCTAGTGTTTGTTTTCCAGTCAGAAATGGAGTTGAAACCCATGTAGTTTCTGGTCCTACGAGCAAGAGTTGTTTTCTGGTAAGAAGAGTCACTATTGTGCTCCCATTGCCATACACAGTGCAAATAGCACTGGCGTCTGTTCCCAGCAAGTACAGTGTATTGGACTGAAGAGGAGATACTGTTCTTGTCAGTTTCCTAAGCAGAGTTGAACTGGATATGGCCCGTGTGTGTAGGAAGCACACTTCTTCTGTTCTGAGCAAGCTCACTCTTCGGATCCCATAGGAAACACAGTAGAGTAGAAGAGTGCTCTTTTCTCAAAAGCAGAGTGTGTTTCTTGTAAGGCGAGTTAGCGTTTGTTTCCCAGTCCTAAATGGAGGTGAATCACATGCAGTTTCTGGTTTTACGAGCAAGAGTTGTTTTCTGGTAAGAAGAGTCACTATTGCGCTCCCATTGTCATACACAGGGCAAATAGCACTCGCGTCTGTTCCCAGCAAGTACAGTGTATTGGACTGAAGAGGATCTACTATTCTTGTCAGTCTCCTAAGCATATGGAACTAAATATAGTCGGTGTGTGTTGGAAGCACAGTTCTTTTGTTCTGAGCAAGCTCACTCTTCTGGCCCTATAGGAAACACATTAGAGTAGAAGAGTGCCCTTTCCTAAAAGCAGAGTGTGTTTCTTGTAAGAATAGCTAGCGTTTGTTTCCCAGTCCTAAATGGAGTAAAATCACATGCAGTTTCTGTTCCTACGAGCAAGAGTTGTTTTCTGGTAAGAAGAGTCACTATTGCGCTCCTATTGTAATACATAGGGCAAATAGCACTGGCGTCTATTCCCAGCATGTACAGTGTATTGGACTGAAGAGGAGCTACTGTTCTTTTCAGTTTCCTAAGCAGAATTGAACTAGATATGGCCGTGTGTGTAGGAAGCACAGTTCTTTTGTTCTGAGCAAGCTCACTATTTTGGCCCTATAGGAAACAGAGTAGAGTAGAAGAGTGCCCTTTTCTCAAAAGTAGAGTGTGTTTCTTGTAAGGCGACCTAGCGTTTGTTTCCCAGTCCTAAATGGAGTTGAATCACATGCAGTTTTTGTTCCCATGAGCAAGAGATGTTTTCTGGAAAGAAGAGTCACTATTGCGCTCCCATTGACATACACAGTGCAAATAGCACTGGCGTCTGTTCCCAGCAAGTACAGTGTATTGGACTGAAGAGGAGCTACTGTTCTTGTCAGTTTCCTAAGCAGAGTTGAACTAGATATGGCCCGTGTGTGTAGGAAACACGGTTCTTTGTTCGGAGCAAGCTCACTGTTCGGACACTATAGGAAACACAGTAGAGTAGATGAGTTGTCTTTTCTCAAAAGCAGAGTGTGTTTACTGTAAGGCGAGCTAGCGTTTGTTTCCCAGTTCTAAATGGAGTTGAATCTCATGCAGTTTCTGGTCCTACGAGCAAGAGTTGTTTTCTGGTAAGGAAAGTCACTATTGCGCTCCCATTGCCACACACAGTGCAAATAGCACTCCCTTCTGTTACCATCAAGTACAGTGTATTGGACTGAAGAGGATCTACTGTTCTTGTCAGTTTCCTAAGAAGAGTTGGAATAGATATGGCCCGTGTGTGTAGGAAGCACAGTTCTTTTGTTCTGAGCAAGCTCACTCTTCGGACCCTATAGGAAACACAGTAGAGTAGAAGTGTGCTCTTTTCTCAAAAGCAGAGTGTATTTCTTGTAAGGCGAGCTAGTGTTTGTTTCCCAGTCCTAAATGGTGTTGAATCCCATGCAGTTTCTGGTCCTACGAGCAAGAGTTGTTTTCTGGTAAGAAGAGTCACTATTGTGCTCCCATTGCCATACACAGTGCAAATAGCACTGGCGTCTGTTCCCAGCAAGTACAGTGTATTGGACTGAAGAGGAGCTACTGTTCTTGTCAGTTTCCTAAGCAGAGTTGAACTGGATATGGCCCGTGTGTGTAGGAAGCACACTTCTTCTGTTCTGAGCAAGCTCACTGTTCGGATCCCATAGGAAACACAGTAGAGTAGAAGAGTGCTCTTTTCTCAAAAGCAGAGTGTGTTTCTTGTAAGGCGAGTTAGCGTTTGTTTCCCAGTCCTAAATGGAGTTGAATCACATGCAGTTTCTGGTTTTACGAGCAAGAGTAGTTTTCTGGTAAGAAGAGTCACTATTGCTCTCCCATTGTCACACAGGGCAATTAGCACTCGCGTCTGTTCCCAGCATGTACAGTGTGTTACACTGTAGAGGATCTACTGTTCTTGTCAGTTTCCTAAGCAGAATTGAACCAGATATGGCCGTGTGTCTAAAAAGCACAGTTCTTTTGTTCTGAGCAAGCTGACTGTTTTGGCTCTATAGGAAACACAGTAGAGTAGAAGAGTCTCTTTTCTCAAAAGCAGAGTGTGTTTCTTGTAAGGAGAGCAAGCGTTTTTTTCCCAGTCCTAAAAGGAGTTGAATCACATGAAGTTTTTGGTCCCATGAGCAAGAGTTGTTTTCTGTAAGGAAAGTCACTATTGTGCTCCCATTCCCATACACAGAGCAAATAGCACTCGCATCTGTTCCCAGCAAGTACAGTGTATTGGACTGAAGAGGAGATACTGTTCTTGTCAGTTTCCTAAGCAGAGTTGAACTAGATATGGCCCGTGTGTGTAGGAAGCACAGTTCTTTTGTTCTGAGTAAGCTCACTGTTCAGATCCCATAGGAAACACAGTAGAGTAGAAGAGTGCTCTTTTCTCAAAAGCAGAGTGTGTTTCTTGTAAGGCGAGCTAGTGTTTGTTTCCGAGTCAGAAATGCAGTTGCATCCCATGCAGTTTCTGGTCCCATGAGCAAGAGATGTTTTCTGGTAAGAAGAGTCACTATTACGCTCCGATTGCCATATACAGTGCAAATAGCACTCGCGTCTGTTCCCAGGAAGTACAGTGTATTGGACTGAAGAGGATCTACTATTCTTGTCAGTTTACTAAGCAGAATTGAACTAGATATGGCCGTGTGTGTAGGAAGCAGAGTTCTTTTGTTCTGAGCAAGCTCACTGTTCAGATCCCATAGGAAACACAGTAGAGTAGAAGAGTGCTCTTTTCTCAAAAGCAGAGAGTGTTTCTTGTAAGGGAGCTAGCGTTTGTTTCCCAGTCTTAAATGGAGTTGAATCACATGCAGTTTCTGGTCCTACGTGCAAGAGTTGTTTTCTGGTAAGAAGAGTCACTATTGCGCTCTCGTTGTCATACACAGGGCAAATAGCACTGGCATCTGTTCCCAGCATGTACAGTGTATTGGACTGAAGAGGATCTATTTTTCTTGTCAGTTTCCTAATCAGAGTTGTACTAAATATAGTCGGTGTGTGTAGGAAGCACAGTTCTTTTGTTCTGAGAAAGCTCACTCTTCGGACCCTATAGGAAACACAGTAGAGTAGATGTGTGCCCTTTTCTCAAAAACAGAGTGTATTTCTTGTAAGGCGAGCTAGCGTTTGTTTCCCAGTCCTAAATGGAGTTGAATCCCATGCAGTTTTTGGTCCTACGAGCAAGAGTTGTTTTCTGGAAAGAAGAGTCACTATTGCGCTCCCATTGTTATACACAGGGCAAATAGCACTGGCGTCTGTTCCCAGCATGTGCAGTGTATTGGACTGAAGAGGATCTACTGTTCTTGTCGGTTTTCTAAGCAGAGTTGAACTAAACATAGTCGGTGTGTGTAGGAAGCACAGTTCTTTTGTTCTGAGCAAGCTCACTCTTCTGGCAATATAGGAATCACATTAGAGTAGAAGAGTGCTCTTTTCTCAAAAGCAGAGTGTGTTTCTTGTAAGGCAAGCTAGCGTTTGTTTCCCAGTCCTAAATGGAGTAAAATCACATGCAGTTTCTGGTCCTACAAGCAAGAGTTGTTCTCTGGAGAGAAGAGTCACTATTGCGCTGCCATTGTCATACACAGGGCAAATAGCACTGGCGCCTATTCTCTGCATGTACAGTGTATTGGACTGAAGAGGAGCTACTGTTCTTGTCAGTTTCCTAAGCAGAGTTGAACTAGATATGGCCCGTGTGTGTAGGAAGCACGGTTCTTTTGTTCGGAGCAAGCTCACTGTTCGGACCCTATAGGAAACACAGTAGAGTAGATGAGTTGTCTTTTCTCAAAAGCAGAGTGTGTTTATTGTAAGTCGAGCTAGCGTTTGTTTCCCAGTTCTAAATGGAGTTGAATCTCATGCAGTTTCTGGTCCTACGAGCAAGAGTTGTTTTCTGGTAAGGAAAGTCACTATTGCGCTCCCATTGCAAAACACAGTGCAAATAGCAGTCCCTTCTGTTACCATCAAGTACAGTGTATTGGACTGAAGAGGATCTACTGTTCTTGTCAGTTTCCTAAGAAGAGTTGGAATAGATATGGCCCTTGTGTGTAGGAAGCACAGTTCTTTTGTTCTGAGCAAGCTCACTCTTCGGACCCTATAGGAAACACAGTAGAGTAGAAGTGTGCTCTTTTCTCAAAAGCAGAGTGTATTTCTTGTAACGCGAGCTAGTGTTTGTTTTCCAGTCAGAAATGGAGTTGAAACCCATGTAGTTTCTGGTCCTACGAGCAAGAGTTGTTTTCTGGTAAGAAGAGTCACTATTGTGCTCCCATTGCCATACACAGTGCAAATAGCACTGGCGTCTGTTCCCAGCAAGTACAGTGTATTGGACTGAAGAGGAGCTACTGTTCTTGTCAGTTTCCTAAGCAGAGTTGAACTGGATATGGCCCGTGTGTGTAGGAAGCACACTTCTTCTGTTCTGAGCAAGCTCACTCTTCGGATCCCATAGGAAACACAGTAGAGTAGAAGAGTGCTCTTTTCTCAAAAGCAGAGTGTGTTTCTTGTAAGGCGAGTTAGCGTTTGTTTCCCAGTCCTAAATGGAGGTGAATCACATGCAGTTTCTGGTTTTACGAGCAAGAGTTGTTTTCTGGTAAGAAGAGTCACTATTGCGCTCCCATTGTCATACACAGGGCAAATAGCACTCGCGTCTGTTCCCAGCAAGTACAGTGTATTGGACTGAAGAGGATCTACTATTCTTGTCAGTCTCCTAAGCATATGGAACTAAATATAGTCGGTGTGTGTTGGAAGCACAGTTCTTTTGTTCTGAGCAAGCTCACTCTTCTGGCCCTATAGGAAACACATTAGAGTAGAAGAGTGCCCTTTCCTAAAAGCAGAGTGTGTTTCTTGTAAGACGAGCTAGCGTTTGTTTCCCAGTCCTAAATGGAGTAAAATCACATGCAGTTTCTGTTCCTACGAGCAAGAGTTGTTTTCTGGTAAGAAGAGTCACTATTGCGCTCCTATTGTAATACATAGGGCAAATAGCACTGGCGTCTGTTCCCAGCATGTGCAGTGTATTGGACTGAAGAGGAGCTACTGTTCTTGTCAGTTTCCTAAGCAGAGTTGAACTAAATATAGTCCGTGTGTGTAGGAAGCACAGTTCTTTTGTTCTGAGCAAGCTCACTCTTCTGGCCCTATAGGAATCACATTAGAGTAGAAGAGTGCTCTTTTCTCAAAAGCAGAGTGTGTTTCTTGTAAGGCAAGCTAGCGTTTGTTTCCCAGTCCTAAATGGAGTAAAGTCACATGCAGTTTCTGGTCCTACGAGCAAGAGTTGTTCTCTGGAGAGAAGAGTCACTATTGCGCTGCCATTGTCATACACAGGGCAAATAGCACTGGCATCTATTCCCTGCATGTACAGTGTATTGGACTGAAGAGGAGCTACTGTTCTTGTCAGTTTCCTAAGCAGATTTGAACTGGATATGGCCCGTGTGTGTAGGAAGCACGGTTCTTTTGTTCGGAGCAAGCTCACTGTTCGGACCCTATAGGAAACACAGTAGAGTAGATGAGTTGTCTTTTCTCAAAAGCAGAGTGTGTTTATTGTAAGGCGAGCTAGCGTTTGTTTCCCAGTTCTAAATGGAGTTGAATCTCATGCAGTTTCTGGTCCTACGAGCAAGAGTTGTTTTCTGGTAAGGAAAGTCACTATTGTGCTCCCATTGCCACACACAGTGCAAATAGCACTTTCGTCTGTTACCATCAAGTACAGTGTATTGGACTGAAGAGGATCTACTGTTCTTGTCAGTTTCCTAAGAAGAGTTGGAATAGATATGGCCCGTGTGTGTAGGAAGCACAGTTCTTTTGTTCTGAGCAAGCTCACTCTTCGGACCCTATAGGAAACACAGTAGAGTAGAAGTGTGCTCTTTTCTCAAAAGCAGAGTGTATTTCTTGTAACGCGAGCTAGTGTTTGTTTTCCAGTCAGAAATGGAGTTGAAACCCATGCAGTTTCTGGTCCTACGAGCAAGAGTTGTTTTCTGGTAAGAAGAGTCACTATTGTGCTCCCATTGCCATACACAGTGCAAATAGCACTGGCGTCTGTTCCCAGCAAGTACAGTGTATTGGACTGAAGAGGAGCTACTGTTCTTGTCAGTTTCCTAAGCAGAGTTGAACTGGATATGGCCCGTGTGTGTAGGAAGCACACTTCTTCTGTTCTGAGCAAGCTCACTCTTCGGATCCCATAGGAAACACAGTAGAGTAGAAGAGTGCTCTTTTCTCAAAAGCAGAGTGTGTTTCTTGTAAGGCGAGTTAGCGTTTGTTTCCCAGTCCTAAATGGAGTTGAATCACATGCAGTTTCTGGTTTTACGAGCAAGAGTTGTTTTCTGGTAAGAAGAGTCACTATTGTGCTCCCATTGTCATACACAGGGCAAATAGCACTCGCGTCTGTTCCCAGCAAGTACAGTGTATTGGACTGAAGAGGATATACTATTCTTGTCAGTTTCCTAAGCATATGGAACTAAATATAGTCGGTGTGTGTTGGAAGCACAGTTCTTTTGTTCTGAGCAAGCTCACTCTTCTGGCCCTATAGGAAACACATTAGAGTAGAAGAGTGCCCTTTCCTAAAAGCAGAGTGTGTTTCTTGTAAGACGAGCTAGCGTTTGTTTCCCAGTCCTAAATGGAGTAAAATCACATGCAGGTTCTGTTCCTACGAGCAAGAGTTGTTTTCTGGTAAGAAGAGTCACTATTGCGCTCCTATTGTAATACACAGGGCAAATAGCACTGGCGTCTATTCCCAGCATGTACAGTGTATTCGACTGAAGAGGATCTACTGTTCTTGTCAGTTTCCTAAGCAGAATTGAACTAGATATGACCGTGTGTGTAGGAAGCACAGTTCTTTTGTTCTGAGCAAGCTCACTGTTTTGGCCCTGTAGGAAACACAGTAGAGTAGAAGAGTGCTCTTTTCTCTAAAGCAGAATGTGTTTCTTGTAAGGCGACCTAGCGTTTGTTTCCCAGTCCTAAATGGAGTAGAATCACATGCAGTTTTTGGTCCTATGAGCAAGAGATGTTTTCTGGTAAGAAGAGTCACTATTGCGCTCCCATTGCCATACACAGTACAAATAGCACTGGCGTCTGTTCCCAGCAAGTACAGTGTATTGGACTGAAGAGGAGCTACTGTTCTTGTCAGTTTCCTAAGCAGAGTTGAACGAGATATAGTCGGTGTGTGTAGGAAGCACAGTTCTTTTGTTCTGGGCAAGCTCACTTTTCTGGCCCTATAGGAAACACATTAGAGTAGAAGAGTGCTCTTTTCTCAAAAGCAGAGTGAGTTTCTTGTAAGGCGAGCTAGCATTTGTTTCCCAGTCCTAAATGGAGTTGAATCACATGCAGTTTTTGGTCCCATGAGCAAGAGTTGTTTTCTGGAAAGAAGAGTCACTATTGCGCTCCCATTGCCATACACAGTGCAAATAGCACTGGCGTCTGTTCCCAGCAAGTACAGTGTATTGGACTGAAGAGGAGCTACTGTTCTTGTCAGTTTTTTAAGCAGAGTTGAACTAGATATGGCCCGTGTGTGTAGGAAGCACGGTTCTTTTGTTCGGAGCAAGCTCACTGTTCTGACCCCATAGGAAACACAGTAGAGTAGATGAGTTGTCTTTTCTCAAAAGCAGAGTGTATTTCTTGTAAGGCGAGCTAGTGTTTGTTTCCCAGTCCTAAATGGTGTTGAATCCCATGCAGTTTCTGGTCCTACGAGCAAGAGTTGTTTTCTGGTAAGAAGAGTCACTATTGTGCTCCCATTGCCATACACAGTGCAAATAGCACTGGCGTCTGTTCCCAGCAAGTACAGTGTATTGGACTGAAGAGGAGCTACTGTTCTTGTCAGTTTCCTAAGCAGAGTTGAACTGGATATGACCCGTGTGTGTAGGAAGCACAGTTCCTTTTTTCTGAGCAAGCTCACTGTTCTGGCCCTATCGGAAACACATTAGAGTAGAAGAGTGTTCTTTTCTCAAAAGCAGAGTGTGTTTCTTGTAAGGCGAGCTAGCGTTTGTTTCCCAGTCCTAAATGGAGTTGAATCAAATGCAGTTTCTGGTCCTGCGAGCAAGAGTTGTTTTCTGGTAAGAAGAGACAATATTGTGCTCCCATTGTCATACACAAGGCAAATAGCACTGGCGTCTATTCCCAGCATGTACAGTGTGTTACACTGTAGAGGATCTACTGTTCTTGTCAGTTTCCTAAGCAGAATTGAACCAGATATGGCCGTGTGTCTAAAAAGCACAGTTCTTTTGTTCTGAGCAAGCTGACTGTTTTGGCTCTATAGGAAACACAGTAGAGTAGAAGAGTGCTCTTTTGTCAAAAGCAGAGTGTGTTTCTTGTAAGGAGAGCTAGCGTTTGTTTCCCAGTCCTAAATGGAGTTGAAATACACATGCAGTTTCTGGTCCTACGAGCGAGACTTGTTTTCTGGTAAGAAGAGTCCATTTTGCGCTCCCTTTGCCTTACACAGTGCAAATAGCACTCGCGTCTGTTCCCAGCAAGTACAGTGTATTGGACTGAAGAGAGGCTACTGTTCTTGTCAGATTCGTAAACAGAATTGAACTAGATATGGCCCGTGTGTGTAGGAAGCACAGTTCTTTTGTTCTGAGCAAGCTCACTGTTCTGGCCCTATAGGACACACAGTAGAGTAGAGGAGTGCTCTTTTCTCAAAAGCAGAGAGTGTTTCTTGTAAGGGAGCTAGCGTTTGTTTCGCAGTCTTAAATGGAGGTGAATCAAATGCAGTTTTTGGTCCTACGAGCAAGAGTTGTTTTCTGGTAAGAAGAGTCACTATTGCGCTCTCGTTGTCATACACAGGGCAAATAGCACTGGCATCTGTTCCCAGCATGTACAGTGTATTGGAGTGAAGAGGATCTACTGTTCTTGTCAGTTTCCTAATCAGAGTTGTACTAAATATAGTCGGTGTGTGTAGGAAGCACAGTTCTTTTGTTCTGAGAAAGCTCACTCTTCGGACCCTATAGGAAACACAGTAGAGTAGATGTGTGCCCTTTTCTCAATTACAGAGTGTATTTCTTGTAAGGCGAGCTAGCGTTTGTTTCCCAGTCCTAAATGGAGTTGAATCCCATGCAGTTTTTGGTCCTACGAGCAAGAGTTGTTTTCTGAAAAGAAGAGTCACTATTGCGCTCCCATTGTTATACACAGGGCAAATAGCACTGGCGTCTGTTCCCAGCATGTGCAGTGTATTGGACTGAAGAGGATCTACTGTTCTTGTCAGTTTCCTAAGCAGAGTTGAACTAAATATAGTCGGTGTGTGTAGGAAGCACAGTTCTTTTGTTCTGAGCAAGCTCACTCTTCTGGCAATATAGGAATCACATTAGAGTAGAAGAGTGCTCTTTTCTCAAAAGCAGAGTGTGTTTCTTGTAAGGCAAGCTAGCGTTTGTTTCCCAGTCCTAAATGGAGTAAAATCACATGCAGTTTCTGGTCCTACAAGCAAGAGTTGTTCTCTGGAGAGAAGAGTCACTATTGCGCTGCCATTGTCATACACAGGGCAAATAGCACTGGCGTCTATTCCCTGCATGTACAGTGTATTGGACTGAAGAGGAGCTACTGTTCTTGTCAGTTTCCTAAGCAGAGTTGAACTAGATATGGCCCGTGTGTGTAGGAAGCACGGTTCTTTTGTTCGGAGCAAGCTAACTGTTCGGACCCTATAGGAAACACAGTAGAGTAGATGAGTTGTCTTTTCTCAAAAGCAGAGTGTGTTTATTGTAAGTCGAGCTAGCGTTTGTTTCCCAGTTCTAAATGGAGTTGAATCTCATGCAGTTTCTGGTCCTACGAGCAAGAGTTGTTTTCTGGTAAGGAAAGTCACTATTGTGCTCCCATTGCAAAACACAGTGCAAATAGCAGTCCCCTCTGTTACCATCAAGTACAGTGTATTGGACTGAAGAGGATCTACTGTTCTTGTCAGTTTCCTAAGAAGAGTTGGAGTAGATATGGCCCTTGTGTGTAGGAAGCACAGTTCTTTTGTTCTGAGCAAGCTCACTCTTCGGACCCTATAGGAAACACAGTAGAGTAGAAGTGTGCTCTTTTCTCAAAAGCAGAGTGTATTTCTTGTAACGCGAGCTAGTGTTTGTTTTCCAGTCAGAAATGGAGTTGAAACCCATGTAGTTTCTGGTCCTACGAGCAAGAGTTGTTTTCTGGTAAGAAGAGTCACTATTGTGCTCCCATTGCCATACACAGTGCAAATAGCACTGGCGTCTGTTCCCAGCAAGTACAGTGTATTGGACTGAAGAGGAGCTACTGTTCTTGTCAGTTTCCTAAGCAGAGTTGAACTGGATATGGCCCGTGTGTGTAGGAAGCACACTTCTTCTGTTCTGAGCAAGCTCACTCTTCGGATCCCATAGGAAACACAGTAGAGTAGAAGAGTGCTCTTTTCTCAAAAGCAGAGTGTGTTTCTTGTAAGGCAAGTTAGCGTTTGTTTCCCAGTCCTAAATGGAGTTGAATCACATGCAGTTTCTGGTTTTACGAGCAAGAGTTGTTTTCTGGTAAGAAGAGTCACTATTGCGCTCCCATTGTCATACACAGGGCAAATAGCACTCGCTTCTGTTCCCAGCAAGTACAGTGTATTGGACTGAAGAGGATCTACTATTCTTGTCAGTCTCCTAAGCATATGGAACTAAATATAGTCGGTGTGTGTTGGAAGCACAGTTCTTTTGTTCTGAGCAAGCTCACTCTCTGGCCCTATAGGAAACACATTAGAGTAGAAGAGTGCCCTTTCCTAAAAGCAGAGTGTGTTTCTTGTAAGACGAGCTAGCGTTTGTTTCCCAGTCCTAAATGGAGTAAAATCACATGCAGTTTCTGTTCCTACGAGCAAGAGTTGTTTTCTGGTAAGAAGAGTCACTATTGCGCTCCTATTGTAATACATAGGGCAAAAAGCACTGGCGTCTATTCCCAGCATGTACAGTGTATTGGACTGAAGAGGATCTACTGTTCTTTTCAGTTTCCTAAGCAGAATTGAACTAGATATGGCCGTGTGTGTAGGAAGCACAGTTCTTTTGTTCTGAGCAAGCTCACTCTTTTGGCCCTATAGGAAACAGAGTAGAGTAGAAGAGTGCCCTTTTCTCAAAAGTAGAGTGTGTTTCTTGTAAGGCGACCTAGCGTTTGTTTCCCAGTGCTAAATGGAGTTGAATCACATGCAGTTTTTGGTCTTATGAGCAAGAGTTGTTTTCTGGTAAGAAGAGTCACTATTGCGCTCCCGTTGCCATACACAGTACAAATAGCACTGGCGTCTGTTCCCAGCAAGTACAGTGTATTGGACTGAAGAGGAGCTACAGTTCTTGTCAGTTTCCTAAGCAGAGTTGAATGAGATATAGTCGGTGTGTGTAGGAAGCACAGTTCTTTTGTTCTGAGCAAGCTCACTTTTCTGGCGTATAGGAAACACATTAGAGTAGAAGAGTGCTCTTTTATCAAAAGCAGATTGAGTTTCTTGTAAGGCGAGCTAGCGTTTGTTTCCCAGTCCTAAATGGAGTTGAATCACATGCTGTTTTTGTTCCCATGAGCAAGAGATGTTTTCTGGAAAGAAGAGTCACTATTGCGCTCCCATTGACATACACAGTGCAAATAGCACTGGCGTCTGTTCCCAGCAAGTACAGTGTATTGGACTGAAGAGGAGCTACTGTTCTTGTTAGTTTCCTAAGCAGAGTTGAACTAGATATGGCCCGTGTGTGTAGGAAACACGGTTCTTTGTTCGGAGCAAGCTCACTGTTCGGACACTATAGGAAACACAGTAGAGTAGATGAGTTGTCTTTTCTCAAAAGCAGAGTGTGTTTATTGTAAGGCGAGCTAGCGTTTGTTTCCCAGTTCTAAATGGAGTTGAATCTCATGCAGTTTCTGGTCCTACGAGCAAGAGTTGTTTTCTGGTAAGGAAAGTCACTATTGCGCTCCCATTGCCACACACAGTGCAAATAGCACTCCCTTCTGTTACCATCAAGTACAGTGTATTGGACTGAAGAGGATCTACTGTTCTTGTCAGTTTCCTAAGAAGAGTTGGAATAGATATGGCCCGTGTGTGTAGGAAGCACAGTTCTTTTGTTCTGAGCAAGCTCACTCTTCGGACCCTGTAGGAAACACAGTAGAGTAGAAGTGTGCTCTTTTCTCAAAAGCAGAGTGTATTTCTTGTAAGGCGAGCTAGTGTTTGTTTCCCAGTCCTAAATGGTGTTGAATCCCATGCAGTTTCTGGTCCTATGAGCAAGAGTTGTTTTCTGGTAAGAAGAGTCACTATTGTGCTCCCATTGCCATACACAGTGCAAATAGCACTGGCGTCTGTTCCCAGCAAGTACAGTGTATTGGACTGAAGAGGAGCTACTGTTCTTGTCAGTTTCCTAAGCAGAGTTGAACTGGATATGACCCGTGTGTTTAGGAAGCACAGTTCCTTTTTTCTGAGCAAGCTCACTGTTCTGGCCCTATCGGAAACACATTAGAGTAGAAGAGTGTTCTTTTCTCAAAAGCAGAGTGTGTTTCTTGTAAGGCGAGCTAAAGTTTGTTTCCCAGTCCTAAATGGAGTTGAATCAAATGCAGTTTCTGGTCCTGCGAGCAAGAGTTGTTTTCTGGTAAGAAGAGACAATATTGTGCTCCCATTGTCATACACAAGGCAAATAGCACTGGCGTCTATTCCCAGCATGTACAGTGTGTTACACTGTAGAGGATCTACTGTTCTTGTCAGTTTCCTAAGCAGAATTGAACCAGATATGGCCGTGTGTCTAAAAAGCACAGTTCTTTTGTTCTGAGCAAGCTGACTGTTTTGGCTCTATAGGAAACACAGTAGAGTAGAAGAGTGCTCTTTTGTCAAAAGCAGAGTGTGTTTCTTGTAAGGAGAGCTAGCGTTTGTTTCCCAGTCCTAAATGGAGTTGAAATACACATGCAGTTTCTGGTCCTACGAGCGAGACTTGTTTTCTGGTAAGAAGAGTCCATTTTGCGCTCCCTTTGCCTTACACAGTGCAAATAGCACTCGCGTCTGTTCCCAGCAAGTACAGTGTATTGGACTGAAGAGAGGCTACTGTTCTTGTCAGATTCGTAAGCAGAATTGAACTAGATATGGCCCGTGTGTGTAGGAAGCACAGTTCTTTTGTTCTGAGCAAGCTCACTGTTCTGGCCCTATAGGAAACACAGTAGAGTAGAGGAGTGCTCTTTTCTCAAAAGCAGAGAGTGTTTCTTGTAAGGGAGCTAGCGTTTGTTTCGCAGTCTTAAATGGAGGTGAATCAAATGCAGTTTTTGGTCCTACGAGCAAGAGTTGTTTTCTGGTAAGAAGAGTCACTATTGCGCTCTCGTTGTCATACACAGGGCAAATAGCACTGGCATCTGTTCCCAGCATGTACAGTGTATTGGAGTGAAGAGGATCTACTGTTCTTGTCAGTTTCCTAATCAGAGTTTTACTAAATATAGTCGGTGTGTGTAGGAAGCACAGTTCTTTTGTTCTGAGAAAGCTCACTCTTCGGACCCTATAGGAAACACAGTAGAGTAGATGTGTGCCCTTTTCTCAAAAACAGAGTGTATTTCTTGTAAGGCGAGCTAGCGTTTGTTTCCCAGTCCTAAATGGAGTTGAATCCCATGCAGTTTTTGGTCCTACGAGCAAGAGTTGTTTTCTGAAAAGAAGAGTCACTATTGCGCTCCCATTGTTATACACAGGGCAAATAGCACTGGCGTCTGTTCCCAGCATGTGCAGTGTATTGGACTGAAGAGGATCTACTGTTCTTGTCAGTTTCCTAAGCAGAGTTGAACTAAATATAGTCGGTGTGTGTAGGAAGCACAGTTCTTTTGTTCTGAGCAAGCTCACTCTTCTGGCAATATAGGAATCACATTAGAGTAGAAGAGTGCTCTTTTCTCAAAAGCAGAGTGTGTTTCTTGTAAGGCAAGCTAGCGTTTGTTTCCCAGTCCTAAATGGAGTAAAATCACATGCAGTTTCTGTTCCTACAAGCAAGAGTTGTTCTCTGGAGAGAAGAGTCACTATTGCGCTGCCATTGTCATACACAGGGCAAATAGCACTGGCGTCTATTCCCTGCATGTACAGTGTATTGGACTGAAGAGGAGCTACTGTTCTTGTCAGTTTCCTAAGCAGAGTTGAACTAGATATGGCCCGTGTGTGTAGGAAGCACGGTTCTTTTGTTCGGAGCAAGCTCACTGTTCGGACCCTATAGGAAACACAGTAGAGTAGATGAGTTGTCTTTTCTCAAAAGCAGAGTGTGTTTATTGTAAGTCGAGCTAGCGTTTGTTTCCCAGTTCTAAATGGAGTTGAATCTCATGCAGTTTCTGGTCCTACGAGCAAGAGTTGTTTTCTGGTAAGGAAAGTCACTATTGCGCTCCCATTGCCATACACAGTGCAAATAGCACTGGCGTCTGTTCCCAGCAAGTACAGTGTATTGGACTGAAGAGGAGCTACTGTTCTTGTCAGTTTCCTAAGCAGAGTTGAACTGGATATGGCCCGTGTGTGTAGGAAGCACACTTCTTCTGTTCTGAGCAAGCTCACTCTTCGGATCCCATAGGAAACACAGTAGAGTAGAAGAGTGCTCTTTTCTCAAAAGCAGAGTGTGTTTCTTGTAATGCGAGTTAGCGTTTGTTTCCCAGTCCTAAATGGAGTTGAATCACATGCAGTTTCTGGTTTTACAAGCAAGAGTTGTTTTCTGGTAAGAAGAGTCACTATTGCGCTCCCATTGTCATACACAGGGCAAATAGCACTCGCGTCTGTTCCCAGCAAGTACAGTGTATTGGACTGAAGAGGATCTACTATTCTTGTCAGTCTCCTAAGCATATGGAACTAAATATAGTCGGTGTGTGTTGGAAGCACAGTTCTTTTGTTCTGAGCAAGCTCACTCTTCTGGCCCTATAGGAAACACATTAGAGTAGAAGAGTGCCCTTTCCTAAAAGCAGAGTGTGTTTCTTGTAAGACGAGCTAGCGTTTGTTTCCCAGTCCTAAATGGAGTAAAATCACATGCAGTTTCTGTTCCTACGAGCAAGAGTTGTTTTCTGGTAAGAAGAGTCACTATTGCGCTCCTATTGTAATACATAGGGCAAAAAGCACTGGCGTCTATTCCCAGCATGTACAGTGTATTGGACTGAAGAGGATCTACTGTTCTTTTCAGTTTCCTAAGCAGAATTGAACTAGATATGGCCGTGTGTGTAGGAAGCACAGTTCTTTTGTTCTGAGCAAGCTCACTCTTTTGGCCCTATAGGAAACAGAGTAGAGTAGAAGAGTGCCCTTTTCTCAAAAGTAGAGTGTGTTTCTTGTAAGGCGACCTAGCGTTTGTTTCCCAGTCCTAAATGGAGTTGAATCACATGCAGTTTTTGGTCTTATGAGCAAGAGTTGTTTTCTGGTAAGAAGAGTCACTATTGCGCTCCCATTGCCATACACAGTACAAATAGCACTGGCGTCTGTTCCCAGCAAGTACAGTGTATTGGACTGAAGAGGAGCTACTGTTCTTGTCAGTTTCCTAAGCAGAGTTGAATGAGATATAGTCGGTGTGTGTAGGAAGCACAGTTCTTTTGTTCTGAGCAAGCTCACTTTTCTGGCCCTATAGGAAACACATTAGAGTAGAAGAGTGCTCTTTTATCAAAAGCAGATTGAGTTTCTTGTAAGGCGAGCTAGCGTTTGTTTCCCAGTCCTAAATGGAGTTGAATCACATGCAGTTTTTGTTCCCATGAGCAAGAGATGTTTTCTGGAAAGAAGAGTCACTATTGCGCTCCCATTGACATACACAGTGCAAATAGCACTGGCGTCTGTTCCCAGCAAGTACAGTGTATTGGACTGAAGAGGAGCTACTGTTCTTGTCAGTTTCCTAAGCAGAGTTGAACTAGATATGGCCCGTGTGTGTAGGAAACACGGTTCTTTGTTCGGAGCAAGCTCACTGTTCGGACACTATAGGAAACACAGTAGAGTAGATGAGTTGTCTTTTCTCAAAAGCAGAGTGTGTTTATTGTAAGGCGAGCTAGCGTTTGTTTCCCAGTTCTAAATGGAGTTGAATCTCATGCAGTTTCTGGTCCTACGAGCAAGAGTTGTTTTCTGGTAAGGAAAGTCACTATTGCGCTCCCATTGCCACACACAGTGCAAATAGCACTCCCTTCTGTTACCATCAAGTACAGTGTATTGGACTGAAGAGGATCTACTGTTCTTGTCAGTTTCCTAAGAAGAGTTGGAATAGATATGGCCCGTGTGTGTAGGAAGCACAGTTCTTTTGTTCTGAGCAAGCTCACTCTTCGGACCCTATAGGAAACACAGTAGAGTAGAAGTGTGCTCTTTTCTCAAAAGCAGAGTGTATTTCTTGTAAGGCGAGCTAGTGTTTGTTTCCCAGTCCTAAATGGTGTTGAATCCCATGCAGTTTCTGGTCCTACGAGCAAGAGTTGTTTTCTGGTAAGAAGAGTCACTATTGTGCTCCCATTGACATACACAGTGCAAATAGCACTGGCGTCTGTTCCCAGCAAGTACAGTGTATTGGACTGAAGAGGAGCTACTGTTCTTGTCAGTTTCCTAAGCAGAGTTGAACTGGATATGGTCCGTGTGTGTAGGAAGCACACTTCTTCTGTTCTGAGCAAGCTCACTCTTCGGATCCCATAGGAAACACAGTAGAGTAGAAGAGTGCTCTTTTCTCAAAAGCAGAGTGTGTTTCTTGTAAGGCGAGTTAGCGTTTGTTTCCCAGTCCTAAATGGAGTTGAATCACATGCAGTTTCTGGTTTTACGAGCAAGAGTAGTTTTCTGGTAAGAAGAGTCACTATTGCTCTCCCATTGTCACACAGGGCAAATAGCACTCGCGTCTGTTCCCAGCATGTACAGTGTGTTACACTGTAGAGGATCTACTGTTCTTGTCAGTTTCCTAAGCAGAATTGAACCAGATATGGCCGTGTGTCTAAAAAGCACAGTTCTTTTGTTCTGAGCAAGCTGACTGTTTTGGCTCTATAGGAAACACAGTAGAGTAGAAGAGTCTCTTTTCTCAAAAGCAGAGTGTGTTTATTGTAAGTCGAGCTAGCGTTTTTTTCCCAGTCCTAAAAGGAGTTGAATCACATGAAGTTTTTGGTCCCATGAGCAAGAGTTGTTTTCTGTAAGGAAAGTCACTATTGTGCTCCCATTCCCATACACAGAGCAAATAGCACTCGCATCTGTTCCCAGCAAGTACAGTGTATTGGACTGAAGAGGAGATACTGTTCTTGTCAGTTTCCTAAGCAGAGTTGAACTAGATATGGCCCGTGTGTGTAGGAAGCACAGTTCTTTTGTTCTGAGTAAGCTCACTGTTCAGATCCCATAGGAAACACAGTAGAGTAGAAGAGTGCTCTTTTCTCAAAAGCAGAGTGTGTTTCTTGTAAGGCGAGCTAGTGTTTTTTTCCGAGTCAGAAATGCAGTTGAATCCCATGCAGTTTCTGGTCCCATGAGCAAGAGATGTTTTCTGGTAAGAAGAGTCACTATTATGCTCCCTTTGCCTTACACAGTGCAAATAGCACTCGCGTCTGTTCCCAGCAAGTACAGTGTATTGGACTGAAGAGAGGCTACTGTTCTTGTCAGATTCGTAAGCAGAATTGAACTAGATATGGCCCGTGTGTGTAGGAAGCACAGTTCTTTTGTTCTGAGCAAGCTCACTGTTCTGGCCCTATAGGAAACACAGTAGAGTAGAGGAGTGCTCTTTTCTCAAAAGCAGAGAGTGTTTCTTGTAAGGGAGCTAGCGTTTGTTTCGCAGTCTTAAATGGAGGTGAATCAAATGCAGTTTTTGGTCCTACGAGCAAGAGTTGTTTTCTGGTAAGAAGAGTCACTATTGCGCTCTCGTTGTCATACACAGGGCAAATAGCACTGGCATCTGTTCCCAGCATGTACAGTGTATTGGAGTGAAGAGGATCTACTGTTCTTGTCAGTTTCCTAATCAGAGTTGTACTAAATATAGTCGGTGTGTGTAGGAAGCACAGTTCTTTTGTTCTGAGAAAGCTCACTCTTCGGACCCTATAGGAAACACAGTAGAGTAGATGTGTGCCCTTTTCTCAAAAACAGAGTGTATTTCTTGTAAGGCGAGCTAGCGTTTGTTTCCCAGTCCTAAATGGAGTTGAATCCCATGCAGTTTTTGGTCCTACGAGCAAGAGTTGTTTTCTGAAAAGAAGAGTCACTATTGCGCTCCCATTGTTATACACAGGGCAAATAGCACTGGCGTCTGTTCCCAGCATGTGCAGTGTATTAGACTGAAGAGGATCTACTGTTCTTGTCAGTTTCCTAAGCAGAGTTGAACTAAATATAGTCGGTGTGTGTAGGAAGCACAGTTCTTTTGTTCTGAGCAAGCTCACTCTTCTGGCAATATAGGAATCACATTAGAGTAGAAGAGTGCTCTTTTCTCAAAAGCAGAGTGTGTTTCTTGTAAGGCAAGCTAGCGTTTGTTTCCCAGTCCTAAATGGAGTAAAATCACATGCAGTTTCTGGTCCTACAAGCAAGAGTTGTTCTCTGGAGAGAAGAGTCACTATTGCGCTGCCATTGTCATACACAGGGCAAATAGCACTGGCGTCTATTCCCTGCATGTACAGTGTATTGGACTGAAGAGGAGCTACTGTTCTTGTCAGTTTCCTAAGCAGAGTTGAACTAGATATGGCCCGTCTGTGTAGGAAGCACGGTTCTTTTGTTCGGAGCAAGCTCACTGTTCGGACCCTATAGGAAACACAGTAGAGTAGATGAGTTGTCTTTTCTCAAAAGCAGAGTGTGTTTATTGTAAGTCGAGCTAGCGTTTGTTTCCCAGTTCTAAATGGAGTTGAATCTCATGCAGTTTCTGGTCCTACGAGCAAGAGTTGTTTTCTGGTAAGGAAAGTCACTATTGCGCTCCCGTTGCCATACACAGTGCAAATAGCACTGGCGTCTGTTCCCAGCAATTACAGTGTATTGGACTGAAGAGGAGCTACTGTTCTTGTCAGTTTCCTAAGCAGAGTTGAACTGGATATGGCCCGTGTGTGTAGGAAGCACACTTCTTCTGTTCTGAGCAAGCTCACTCTTCGGATCCCATAGGAAACACAGTAGAGTAGAAGAGTGCTCTTTTCTCAAAAGCAGAGTGTGTTTCTTGTAATGCGAGTTAGCGTTTGTTTCCCAGTCCTAAATGGAGTTGAATCACATGCAGTTTCTGGTTTTACTAGCAAGAGTTGTTTTCTGGTAAGAAGAGTCACTATTGCGCTCCCATTGTCATACACAGGGCAAATAGCACTCGTGTCTGTTCCCAGCAAGTACAGTGTATTGGACTGAAGAGGATCTACTATTCTTGTCAGTCTCCTAAGCATATGGAACTAAATATAGTCGGTGTGTGTTGGAAGCACAGTTCTTTTGTTCTGAGCAAGCTCACTCTTCTGGCCCTATAGGAAACACATTAGAGTAGAAGAGTGCCCTTTCCTAAAAGCAGAGTGTGTTTCTTGTAAGACGAGCTAGTGTTTGTTTCCCAGTCCTAAATGGAGTAAAATCACATGCAGTTTCTGTTCCTACGAGCAAGAGTTGTTTTCTGGTAAGAAGAGTCACTATTGCGCTCCTATTGTAATACATAGGGCAAAAAGCACTGGCGTCTATTCCCAGCATGTACAGTGTATTGGACTGAAGAGGATCTACTGTTCTTTTCAGTTTCCTAAGCAGAATTGAACTAGATATGGCCGTGTGTGTAGGAAGCACAGTTCTTTTGTTCTGAGCAAGCTCACTCTTTTGGCCCTATAGGAAACAGAGTAGAGTAGAAGAGTGCCCTTTTCTCAAAAGTAGAGTGTGTTTCTTGTAAGGCGACCTAGCGTTTGTTTCCCAGTCCTAAATGGAGTTGAATCACATGCAGTTTTTGGTCTTATGAGCAAGAGTTGTTTTCTGGTAAGAAGAGTCACTATTGCGCTCCCATTGCCATACACAGTACAAATAGCACTGGCGTCTGTTCCCAGCATGTACAGTGTATTGGACTGAAGAGGAGCTACTGTTCTTGTCAGTTTCCTAAGCAGAGTTGAATGAGATATAGTCGGTGTGTGTAGGAAGCACAGTTCTTTTGTTCTGAGCAAGCTCACTTTTCTGGCCCTATAGGAAACACATTAGAGTAGAAGAGTGCTCTTTTATCAAAAGCAGATTGAGTTTCTTGTAAGGCGAGCTAGCGTTTGTTTCCCAGTCCTAAATGGAGTTGAATCACATGCAGTTTTTGTTCCCATGAGCAAGAGATGTTTTCTGGAAAGAAGAGTCACTATTGCGCTCCCATTGACATACACAGTGCAAATAGCACTGGCGTCTGTTCCCAGCAAGTACAGTGTATTGGACTGAAGAGGAGCTACTGTTCTTGTCAGTTTCCTAAGCAGAGTTGAACTAGATATGGCCCGTGTGTGTAGGAAACACGGTTCTTTGTTCGGAGCAAGCTCACTGTTCGGACACTATAGGAAACACAGTAGAGTAGATGAGTTGTCTTTTCTCAAAAGCAGAGTGTGTTTATTGTAAGGCGAGCTAGCGTTTGTTTCCCAGTTCTAAATGGAGTTGAATCTCATGCAGTTTCTGGTCCTACGAGCAAGAGTTGTTTTCTGGTAAGGAAAGTCACTATTGCGCTCCCATTGCCACACACAGTGCAAATAGCACTCCCTTCTGTTACCATCAAGTACAGTGTATTGGACTGAAGAGGATCTACTGTTCTTGTCAGTTTCCTAAGAAGAGTTGAAATAGATATGGCCCGTGTGTGTAGGAAGCACAGTTCTTTTGTTCTGAGCAAGCTCACTCTTCGGACCCTATAGGAAACACAGTAGAGTAGAAGTGTGCTCTTTTCTCAAAAGCAGAGTGTATTTCTTGTAAGGCGAGCTAGTGTTTGTTTCCCAGTCCTAAATGGTGTTGAATCCCATGCAGTTTCTGGTCCTACGAGCAAGAGTTGTTTTCTGGTAAGAAGAGTCACTATTGTGCTCCCATTGACATACACAGTGCAAATAGCACTGGCGTCTGTTCCCAGCAAGTACAGTGTATTGGACTGAAGAGGAGCTACTGTTCTTGTCAGTTTCCTAAGCAGAGTTGAACTGGATATGGCCCGTGTGTGTAGGAAGCACACTTCTTCTGTTCTGAGCAAGCTCACTGTTCGGATCCCATAGGAAACACAGTAGAGTAGAAGAGTGCTCTTTTCTCAAAAGCAGAGTGTGTTTCTTGTAAGGCGAGTTAGCGTTTGTTTCCCAGTCCTAAATGGAGTTGAATCACATGCAGTTTCTGGTTTTACGAGCAAGAGTAGTTTTCTGGTAAGAAGAGTCACTATTGCTCTCCCATTGTCACACAGGGCAAATAGCACTCGCGTCTGTTCCCAGCATGTACAGTGTGTTACACTGTAGAGGATCTACTGTTCTTGTCAGTTTCCTAAGCAGAATTGAAGCAGATATGGCCGTGTGTCTAAAAAGCACAGTTCTTTTGTTCTGAGCAAGCTGACTGTTTTGGCTCTATAGGAAACACAGTAGAGTAGAAGAGTCTCTTTTCTCAAAAGCAGAGTGTGTTTCTTGTAAGGAGAGCAAGCGTTTTTTTCCCAGTCCTAAAAGGAGTTGAATCACATGAAGTTTTTGGTCCCATGAGCAAGAGTTGTTTTCTGTAAGGAAAGTCACTATTGTGCTCCCATTCCCATACACAGAGCAAATAGCACTCGCATCTGTTCCCAGCAAGTACAGTGTATTGGACTGAAGAGGAGATACTGTTCTTGTCAGTTTCCTAAGCAGAGTTGAACTAGATATGGCCCGTGTGTGTAGGAAGCACAGTTCTTTTGTTCTGAGTAAGCTCACTGTTCAGATCCCATAGGAAACACAGTAGAGTAGAAGAGTGCTCTTTTCTCAAAAGCAGAGTGTGTTTCTTGTAAGGCGAGCTAGTGTTTGTTTCCGAGTCAGAAATGCAGTTGAATCCCATGCAGTTTCTGGTCCCATGAGCAAGAGATGTTTTCTGGTAAGAAGAGTCACTATTACGCTCCCTTTGCCTTACACAGTGCAAATAGCACTCGCGTCTGTTCCCAGCAAGTACAGTGTATTGGACTGAAGAGAGGCTACTGTTCTTGTCAGATTCGTAAGAAGAATTGAACTAGATATGGCCCGTGTGTGTAGGAAGCACAGTTCTTTTGTTCTGAGCAAGCTCACTGTTCTGGCCCTATAGGAAACACAGTAGAGTAGAGGAGTGCTCTTTTCTCAAAAGCAGAGAGTGTTTCTTGTAAGGGAGCTAGCGTTTGTTTCGCAGTCTTAAATGGAGGTGAATCAAATGCAGTTTTTGGTCCTACGAGCAAGAGTTGTTTTCTGGTAAGAAGAGTCACTATTGCGCTCTTGTTGTCATACACAGGGCAAATAGCACTGGCATCTGTTCCCAGCATGTACAGTGTATTGGAGTGAAGAGGATCTACTGTTCTTGTCAGTTTCCTAATCAGAGTTGTACTAAATATAGTCGGTGTGTGTAGGAAGCACAGTTCTTTTGTTTTGAGAAAGCTCACTCTTCGGACCCTATAGGAAACACAGTAGAGTAGATGTGTGCCCTTTTCTCAAAAACAGAGTGTATTTCTTGTAAGGCGAGCTAGCGTTTGTTTCCCAGTCCTAAATGGAGTTGAATCCCATGCAGTTTTTGGTCCTACGAGCAAGAGTTGTTTTCTGAAAAGAAGAGTCACTATTGCGCTCCCATTGTTATACACAGGGCAAATAGCACTGGCGTCTGTTCCCAGCATGTGCAGTGTATTGGACTGAAGAGGATCTACTGTTCTTGTCAGTTTCCTAAGCAGAGTTGAACTAAATATAGTCGGTGTGTGTAGGAAGCACAGTTCTTTTGTTCTGAGCAAGCTCACTCTTCTGGCAATATAGGAATCACATTAGAGTAGAAGAGTGCTCTTTTCTCAAAAGCAGAGTGTGTTTCTTGTAAGGCGAGCTAGCGTTTGTTTCCCAGTCCTAAATGGAGTAAAATCACATGCAGGTTCTGTTCCTACGAGCAAGAGTTGTTTTCTGGTAAGAAGAGTCACTATTGCGCTCCTATTGTAATACACAGGGCAAATAGCACTGGCGTCTATTCCCAGCATGTACAGTGTATTGGACTGAAGAGGATCTACTGTTCTTGTCAGTTTCCTAAGCAGAATTGAACTAGATATGGCCGTGTGTGTAGGAAGCACAGTTCTTTTGTTCTGAGCAAGCTCACTGTTTTGGCCCTGTAGGAAACACAGTAGAGTAGAAGAGTGCTCTTTTCTCTGAAGCAGAATGTGTTTCTTGTAAGGCGACCTAGCGTTTGTTTCCCAGTCCTAAATGGAGTAGAATCACATGCAGTTTTTGGTCCTATGAGCAAGAGATGTTTTCTGGTAAGAAGAGTCACTATTGCGCTCCCATTGCCATACACAGTACAAATAGCACTGGCGTCTGTTCCCAGCAAGTACAGTGTATTGGACTGAAGAGGAGCTACTGTTCTTGTCAGTTTCCTAAGCAGAGTTGAACGAGATATAGTCGGTGTGTGTAGGAAGCACAGTTCTTTTGTTCTGGGCAAGCTCACTTTTCTGGCCCTATAGGAAACACATTAGAGTAGAAGAGTGCTCTTTTCTCAAAAGCAGAGTGAGTTTCTTGTAAGGCGAGCTAGCATTTGTTTCCCAGTCCTAAATGGAGTTGAATCACATGCAGTTTTTGGTCCCATGAGCAAGAGTTGTTTTCTGGAAAGAAGAGTCACTATTGCGCTCCCATTGCCATACACAGTGCAAATAGCACTGGCGTCTGTTCCCAGCAAGTACAGTGTATTGGACTGAAGAGGAGCTACTGTTCTTGTCAGTTTCCTAAGCAGAGTTGAAGTAGATATGGCCCGTGTGTGTAGGAAGCACGGTTCTTTTGTTCGGAGCAAGCTCACTGTTCTGACCCCATAGGAAACACAGTAGAGTAGATGAGTTGTCTTTTCTCAAAAGCAGAGTGTGTTTATTGTAAGTCGAGCTAGCGTTTGTTTCCCAGTTCTAAATGGAGTTGAATCTCATGCAGTTTCTGGTCCTACGAGCAAGAGTTGTTTTCTGGTAAGGAAAGTCACTATTGCGCTCCCATTGCCACACACAGTGCAAATAGCACTCCCGTCTGTTACCATCAAGTACAGTGTATTGGACTGAAGAGGATCTACTGTTCTTGTCAGTTTCCTAAGAAGAGTTGGAATAGATATGGCCCGTGTGTGTAGGAAGCACAGTTCTTTTGTTCTGAGCAAGCTCACTCTTCAGACCCTATAGGAAACACAGTAGAGTAGAAGTGTGCTCTTTTCTCAAAAGCAGAGTGTATTTCTTGTAAGGCGAGCTAGTGTTTGTTTCCCAGTCCTAAATGGTGTTGAATCCATGCAGTTTCTGGTCCTACGAGCAAGAGTTGTTTTCTGGTAAGAAGAGTCACTATTGTGCTCCCATTGCCATACACAGTGCAAATAGCACTGGCGTCTGTTCCCAGCAAGTACAGTGTATTGGACTGAAGAGGAGCTACTGTTCTTGTCAGTTTCCTAAGCAGAGTTGAACTGGATATGACCCGTGTGTGTAGGAAGCACAGTTCTTTTGTTCTGAGCAAGCTCACTCTTCGGACCCTATAGGAAACACAGTAGAGTAGAAGTGTGCTCTTTTCTCAAAAGCAGAGTGTATTTCTTGTAAGGCGAGCTAGTGTTTGTTTCCCAGTCCTAAATGGAGTTGAATCCCATGCAGTTTTTGGTCCTACGAGCAAGAGTTGTTTTCTGAAAAGAAGAGTCACTATTGCGCTCCCATTGTTATACACAGGGCAAATAGCACTGGCGTCTGTTCCCAGCATGTGCAGTGTATTGGACTGAAGAGGATCTACTGTTCTTGTCAGTTTCCTAAGCAGAGTTGAACTAAATATAGTCCGTGTGTGTAGGAAGCACAGTTCTTTTGTTCTGAGCAAGCTCACTCTTCTGGCAATATAGGAATCACATTAGAGTAGAAGAGTGCTCTTTTCTCAAAAGCAGAGTGTGTTTCTTGTAAGGCAAGCTAGCGTTTGTTTCCCAGTCCTAAATGGAGTAAAATCACATGCAGTTTCTGGTCCTACAAGCAAGAGTTGTTCTCTGGAGAGAAGAGTCACTATTGCGCTGCCATTGTCATACACAGGGCAAATAGCACTGGCGTCTATTCCCTGCATGTACAGTGTATTGGACTGAAGAGGAGCTACTGTTCTTGTCAGTTTCCTAAGCAGAGTTGAACTAGATATGGCCCGTGTGTGTAGGAAGCACGGTTCTTTTGTTCGGAGCAAGCTCACTGTTCGGACCCTATAGGAAACACAGTAGAGTAGATGAGTTGTCTTTTCTCAAAAGCAGAGTGTGTTTATTGTAAGTCGAGCTAGCGTTTGTTTCCCAGTTCTAAATGGAGTTGAATCTCATGCAGTTTCTGGTCCTACGAGCAAGAGTTGTTTTCTGGTAAGGAAAGTCACTATTGCGCTCCCATTGCAAAACACAGTGCAAATAGCAGTCCCTTCTGTTACCATCAAGTACAGTGTATTGGACTGAAGAGGATCTACTGTTCTTGTCAGTTTCCTAAGAAGAGTTGGAGTAGATATGGCCCTTGTGTGTAGGAAGCACAGTTCTTTTGTTCTGAGCAAGCTCACTCTTCGGACCCTATAGGAAACACAGTAGAGTAGAAGTGTGCTCTTTTCTCAAAAGCAGAGTGTATTTCTTGTAACGCGAGCTAGTGTTTGTTTTCCAGTCAGAAATGGAGTTGAAACCCATGTAGTTTCTGGTCCTACGAGCAAGAGTTGTTTTCTGGTAAGAAGAGTCACTATTGTGCTCCCATTGCCATACACAGTGCAAATAGCACTGGCGTCTGTTCCCAGCAAGTACAGTGTATTGGACTGAAGAGGAGCTACTGTTCTTGTCAGTTTCCTAAGCAGAGTTGAACTGGATATGGCCCGTGTGTGTAGGAAGCACACTTCTTCTGTTCTGAGCAAGCTCACTCTTCGGATCCCATAGGAAACACAGTAGAGTAGAAGAGTGCTCTTTTCTCAAAAGCAGAGTGTGTTTCTTGTAATGCGAGTTAGCGTTTGTTTCCCAGTCCTAAATGGAGTTGAATCACATGCAGTTTCTGGTTTTACGAGCAAGAGTTGTTTTCTGGTAAGAAGAGTCACTATTGCGCTCCCATTGTCATACACAGGGCAAATAGCACTCGCGTCTGTTCCCAGCAAGTACAGTGTATTGGACTGAAGAGGATCTACTATTCTTGTCAGTCTCCTAAGCATATGGAACTAAATATAGTCGGTGTGTGTTGGAAGCACAGTTCTTTTGTTCTGAGCAAGCTCACTCTTCTGGCCCTATAGGAAACACATTAGAGTAGAAGAGTGCCCTTTCCTAAAAGCAGAGTGTGTTTCTTGTAAGACGAGCTAGCGTTTGTTTCCCAGTCCTAAATGGAGTAAAATCACATGCAGTTTCTGTTCCTACGAGCAAGAGTTGTTTTCTGGTAAGAAGAGTCACTATTGCGCTCCTATTGTAATACATAGGGCATAAAGCACTGGCGTCTATTCCCAGCATGTACAGTTTATTGGACTGAAGAGGATCTACTGTTCTTTTCAGTTTCCTAAGCAGAATTGAACTAGATATGGCCGTGTGTGTAGGAAGCACAGTTCTTTTGTTCTGAGCAAGCTCACTCTTTTGGCCCTATAGGAAACAGAGTAGAGTAGAAGAGTGCCCTTTTCTCAAAAGTAGAGTGTGTTTCTTGTAAGGCGACCTAGCGTTTGTTTCCCAGTCCTAAATGGAGTTGAATCACATGCAGTTTTTGGTCTTATGAGCAAGAGTTGTTTTCTGGTAAGAAGAGTCACTATTGCGCTCTCATTGCCATACACAGTACAAATAGCACTGGCGTCTGTTCCCAGCAAGTACAGTGTATTGGACTGAAGAGGAGCTACTGTTCTTGTCAGTTTCCTAAGCAGAGTTGAATGAGATATAGTCGGTGTGTGTAGGAAGCACAGTTCTTTTGTTCTGAGCAAGCTCACTTTTCTGGCGTATAGGAAACACATTAGAGTAGAAGAGTGCTCTTTTATCAAAAGCAGATTGAGTTTCTTGTAAGGCGAGCTAGCGTTTGTTTCCCAGTCCTAAATGGAGTTGAATCACATGCAGTTTTTGTTCCCATGAGCAAGAGATGTTTTCTGGAAAGAAGAGTCACTATTGCGCTCCCATTGACATACACAGTGCAAATAGCACTGGCGTCTGTTCCCAGCAAGTACAGTGTATTGGACTGAAGAGGAGCTACTGTTCTTGTCAGTTTCCTAAGCAGAGTTGAACTAGATATGGCCCGTGTGTGTAGGAAACACGGTTCTTTGTTCGGAGCAAGCTCACTGTTCGGACACTATAGGAAACACAGTAGAGTAGATGAGTTGTCTTTTCTCAAAAGCAGAGTGTGTTTATTGTAAGGCGAGCTAGCGTTTGTTTCCCAGTTCTAAATGGAGTTGAATCTCATGCAGTTTCTGGTCCTACGAGCAAGAGTTGTTTTCTGGTAAGGAAAGTCACTATTGCGCTCCCATTGCCACACACAGTGCAAATAGCACTCCCTTCTGTTACCATCAAGTACAGTGTATTGGACTGAAGAGGATCTACTGTTCTTGTCAGTTTCCTAAGAAGAGTTGGAATAGATATGGCCCGTGTGTGTAGGAAGCACAGTTCTTCTGTTCTGAGCAAGCTCACTCTTCGGACCCTATAGGAAACACAGTAGAGTAGAAGTGTGCTCTTTTCTCAAAAGCAGAGTGTATTTCTTGTAAGGCGAGCTAGTGTTTGTTTCCCAGTCCTAAATGGTGTTGAATCCCATGCAGTTTCTGGTCCTACGAGCAAGAGTTGTTTTCTGGTAAGAAGAGTCACTATTGTGCTCCCATTGCCATACACAGTGCAAATAGCACTGGCGTCTGTTCCCAGCAAGTACAGTGTATTGGACTGAAGAGGAGCTACTGTTCTTGTCAGTTTCCTAAGCAGAGTTGAACTGGATATGGCCCGTGTGTGTAGGAAGCACACTTCTTCTGTTCTGAGCAAGCTCACTCTTCGGATCCCATAGGAAACACAGTAGAGTAGAAGAGTGCTCTTTTCTCAAAAGCAGAGTGTGTTTCTTGTAAGGCGAGTTAGCGTTTGTTTCCCAGTCCTAAATGGAGTTGAATCACATGCAGTTTCTGGTTTTACGAGCAAGAGTAGTTTTCTGGTAAGAAGAGTCACTATTGCTCTCCCATTGTCACACAGGGCAAATAGCACTCGCGTCTGTTCCCAGCATGTACAGTGTGTTACACTGTAGAGGATCTACTGTTCTTGTCAGTTTCCTAAGCAGAATTGAACCAGATATGGCCGTGTGTCTAAAAAGCACAGTTCTTTTGTTCTGAGCAAGCTGACTGTTTTGGCTCTATAGGAAACACAGTAGAGTAGAAGAGTCTCTTTTCTCAAAAGCAGAGTGTGTTTCTTGTAAGGAGAGCAAGCGTTTTTTTCCCAGTCCTAAAAGGAGTTGAATCACATGAAGTTTTTGGTCCCATGAGCAAGAGTTGTTTTCTGTAAGGAAAGTCACTATTGTGCTCCCATTCCCATACACAGAGCAAATAGCACTCGCATCTGTTCCCAGCAAGTACAGTGTATTGGACTGAAGAGGAGATACTGTTCTTGTCAGTTTCCTAAGCAGAGTTGAACTAGATATGGCCCGTGTGTGTAGGAAGCACAGTTCTTTTGTTCTGAGTAAGCTCACTGTTCAGATCCCATAGGAAACACAGTAGAGTAGAAGAGTGCTCTTTTCTCAAAAGCAGAGTGTGTTTCTTGTAAGGCGAGCTAGTGTTTGTTTCCGAGTCAGAAATGCAGTTGAATCCCATGCAGTTTCTGGTCCCATGAGCAAGAGATGTTTTCTGGTAAGAAGAGTCACTATTACGCTCCCTTTGCCTTACACAGTGCAAATAGCACTCGCGTCTGTTCCCAGCAAGTACAGTGTATTGGACTGAAGAGAGGCTACTGTTCTTGTCAGATTCGTAAGAAGAATTGAACTAGATATGGCCCGTGTGTGTAGGAAGCACAGTTCTTTTGTTCTGAGCAAGCTCACTGTTCTGGCCCTATAGGAAACACAGTAGAGTAGAGGAGTGCTCTTTTCTCAAAAGCAGAGAGTGTTTCTTGTAAGGGAGCTAGCGTTTGTTTCGCAGTCTTAAATGGAGGTGAATCAAATGCAGTTTTTGGTCCTACGAGCAAGAGTTGTTTTCTGGTAAGAAGAGTCACTATTGCGCTCTTGTTGTCATACACAGGGCAAATAGCACTGGCATCTGTTCCCAGCATGTACAGTGTATTGGAGTGAAGAGGATCTACTGTTCTTGTCAGTTTCCTAATCAGAGTTGTACTAAATATAGTCGGTGTGTGTAGGAAGCACAGTTCTTTTGTTCTGAGAAAGCTCACTCTTCGGACCCTATAGGAAACACAGTAGAGTAGATGTGTGCCCTTTTCTCAAAAACAGAGTGTATTTCTTGTAAGGCGAGCTAGCGTTTGTTTCCCAGTCCTAAATGGAGTTGAATCCCATGCAGTTTTTGGTCCTACGAGCAAGAGTTGTTTTCTGAAAAGAAGAGTCACTATTGCGCTCCCATTGTTATACACAGGGCAAATAGCACTGGCGTCTGTTCCCAGCATGTGCAGTGTATTGGACTGAAGAGGATCTACTGTTCTTGTCAGTTTCCTAAGCAGAGTTGAACTAAATATAGTCGGTGTGTGTAGGAAGCACAGTTCTTTTGTTCTGAGCAAGCTCACTCTTCTGGCAATATAGGAATCACATTAGAGTAGAAGAGTGCTCTTTTCTCAAAAGCAGAGTGTGTTTCTTGTAAGGCAAGCTAGCGTTTGTTTCCCAGTCCTAAATGGAGTAAAATCACATGCAGTTTCTGGTCCTACAAGCAAGAGTTGTTCTCTGGAGAGAAGAGTCACTATTGCGCTGCCATTGTCATACACAGGGCAAATAGCACTGGCGTCTATTCCCTGCATGTACAGTGTATTGGACTGAAGAGGAGCTACTGTTCTTGTCAGTTTCCTAAGCAGAGTTGAACTAGATATGGCCCGTGTGTGTAGGAAGCACGGTTCTTTTGTTCGGAGCAAGCTCACTGTTCGGACCCTATAGGAAACACAGTAGAGTAGATGAGTTGTCTTTTCTCAAAAGCAGAGTGTGTTTATTGTAAGTCGAGCTAGCGTTTGTTTCCCAGTTCTAAATGGAGCTGAATCTCATGCAGTTTCTGGTCCTACGAGCAAGAGTTGTTTTCTGGTAAGGAAAGTCACTATTGCGCTCCCATTGCAAAACACAGTGCAAATAGCACTCCCTTCTGTTACCATCAAGTACAGTGTATTGGACTGAAGAGGATCTACTGTTCTTGTCAGTTTCCTAAGAAGAGTTGGAATAGATATGGCCCGTGTGTGTAGGAAGCACAGTTCTTTTGTTCTGAGCAAGCTCACTCTTCGGACCCTATAGGAAACACAGTAGAGTAGAAGTGTGCTCTTTTCTCAAAAGCAGAGTGTATTTCTTGTAAGGCGAGCTAGTGTTTGTTTCCCAGTCCTAAATGGTGTTGAATCCCATGCAGTTTCTGGTCCTACGAGCAAGAGTTGTTTTCTGGTAAGAAGAGTCACTATTGTGCTCCCATTGCCATACACAGTGCAAATAGCACTGGCGTCTGTTCCCAGCAAGTACAGTGTATTGGACTGAAGAGGAGCTACTGTTCTTGTCAGTTTCCTAAGCAGAGTTGAACTGGATATGGCCCGTGTGTGTAGGAAGCACACTTCTTCTGTTCTGAGCAAGCTCACTCTTCGGATCCCATAGGAAACACAGTAGAGTAGAAGAGTGCTCTTTTCTCAAAAGCAGAGTGTGTTTCTTGTAAGGCGAGTTAGCGTTTGTTTCCCAGTCCTAAATGGAGTTGAATCACATGCAGTTTCTGGTTTTACGAGCAAGATTTGTTTTCTAGTAAGAAGAGTCACTATTGCGCTCCCATTGTCATACACAGGGCAAATAGCACTCGCGTCTGTTCCCAGCAAGTACAGTGTATTGGACTGAAGAGGATCTACTATTCTTGTCAGTCTCCTAAGCATATGGAACTAAATATAGTCGGTGTGTGTTGGAAGCACAGTTCTTTTGTTCTGAGCAAGCTCACTCTTCTGGCCCTATAGGAAACACATTAGAGTAGAAGAGTGCCCTTTCCTAAAAGCAGAGTGTGTTTCTTGTAAGACGAGCTAGCGTTTGTTTCCCAGTCCTAAATGGAGTAAAATCACATGCAGTTTCTGTTCCTACGAGCAAGAGTTGTTTTCTGGTAAGAAGAGTCACTATTGCGCTCCTATTGTAATACATATGGCAAATAGCACTGGTGTCTATTCCCAGCATGTACAGTGTATTGGACTGAAGAGGATCTACTGTTCTTTTCAGTTTCCTAAGCAGAATTGAACTAGATATGGCCGTGTGTGTAGGAAGCACAGTTCTTTTGTTCTGAGCAAGCTCACTCTTTTGGCCCTATAGGAAACACAGTAGAGTAGAAGAGTGCCCTTTTCTCAAAAGTAGAGTGTGTTTCTTGTAAGGCGACCTAGCGTTTGTTTCCCAGTCCTAAATGGAGTTGAATCACATGCAGTTTTTGGTCCTATGAGCAAGAGTTGTTTTCTGGTAAGAAGAGTCACTATTGCGCTCCCATTGCCATACACAGTACAAATAGCACTGGCGTCTGTTCCCAGCAAGTACAGTGTATTGGACTGAAGAGGAGCTACTGTTCTTGTCAGTTTCCTAAGCAGAGTTGAATGAGATATAGTCGGTGTGTGTAGGAAGCACAGTTCTTTTGTTCTGAGCAAGCTCACTTTTCTGGCCCTATAGGAAACACATTAGAGTAGAAGAGTGCTCTTTTATCAAAAGCAGATTGAGTTTCTTGTAAGGCGAGCTAGCGTTTGTTTCCCAGTCCTAAATGGAGTTGAATCACATGCAGTTTTTGTTCCCATGAGCAAGAGATGTTTTCTGGAAAGAAGAGTCACTATTGCGCTCCCATTGACATACACAGTGCAAATAGCACTGGCGTCTGTTCCCAGCAAGTACAGTGTATTGGACTGAAGAGGAGCTACTGTTCTTGTCAGTTTCCTAAGCAGAGTTGAACTAGATATGGCCCGTGTGTGTAGGAAACACGGTTCTTTGTTCGGAGCAAGCTCACTGTTCGGACACTACAGGAAACACAGTAGAGTAGATGAGTTGTCTTTTCTCAAAAGCAGAGTGTGTTTATTGTAAGGCGAGCTAGCGTTTGTTTCCCAGTTCTAAATGGAGTTGAATCTCATGCAGTTTCTGGTCCTACGAGCAAGAGTTGTTTTCTGGTAAGGAAAGTCACTATTGCGCTCCCATTGCCACACACAGTGCAAATAGCACTCCCTTCTGTTACCATCAAGTACAGTGTATTGGACTGAAGAGGATCTACTGTTCTTGTCAGTTTCCTAAGAAGAGTTGGAATAGATATGGCCCGTGTGTGTAGGAAGCACAGTTCTTTTGTTCTGAGCAAGCTCACTCTTCGGACCCTATAGGAAACACAGTAGAGTAGAAGTGTGCTCTTTTCTCAAAAGCAGAGTGTATTTCTTGTAAGGCGAGCTAGTGTTTGTTTCCCAGTCCTAAATGGTGTTGAATCCCATGCAGTTTCTGGTCCTACGAGCAAGAGTTGTTTTCTGGTAAGAAGAGTCACTATTGTGCTCCCATTGACATACACAGTGCAAATAGCACTGGCGTCTGTTCCCAGCAAGTACAGTGTATTGGACTGAAGAGGAGCTACTGTTCTTGTCAGTTTCCTAAGCAGAGTTGAACTGGATATGGCCCGTGTGTGTAGGAAGCACACTTCTTCTGTTCTGAGCAAGCTCACTCTTCGGATCCCATAGGAAACACAGTAGAGTAGAAGAGTGCTCTTTTCTCAAAAGCAGAGTGTGTTTCTTGTAAGGCGAGTTAGCGTTTGTTTCCCAGTCCTAAATGGAGTTGAATCACATGCAGTTTCTGGTTTTACGAGCAAGAGTAGTTTTCTGGTAAGAAGAGTCACTATTGCTCTCCCATTGTCACACAGGGCAAATAGCACTCGCGTCTGTTCCCAGCATGTACAGTGTGTTACACTGTAGAGGATCTACTGTTCTTGTCAGTTTCCTAAGCAGAATTGAACCAGATATGGCCGTGTGTCTAAAAAGCACAGTTCTTTTGTTCTGAGCAAGCTGACTGTTTTGGCTCTATAGGAAACACAGTAGAGTAGAAGAGTCTCTTTTCTCAAAAGCAGAGTGTGTTTCTTGTAAGGAGAGCAAGCGTTTTTTTCCCAGTCCTAAAAGGAGTTGAATCACATGAAGTTTTTGGTCCCATGAGCAAGAGTTGTTTTCTGTAAGGAAAGTCACTATTGTGCTCCCATTCCCATACACAGAGCAAATAGCACTCGCATCTGTTCCCAGCAAGTACAGTGTATTGGACTGAAGAGGAGATACTGTTCTTGTCAGTTTCCTAAGCAGAGTTGAACTAGATATGGCCCGTGTGTGTAGGAAGCACAGTTCTTTTGTTCTGAGTAAGCTCACTGTTCAGATCCCATAGGAAACACAGTAGAGTAGAAGAGTGCTCTTTTCTCAAAAGCAGAGTGTGTTTCTTGTAAGGCGAGCTAGTGTTTTTTTCCGAGTCAGAAATGCAGTTGAATCCCATGCAGTTTCTGGTCCCATGAGCAAGAGATGTTTTCTGGTAAGAAGAGTCACTATTACGCTCCCTTTGCCTTACACAGTGCAAATAGCACTCGCGTCTGTTCCCAGCAAGTACAGTGTATTGGACTGAAGAGAGGCTACTGTTCTTGTCAGATTCGTAAGCAGAATTGAACTAGATATGGCCGTGTGTGTAGGAAGCACAGTTCTTTTGTTCTGAGCAAGCTCACTGTTCTGGCCCTATAGGAAACACAGTAGAGTAGAGGAGTGCTCTTTTCTCAAAAGCAGAGAGTGTTTCTTGTAAGGGAGCTAGCGTTTGTTTCGCAGTCTTAAATGGAGGTGAATCAAATGCAGTTTTTGGTCCTACGAGCAAGAGTTGTTTTCTGGTAAGAAGAGTCACTATTGCGCTCTCGTTGTCATACACAGGGCAAATAGCACTGGCATCTGTTCCCAGCATGTACAGTGTATTGGAGTGAAGAGGATCTACTGTTCTTGTCAGTTTCCTAATCAGAGTTGTACTAAATATAGTCGGTGTGTGTAGGAAGCACAGTTCTTTTGTTCTGAGAAAGCTCACTCTTCGGACCCTATAGGAAACACAGTAGAGTAGATGTGTGCCCTTTTCTCAAAAACAGAGTGTATTTCTTGTAAGGCGAGCTAGCGTTTGTTTCCCAGTCCTAAATGGAGTTGAATCCCATGCAGTTTTTGGTCCTACGAGCAAGAGTTGTTTTCTGAAAAGAAGAGTCACTATTGCGCTCCCATTGTTATACACAGGGCAAATAGCACTGGCGTCTGTTCCCAGCATGTGCAGTGTATTGGACTGAAGAGGATCTACTGTTCTTGTCAGTTTCCTAAGCAGAGTTGAACTAAATATAGTCGGTGTGTGTAGGAAGCACAGTTCTTTTGTTCTGAGCAAGCTCACTCTTCTGGCAATATAGGAATCACATTAGAGTAGAAGAGTGCTCTTTTCTCAAAAGCAGAGTGTGTTTCTTGTAAGGCAAGCTAGCGTTTGTTTCCCAGTCCTAAATGGAGTAAAATCACATGCAGTTTCTGGTCCTACAAGCAAGAGTTGTTCTCTGGAGAGAAGAGTCACTATTGCGCTGCCATTGTCATACACAGGGCAAATAGCACTGGCGTCTATTCCCTGCATGTACAGTGTATTGGACTGAAGAGGAGCTACTGTTCTTGTCAGTTTCTTAAGCAGAGTTGAACTAGATATGGCCCGTGTGTGTAGGAAGCACGGTTCTTTTGTTCGGAGCAAGCTCACTGTTCGGACCCTATAGGAAACACAGTAGAGTAGATGAGTTGTCTTTTCTCAAAAGCAGAGTGTGTTTATTGTAAGTCGAGCTAGCGTTTGTTTCCCAGTTCTAAATGGAGTTGAATCTCATGCAGTTTCTGGTCCTACGAGCAAGAGTTGTTTTCTGGTAAGGAAAGTCACTATTGCGCTCCCATTGCAAAACACAGTGCAAATAGCAGTCCCTTCTGTTACCATCAAGTACAGTGTATTGGACTGAAGAGGATCTACTGTTCTTGTCAGTTTCCTAAGAAGAGTTGGAGTAGATATGGCCCTTGTGTGTAGGAAGCACAGTTCTTTTGTTCTGAGCAAGCTCACTCTTCGGACCCTATAGGAAACACAGTAGAGTAGAAGTGTGCTCTTTTCTCAAAAGCAGAGTGTATTTCTTGTAACGCGAGCTAGTGTTTGTTTTCCAGTCAGAAATGGAGTTGAAACCCATGTAGTTTCTGGTCCTACGAGCAAGAGTTGTTTTCTGGTAAGAAGAGTCTCTATTGTGCTCCCATTGCCATACACAGTGCAAATAGCACTGGCGTCTGTTCCCAGCAAGTACAGTGTATTGGACTGAAGAGGATCTACTGTTCTTGTCAGTTTCCTAAGAAGAGTTGGAGTAGATATGGCCCTTGTGTGTAGGAAGCACAGTTCTTTTGTTCTGAGCAAGCTCACTCTTCGGACCCTATAGGAAACACAGTAGAGTAGAAGAGTGCTCTTTTCTCAAAAGCAGAGTGTGTTTCTTGTAAGGCGAGTTAGCGTTTGTTTCCCAGTCCTAAATGGAGTTGAATCACATTCAGTTTCTGGTTTTACGAGCAAGAGTTGTTTTCTGGTAAGAAGAGTCACTATTGCGCTCCCATTGTCATACACAGGGCAAATAGCACTCGCGTCTGTTCCCAGCAAGTACAGTGTATTGGACTGAAGAGGATCTACTATTCTTGTCAGTCTCCTAAGCATATGGAACTAAATATAGTCGGTGTGTGTTGGAAGCACAGTTCTTTTGTTCTGAGCAAGCTCACTCTTCTGGCCCTATAGGAAACACATTAGAGTAGAAGAGTGCCCTTTCCTAAAAGCAGAGTGTGTTTCTTGTAAGACGAGCTAGCGTTTGTTTCCCAGTCCTAAATGGAGTAAAATCACATGCAGTTTCTGTTCCTACGAGCAAGAGTTGTTTTCTGGTAAGAAGAGTCACTATTGCGCTCCTATTGTAATACATAGGGCAAATAGCACTGGCGTCTATTCCCAGCATGTACAGTGTATTGGACTGAAGAGGATCTACTGTTCTTTTCAGTTTCCTAAGCAGAATTGAACTAGATATGGCCGTGTGTGTAGGAAGCACAGTTCTTTTGTTCTGAGCAAGCTCACTATTTTGGCCCTATAGGAAACAGAGTAGAGTAGAAGAGTGCCCTTTTCTCAAAAGTAGAGTGTGTTTCTTGTAAGGCGACCTAGCGTTTGTTTCCCAGTCCTAAATGGAGTTGAATCACATGCAGTTTTTGTTCCCATGAGCAAGAGATGTTTTCTGGAAAGAAGAGTCACTATTGCGCTCCCATTGACATACACAGTGCAAATAGCACTGGCGTCTGTTCCCAGCAAGTACAGTGTATTGGACTGAAGAGGAGCTACTGTTCTTGTCAGTTTCCTAAGCAGAGTTGAACTAGATATGGCCCGTGTGTGTAGGAAACACGGTTCTTTGTTCGGAGCAAGCTCACTGTTCGGACACTACAGGAAACACAGTAGAGTAGATGAGTTGTCTTTCTCAAAAGCTCGAGTGTGTTTATTGTAAGGCGAGCTAGCGTTTGTTTCCCAGTTCTAAATGGAGTTGAATCTCATGCAGTTTCTGGTCCTACGAGCAAGAGTTGTTTTCTGGTAAGGAAAGTCACTATTGCGCTCCCATTGCCACACACAGTGCAAATAGCACTCCCTTCTGTTACCATCAAGTACAGTGTATTGGACTGAAGAGGATCTACTGTTCTTGTCAGTTTCCTAAGAAGAGTTGGAATAGATATGGCCCGTGTGTGTAGGAAGCACAGTTCTTTTGTTCTGAGCAAGCTCACTCTTCGGACCCTATAGGAAACACAGTAGAGTAGAAGTGTGCTCTTTTCTCAAAAGCAGAGTGTATTTCTTGTAAGGCGAGCTAGTGTTTGTTTCCCAGTCCTAAATGGTGTTGAATCCCATGCAGTTTCTGGTCCTACGAGCAAGAGTTGTTTTCTGGTAAGAAGAGTCACTATTGTGCTCCCATTGCCATACACAGTGCAAATAGCACTGGCGTCTGTTCCCAGCAAGTACAGTGTATTGGACTGAAGAGGAGCTACTGTTCTTGTCAGTTTCCTAAGCAGAGTTGAACTGGATATGGCCCGTGTGTGTAGGAAGCACACTTCTTCTGTTCTGAGCAAGCTCACTCTTCGGATCCCATAGGAAACACAGTAGAGTAGAAGAGTGCTCTTTTCTCAAAAGCAGAGTGTGTTTCTTGTAAGGCGAGTTAGCGTTTGTTTCCCAGTCCTAAATGGAGTTGAATCACATGCAGTTTCTGGTTTTACGAGCAAGAGTAGTTTTCTGGTAAGAAGAGTCACTATTGCTCTCCCATTGTCACACAGGGCAATTAGCACTCGCGTCTGTTCCCAGCATGTACAGTGTGTTACACTGTAGAGGATGTACTGTTCTTGTCAGTTTATTAAGCAGAATTGAACCAGATATGGCCGTGTGTCTAAAAAGCACAGTTCTTTTGTTCTGAGCAAGCTGACTGTTTTGGCTCTATAGGAAACACAGTAGAGTAGAAGAGTCTCTTTTCTCAAAAGCAGAGTGTGTTTCTTGTAAGGAGAGCAAGCGTTTTTTCCCCAGTCCTAAAAGGAGTTGAATCACATGAAGTTTTTGGTCCCATGAGCAAGAGTTGTTTTCTGTAAGGAAAGTCACTATTGTGCTCCCATTCCCATACACAGAGCAAATAGCACTCGCATCTGTTCCCAGCAAGTACAGTGTATTGGACTGAAGAGGAGATACTGTTCTTGTCAGTTTCCTAAGCAGAGTTGAACTAGATATGGCCCGTGTGTGTAGGAAGCACAGTTCTTTTGTTCTGAGTAAGCTCACTGCTCAGATCCCATAGGAAACACAGTAGAGTAGAAGAGTGCTCTTTTCTCAAAAGCAGAGTGTGTTTCTTGTAAGGCGAGCTAGTGTTTGTTTCCGAGTCAGAAATGCAGTTGAATCCCATGCAGTTTCTGGTCCCATGAGCAAGAGATGTTTTCTGGTAAGAAGAGTCACTATTACGCTCCGATTGCCATATACAGTGCAAATAGCACTCGCGTCTGTTCCCAGGAAGTACAGTGTATTGGACTGAAGAGGATCTACTATTCTTGTCAGTTTACTAAGCAGAATTGAACTAGATATGGCCGTGTGTGTAGGAAGCAGAGTTCTTTTGTTCTGAGCAAGCTCACTGTTCAGATCCCATAGGAAACACAGTAGAGTAGAAGAGTGCTCTTTTCTCAAAAGCAGAGAGTGTTTCTTGTAAGGGAGCTAGCGTTTGTTTCCCAGTCTTAAATGGAGTTGAATCACATGCAGTTTCTGGTCCTACGTGCAAGAGTTGTTTTCTGGTAAGAAGAGTCACTATTGCGCTCTCGTTGTTATACACAGGGCAAATAGCACTGGCATCTGTTCCCAGCATGTACAGTGTATTGGACTGAAGAGGATCTATTTTTCTTGTCAGTTTCCTAATCAGAGTTGTACTAAATATAGTCGGTGTGTGTAGGAAGCACAGTTCTTTTGTTCTGAGAAAGCTCACTCTTCGGACCCTATAGGAAACACAGTAGAGTAGATGTGTGCCCTTTTCTCAAAAACAGAGTGTATTTCTTGTAAGGCGAGCTAGCGTTTGTTTCCCAGTCCTAAATGGAGTTGAATCCCATGCAGTTTTTGGTCCTACGAGCAAGAGTTGTTTTCTGAAAAGAAGAGTCACTATTGCGCTCCCATTGTTATACACAGGGCAAATAGCACTGGCGTCTGTTCCCAGCATGTGCAGTGTATTGGACTGAAGAGGATCTACTGTTCTTGTCGGTTTCCTAAGCAGAGTTGAACTAAATATAGTCGGTGTGTGTAGGAAGCACAGTTCTTTTGTTCTGAGCAAGCTCACTCTTCTGGCAATATAGGAATCACATTAGAGTAGAAGAGTGCTCTTTTCTCAAAAGCAGAGTGTGTTTCTTGTAAGGCAAGCTAGCGTTTGTTTCCCAGTCCTAAATGGAGTAAAATCACATGCAGTTTCTGGTCCTACAAGCAAGAGTTGTTCTCTGGAGAGAAGAGTCACTATTGCGCTGCCATTGTCATACACAGGGCAAATAGCACTGGCGTCTATTCCCTGCATGTACAGTGTATTGGACTGAAGAGGAGCTACTGTTCTTGTCAGTTTCCTAAGCAGAGTTGAACTAGATATGGCCCGTGTGTGTAGGAAGCACGGTTCTTTTGTTCGGAGCAAGCTCACTGTTCGGACCCTATAGGAAACACAGTAGAGTAGATGAGTTGTCTTTTCTCAAAAGCAGAGTGTGTTTATTGTAAGTCGAGCTAGCGTTTGTTTCCCAGTTCTAAATGGAGTTGAATCTCATGCAGTTTCTGGTCCTACGAGCAAGAGTTGTTTTCTGGTAAGGAAAGTCACTATTGCGCTCCCATTGCAAAACACAGTGCAAATAGCAGTCCCTTCTGTTACCATCAAGTACAGTGTATTGGACTGAAGAGGATCTACTGTTCTTGTCAGTTTCCTAAGAAGAGTTGGAGTAGATATGGCCCTTGTGTGTAGGAAGCACAGTTCTTTTGTTCTGAGCAAGCTCACTCTTCGGACCCTATAGGAAACACAGTAGAGTAGAAGTGTGCTCTTTTCTCAAAAGCAGAGTGTATTTCTTGTAACGCGAGCTAATGTTTGTTTTCCAGTCAGAAATGGAGTTGAAATCCATGTAGTTTCTGGTCCTACGAGCAAGAGTTGTTTTCTGGTAAGAAGAGTCTCTATTGTGCTCCCATTGCCATACACAGTGCAAATAGCACTGGCGTCTGTTCCCAGCAAGTACAGTGTATTGGACTGAAGAGGATATACTGTTCTTGTCAGTTTCCTAAGAAGAGTTGGAGTAGATATGGCCCTTGTGTGTAGGAAGCACAGTTCTTTTGTTCTGAGCAAGCTCACTCTTCGGACCCTATAGGAAACACAGTAGAGTAGAAGAGTGCTCTTTTCTCAAAAGCAGAGTGTGTTTCTTGTAAGGCGAGTTAGCGTTTGTTTCCCAGTCCTAAATGGAGTTGAATCACATTCAGTTTCTGGTTTTACGAGCAAGAGTTGTTTTCTGGTAAGAAGAGTCACTATTGCGCTCCCATTGTCATACACTGGGCAAATAGCACTCGCGTCTGTTCCCAGCAAGTACAGTGTATTGGACTGAAGAGGATCTACTATTCTTGTCAGTCTCCTAAGCATATGGAACTAAATATAGTCGGTGTGTGTTGGAAGCACAGTTCTTTTGTTCTGAGCAAGCTCACTCTTCTGGCCCTATAGGAAACACATTAGAGTAGAAGAGTGCCCTTTCCTAAAAGCAGAGTGTGTTTCTTGTAAGACGAGCTAGCGTTTGTTTCCCAGTCCTAAATGGAGTAAAATCACATGCAGTTTCTGTTCCTACGAGCAAGAGTTGTTTCTATTAAGAAGAGTCACTATTGCGCTCCTATTGTAATACATAGGGCAAATAGCACTGGCGTCTATTCCCAGCATGTACAGTGTATTGGACTGAAGAGGATCTACTGTTCTTTTCAGTTTCCTAAGCAGAATTGAACTAGATATGGCCGTGTGTGTAGGAAGCACAGTTCTTTTGTTCTGAGCAAGCTCACTATTTTGGCCCTATAGGAAACAGAGTAGAGTAGAAGAGTGCCCTTTTCTCAAAAGTAGAGTGTGTTTCTTGTAAGGCGACCTAGCGTTTGTTTCCCAGTCCTAAATGGAGTTGAATCACATGCAGTTTTTGTTCCCATGAGCAAGAGATGTTTTCTGGAAAGAAGAGTCACTATTGCGCTCCCATTGACATACACAGTGCAAATAGCACTGGCGTCTGTTCCCAGCAAGTACAGTGTATTGGACTGAAGAGGAGCTACTGTTCTTGTCAGTTTCCTAAGCAGAGTTGAACTAGATATGGCCCGTGTGTGTAGGAAACACGGTTCTTTGTTCGGAGCAAGCTCACTGTTCGGACACTACAGGAAACACAGTAGAGTAGATGAGTTGTCTTTCTCAAAAGCTCGAGTGTGTTTATTGTAAGGCGAGCTAGCGTTTGTTTCCCAGTTCTAAATGGAGTTGAATCTCATGCAGTTTCTGGTCCTACGAGCAAGAGTTGTTTTCTGGTAAGGAAAGTCACTATTGCGCTCCCATTGCCACACACAGTGCAAATAGCACTCCCTTCTGTTACCATCAAGTACAGTGTATTGGACTGAAGAGGATCTACTGTTCTTGTCAGTTTCCTAAGAAGAGTTGGAATAGATATGGCCCGTGTGTGTAGGAAGCACAGTTCTTTTGTTCTGAGCAAGCTCACTCTTCGGACCCTATAGGAAACACAGTAGAGTAGAAGTGTGCTCTTTTCTCAAAAGCAGAGTGTATTTCTTGTAAGGCGAGCTAGTGTTTGTTTCCCCGTCCTAAATGGTGTTGAATCCCATGCAGTTTCTGGTCCTACGAGCAAGAGTTGTTTTCTGGTAAGAAGAGTCACTATTGTGCTCCCATTGCCATACACAGTGCAAATAGCACTGGCGTCTGTTCCCAGCAAGTACAGTGTATTGGACTGAAGAGGAGCTACTGTTCTTGTCAGTTTCCTAAGCAGAGTTGAACTGGATATGGCCCGTGTGTGTAGGAAGCACACTTCTTCTGTTCTGAGCAAGCTCACTGTTCGGATCCCATAGGAAACACAGTAGAGTAGAAGAGTGCTCTTTTCTCAAAAGCAGAGTGTGTTTCTTGTAAGGCGAGTTAGCGTTTGTTTCCCAGTCCTAAATGGAGTTGAATCACATGCAGTTTCTGGTTTTACGAGCAAGAGTAGTTTTCTGGTAAGAAGAGTCACTATTGCTCTCCCATTGTCACACAGGGCAATTAGCACTCGCGTCTGTTCCCAGCATGTACAGTGTGTTACACTGTAGAGGATCTACTGTTCTTGTCAGTTTCCTAAGCAGAATTGAACCAGATATGGCCGTGTGTCTAAAAAGCACAGTTCTTTTGTTCTGAGCAAGCTGACTGTTTTGGCTCTATAGGAAACACAGTAGAGTAGAAGAGTCTCTTTTCTCAAAAGCAGAGTGTGTTTCTTGTAAGGAGAGCAAGCGTTTTTTTCCCAGTCCTAAAAGGAGTTGAATCACATGAAGTTTTTGGTCCCATGAGCAAGAGTTGTTTTCTGTAAGGAAAGTCACTATTGTGCTCCCATTCCCATACACAGAGCAAATAGCACTCGCATCTGTTCCCAGCAAGTACAGTGTATTGGACTGAAGAGGAGATACTGTTCTTGTCAGTTTCCTAAGCAGAGTTGAACTAGATATGGCCCGTGTGTGTAGGAAGCACAGTTCTTTTGTTCTGAGTAAGCTCACTGTTCAGATCCCATAGGAAACACAGTAGAGTAGAAGAGTGCTCTTTTCTCAAAAGCAGAGTGTGTTTCTTGTAAGGCGAGCTAGTGTTTGTTTCCGAGTCAGAAATGCAGTTGAATCCCATGCAGTTTCTGGTCCCATGAGCAAGAGATGTTTTCTGGTAAGAAGAGTCACTATTACGCTCCGATTGCCATATACAGTGCAAATAGCACTCGCGTCTGTTCCCAGGAAGTACAGTGTATTGGACTGAAGAGGATCTACTATTCTTGTCAGTTTACTAAGCAGAATTGAACTAGATATGGCCGTGTGTGTAGGAAGCAGAGTTCTTTTGTTCTGAGCAAGCTCACTGTTCAGATCCCATAGGAAACACAGTAGAGCAGAAGAGTGCTCTTTTCTCAAAAGCAGAGAGTGTTTCTTGTAAGGGAGCTAGCGTTTGTTTCCCAGTCTTAAATGGAGTTGAATCACATGCAGTTTCTGGTCCTACGTGCAAGAGTTGTTTTCTGGTAAGAAGAGTCACTATTGCGCTCTCGTTGTTATACACAGGGCAAATAGCACTGGCATCTGTTCCCAGCATGTACAGTGTATTGGACTGAAGAGGATCTATTTTTCTTGTCAGTTTCCTAATCAGAGTTGTACTAAATATAGTCGGTGTGTGTAGGAAGCACAGTTCTTTTGTTCTGAGAAAGCTCACTCTTCGGACCCTATAGGAAACACAGTAGAGTAGATGTGTGCCCTTTTCTCAAAAACAGAGTGTATTTCTTGTAAGGCGAGCTAGCGTTTGTTTCCCAGTCCTAAATGGAGTTGAATCCCATGCAGTTTTTGGTCCTACGAGCAAGAGTTGTTTTCTGAAAAGAAGAGTCACTATTGCGCTCCCATTGTTATACACAGGGCAAATAGCACTGGCGTCTGTTCCCAGCATGTGCAGTGTATTGGACTGAAGAGGATCTACTGTTCTTGTCGGTTTCCTAAGCAGAGTTGAACTAAATATAGTCGGTGTGTGTAGGAAGCACAGTTCTTTTGTTCTGAGCAAGCTCACTCTTCTGGCAATATAGGAATCACATTAGAGTAGAAGAGTGCTCTTTTCTCAAAAGCAGAGTGTGTTTCTTGTAAGGCAAGCTAGCGTTTGTTTCCCAGTCCTAAATGGAGTAAAATCACATGCAGTTTCTGGTCCTACAAGCAAGAGTTGTTCTCTGGAGAGAAGAGTCACTATTGCGCTGCCATTGTCATACACAGGGCAAATAGCACTGGCGTCTATTCCCGGCATGTACAGTGTATTGGACTGAAGAGGAGCTACTGTTCTTGTCAGTTTCCTAAGCAGAGTTGAACTAGATATGGCCCGTGTGTGTAGGAAGCACGGTTCTTTTGTTCGGAGCAAGCTCACTGTTCGGACCCTATAGGAAAGACAGTAGAGTAGATGAGTTGTCTTTTCTCAAAAGCAGAGTGTGTTTATTGTAAGTCGAGCTAGCGTTTGTTTCCCAGTTCTAAATGGAGTTGAATCTCATGCAGTTTCTGGTCCTACGAGCAAGAGTTGTTTTCTGGTAAGGAAAGTCACTATTGCGCTCCCATTGCAAAACACAGTGCAAATAGCAGTCCCTTCTGTTACCATCAAGTACAGTGTATTGGACTGAAGAGGATCTACTGTTCTTGTCAGTTTCCTAAGAAGAGTTGGAGTAGATATGGCCCTTGTGTGTAGGAAGCACAGTTCTTTTGTTCTGAGCAAGCTCACTCTTCGGACCCTATAGGAAACACAGTAGAGTAGAAGTGTGCTCTTTTCTCAAAAGCAGAGTGTATTTCTTGTAACGCGAGCTAGTGTTTGTTTTCCAGTCAGAAATGGAGTTGAAACCCATGTAGTTTCTGGTCCTACGAGCAAGAGTTGTTTTCTGGTAAGAAGAGTCACTATTGTGCTCCCATTGCCATACACAGTGCAAATAGCACTGGCGTCTGTTCCCAGCAAGTACAGTGTATTGGACTGAAGAGGAGCTACTGTTCTTGTCAGTTTCCTAAGCAGAGTTGAACTGGATATGGCCCGTGTGTGTAGGAAGCACACTTCTTCTGTTCTGAGCAAGCTCACTCTTCGGATCCCATAGGAAACACAGTAGAGTAGAAGAGTGCTCTTTTCTCAAAAGCAGAGTGTGTTTCTTGTAAGGCGAGTTAGCGTTTGTTTCCCAGTCCTAAATGGAGGTGAATCACATGCAGTTTCTGGTTTTACGAGCGAGAGTTGTTTTCTGGTAAGAAGAGTCACTATTGCGCTCCCATTGTCATACACAGGGCAAATAGCACTCGCGTCTGTTCCCAGCAAGTACAGTGTATTGGACTGAAGAGGATCTACTATTCTTGTCAGTCTCCTAAGAATATGGAACTAAATATAGTCGGTGTGTGTTGGAAGCACAGTTCTTTTGTTCTGAGCAAGCTCACTCTTCTGGCCCTATAGGAAACACATTAGAGTAGAAGAGTGCCCTTTCCTAAAAGCAGAGTGTGTTTCTTGTAAGACGAGCTAGCGTTTGTTTCCCAGTCCTAAATGGAGTAAAATCACATGCAGTTTCTGTTCCTACGAGCAAGAGTTGTTTTCTGGTAAGAAGAGTCACTATTGCGCTCCTATTGTAATACATAGGGCAAATAGCACTGGCGTCTGTTCCCAGCATGTGCAGTGTATTGGACTGAAGAGGAGCTACTGTTCTTGTCAGTTTCCTAAGCAGAGTTGAAGTAAATATAGTCGGTGTGTGTAGGAAGCACAGTTCTTTTGTTCTGAGCAAGCTCACTCTTCTGGCCCTATAGGAATCACATTAGAGTAGAAGAGTGCTCTTTTCTCAAAAGCAGAGTGTGTTTCTTGTAAGGCAAGCTAGCGTTTGTTTCCCAGTCCTAAATGGAGTAAAGTCACATGCAGTTTCTGGTCCTACGAGCAAGAGTTGTTCTCTGGAGAGAAGAGTCACTATTGCACTGCCATTGTCATACACAGGGCAAATAGCACTGGCATCTATTCCCTGCATGTACAGTGTATTGGACTGAAGAGGAGCGACTGTTCTTGTCAGTTTCCTAAGCAGATTTGAACTGGATATGGCCCGTGTGTGTAGGAAGCACGGTTCTTTTGTTCGGAGCAAGCTCACTGTTCGGACCCTATAGGAAACACAGTAGAGTAGATGAGTTGTCTTTTCTCAAAAGCAGAGTGTGTTTATTGTAAGGCGAGCTAGCGTTTGTTTCCCAGTTCTAAATGGAGTTGAATCTCATGCAGTTTCTGGTCCTACGAGCAAGAGTTGTTTTCTGGTAAGGAAAGTCACTATTGTGCTCCCATTGCCACACACAGTGCAAATAGCACTTTCGTCTGTTACCATCAAGTACAGTGTATTGAACTGAAGAGGATCTACTGTTCTTGTCAGTTTCCTAAGAAGAGTTGGAATAGATATGGCCCGTGTGTGTAGGAAGCACAGTTCTTTTGTTCTGAGCAAGCTCACTCTTCGGACCCTATAGGAAACACAGTAGAGTAGAAGTGTGCTCTTTTCTCAAAAGCAGAGTGTATTTCTTGTAACGCGAGCTAGTGTTTGTTTTCCAGTCAGAAATGGAGTTGAAACCCATGCAGTTTCTGGTCCTACGAGCAAGAGTTGTTTTCTGGTAAGAAGAGTCACTATTGTGCTCCCATTGACATACACAGTGCAAATAGCACTGGCGTCTGTTCCCAGCAAGTACAGTGTATTGGACTGAAGAGGAGCTACTGTTCTTGTCAGTTTCCTAAGCAGAGTTGAACTGGATATGGCCCGTGTGTGTAGGAAGCACACTTCTTCTGTTCTGAGCAAGCTCACTCTCGGATCCCATAGGAAACACAGTAGAGTAGAAGAGTGCTCTTTTCTCAAAAGCAGAGTGTGTTTCTTGTAAGGCGAGTTAGCGTTTGTTTCCCAGTCCTAAATGGAGTTGAATCACATGCAGTTTCTGGTTTTACGAGAAAGAGTTGTTTTCTGGTAAGAAGAGTCACTATTGTGCTCCCATTGTCATACACAGGGCAAATAGCACTTGCGTCTGTTCCCAGGAAGTACAGTGTATTGGACTGAAGAGGATATACTATTCTTGTCAGTTTCCTAAGCATATGGAACTAAATATAGTCGGTGTGTGTTGGAAGCACAGTTCTTTTGTTCTGAGCAAGCTCACTCTTCTGGCCCTATAGGAAACACATTAGAGTAGAAGAGTGCCCTTTCCTAAAAGCAGAGTGTGTTTCTTGTAAGACGAGCTAGCGTTTGTTTCCCAGTCCTAAATGGAGTAAAATCACATGCAGGTTCTGTTCCTACGAGCAAGAGTTGTTTTCTGGTAAGAAGAGTCACTATTGCGCTCCTATTGTAATACACAGGGCAAATAGCACTGGCGTCTATTCCCAGCATGTACAGTGTATTGGACTGAAGAGGATCTACTGTTCTTGTCAGTTTCCTAAGCAGAATTGAACTAGATATGGCCGTGTGTGTAGGAAGCACAGTTCTTTTGTTCTGAGCAAGCTCACTGTTTTGGCCCTGTAGGAAACACAGTAGAGTAGAAGAGTGCTCTTTTCTCTAAAGCAGAGTGTGTTTCTTGTAAGGCGACCTAGCGTTTGTTTCCCAGTCCTAAATGGAGTAGAATCACATGCAGTTTTTGGTCCTATGAGCAAGAGATGTTTTCTGGTAAGAAGAGTCACTATTGCGCTCCCATTGCCATACACAGTACAAATAGCACTGGCGTCTGTTCCCAGCAAGTACAGTGTATTGGACTGAAGAGGAGCTACTGTTCTTGTCAGTTTCCTAAGCAGAGTTGAACGAGATATAGTCGGTGTGTGTAGGAAGCACAGTTCTTTTGTTCTGGGCAAGCTCACTTTTCTGGCCCTATAGGAAACACATTAGAGTAGAAGAGTGCTCTTTTCTCAAAAGCAGAGTGAGTTTCTTGTAAGGCGAGCTAGCATTTATTTCCCAGTCCTAAATGGAGTTGAATCACATGCAGTTTTTGGTCCCATGAGCAAGAGTTGTTTTCTGGAAAGAAGAGTCACTATTGCGCTCCCATTGCCATACACAGTGCAAATAGCACTGGCGTCTGTTCCCAGCAAGTACAGTGTATTGGCCTGAAGAGGATCTACTGTTCTTGTCAGTTTCCTAAGCAGAGTTGAACTAGATATGGCCCGTGTTTGTAGGAAGCACGTTTCTTTTGTTCGGAGCAAGCTCACTGTTCGGACCCTATAGGAAACACAGTAGAGTAGATGAGTTGTCTTTTCTCAAAAGCAGAGTGTGTTTATTGTAAGTCGAGCTAGCGTTTGTTTCCCAGTTCTAAATGGAGTTGAATCTCATGCAGTTTCTGGTCCTACGAGCAAGAGTTGTTTTCTGGTAAGGAAAGTCACTATTGCGCTCCCATTGCCACACACAGTGCAAATAGCACTCCCGTCTGTTACCATCAAGTACAGTGTATTGGACTGAAGAGGATCTACTGTTCTTGTCAGTTTCCTAAGAAGAGTTGGAATAGATATGGCCCGTGTGTGTAGGAAGCACAGTTCTTTTGTTCTGAGCAAGCTCACTCTTCAGACCCTATAGGAAACACAGTAGAGTAGAAGTGTGCTCTTTTCTCAAAAGCAGAGTGTATTTCTTGTAAGGCGAGCTAGTGTTTGTTTCCCAGTCCTAAATGGTGTTGAATCCCATGCAGTTTCTGGTCCTACGAGCAAGAGTTGTTTTCTGGTAAGAAGAGTCACTATTGTGCTCCCATTGCCATACACAGTGCAAATAGCACTGGCGTCTGTTCCCAGCAAGTACAGTGTATTGGACTGAAGAGGAGCTACTGTTCTTGTCAGTTTCCTAAGCAGAGTTGAACTGGATATGACCCGTGTGTGTAGGAAGCACAGTTCCTTTTTTCTGAGCAAGCTCACTGTTCTGGCCCTATCGGAAACACATTAGAGTAGAAGAGTGTTCTTTTCTCAAAAGCAGAGTGTGTTTCTTGTAAGGCGAGCTAGCGTTTGTTTCCCAGTCCTAAATGGAGTTGAATCAAATGCAATTTCTGGTCCTGCGAGCAAGAGTTGTTTTCTGGTAAGAAGAGACAATATTGTGCTCCAATTGTCATACACAAGGCAAATAGCACTGGCGTCTATTCCCAGCATGTACAGTGTGTTACACTGTAGAGGATCTACTGTTCTTGTCAGTTTCCTAAGCAGAATTGAACCAGATATGGCCGTGTGTCTAAAAAGCACAGTTCTTTTGTTCTGAGCAAGCTGACTGTTTTGGCTCTATAGGAAACACAGTAGAGTAGAAGAGTGCTCTTTTGTCAAAAGCAGAGTGTGTTTCTTGTAAGGAGAGCTAGCGTTTGTTTCCCAGTCCTAAATGGAGTTGAAATACACATGCAGTTTCTGGTCCTAAGAGCGAGACTTGTTTTCTGGTAAGAAGAGTCCATTTTGCGCTCCCTTTGCCTTACACAGTGCAAATAGCACTCGCGTCTGTTCCCAGCAAGTACAGTGTATTGGACTGAAGAGAGGCTACTGTTCTTGTCAGATTCGTAAGCAGAATTGAACTAGATATGGCCCGTGTGTGTAGGAAGCACAGTTCTTTTGTTCTGAGCAAGCTCACTGTTCTGGCCCTATAGGAAACACAGTAGAGTAGAGGAGTGCTCTTTTCTCAAAAGCAGAGAGTGTTTCTTGTAAGGGAGCTAGCGTTTGTTTCGCAGTCTTAAATGGAGGTGAATCAAATGCAGTTTTTGGTCCTACGAGCAAGAGTTGTTTTCTGGTAAGAAGAGTCACTATTGCGCTCTCGTTGTCATACACAGGGCAAATAGCACTGGCATCTGTTCCCAGCATGTACAGTGTATTGGAGTGAAGAGGATCTACTGTTCTTGTCAGTTTCCTAATCAGAGTTGTACTAAATATAGTCGGTGTGTGTAGGAAGCACAGTTCTTTTGTTCGGAGCAAGCTCACTGTTCGGACCCTATAGGAAACACAGTAGAGTAGATGTGTGCCCTTTTCTCAAAAACAGAGTGTATTTCTTGTAAGGCGAGCTAGCGTTTGTTTCCCAGTCCTAAATGGAGTTGAATCCCATGCAGTTTTTGGTCCTACGAGCAAGAGTTGTTTTCTGAAAAGAAGAGTCACTATTGCGCTCCCATTGTTATACACAGGGCAAATAGCACTGGCGTCTGTTCCCAGCATGTGCAGTGTATTGGACTGAAGAGGATCTACTGTTCTTGTCAGTTTCCTAAGCAGAGTTGAACTAAATATAGTCCGTGTGTGTAGGAAGCACAGTTCTTTTGTTCTGAGCAAGCTCACTCTTCTGGCAATATAGGAATCACATTAGAGTAGAAGAGTGCTCTTTTCTCAAAAGCAGAGTGTGTTTCTTGTAAGGCAAGCTAGCGTTTGTTTCCCAGTCCTAAATGGAGTAAAATCACATGCAGTTTCTGGTCCTACAAGCAAGAGTTGTTCTCTGGAGAGAAGAGTCACTATTGCGCTGCCATTGTCATACACAGGGCAAATAGCACTGGCGTCTATTCCCTGCATGTACAGTGTATTGGACTGAAGAGGAGCTACTGTTCTTGTCAGTTTCCTAAGCAGAGTTGAACTAGATATGGCCCGTGTGTGTAGGAAGCACGGTTCTTTTGTTCGGAGCAAGCTCACTGTTCGGACCCTATAGGAAACACAGTAGAGTAGATGAGTTGTCTTTTCTCAAAAGCAGAGTGTGTTTATTGTAAGTCGAGCTAGCGTTTGTTTCCCAGTTCTAAATGGAGTTGAATCTCATGCAGTTTCTGGTCCTACGAGCAAGAGTTGTTTTCTGGTAAGGAAAGTCACTATTGCGCTCCCATTGCAAAACACAGTGCAAATAGCAGTCCCTTCTGTTACCATCAAGTACAGTGTATTGGACTGAAGAGGATCTACTGTTCTTGTCAGTTTCCTAAGAAGAGTTGGAGTAGATATGGCCCTTGTGTGTAGGAAACCCAGTTCTTTTGTTCTGAGCAAGCTCACTCTTCGGACCCTATAGGAAACACAGTAGAGTAGAAGTGTGCTCTTTTCTCAAAAGCAGAGTGTATTTCTTGTAACGCGAGCTAGTGTTTGTTTTCCAGTCAGAAATGGAGTTGAAACCCATGTAGTTTCTGGTCCTACGAGCAAGAGTTGTTTTCTGGTAAGAAGAGTCACTATTGTGCTCCCATTGCCATACACAGTGCAAATAGCACTGGCGTCTGTTCCCAGCAAGTACAGTGTATTGGACTGAAGAGGAGCTACTGTTCTTGTCAGTTTCCTAAGCAGAGTTGAACTGGATATGGCCCGTGTGTGTAGGAAGCACACTTCTTCTGTTCTGAGCAAGCTCACTCTTCGGATCCCATAGGAAACACAGTAGAGTAGAAGAGTGCTCTTTTCTCAAAAGCAGAGTGTGTTTCTTGTAAGGCGAGTTAGCGTTTGTTTCCCAGTTTTAAATGGAGTTGAATCACATGCAGTTTCTGATTTTACGAGCAAGAGTTGTTTTCTGGTAAGAAGAGTCACTATTGCGCTCCCATTGTCATACACAGGGCAAATAGCACTCGCGTCTGTTCCCAGCAAGTACAGTGTATTGGACTGAAGAGGATCTACTATTCTTGTCAGTCTCCTAAGCATATGGAACTAAAAATAGTCGGTGTGTGTTGGAAGCACAGTTCTTTTGTTCTGAGCAAGCTCACTCTTCTGGCCCTATAGGAAACACCTTAGAGTAGAAGAGTGCCCTTTCCTAAAAGCAGAGTGTGTTTCTTGTAAGACGAGCTAGCGTTTGTTTCCCAGTCCTAAATGGAGTAAAATCACATGCAGTTTCTGTTCCTACGAGCAAGAGTTGTTTTCTGGTAAGAAGAGTCACTATTGCGCTCCTATTGTAATACATAGGGCAAAAAGCACTGGCGTCTATTCCCAGCATGTACAGTGTATTGGACTGAAGAGGATCTACTGTTCTTTTCAGTTTCCTAAGCAGAATTGAACTAGATATGGCCGTGTGTGTAGGAAGCACAGTTCTTTTGTTCTGAGCAAGCTCACTATTTTGGCCCTATAGGAAACACAGTAGAGTAGAAGAGTGCCCTTTTCTCAAAAGTAGAGTGTGTTTCTTGTAAGGCGACCTAGCGTTTGTTTCCCAGTCCTTAATGGAGTTGAATCACATGCAGTTTTTGGTCTTATGAGCAAGAGTTGTTTTCTGGTAAGAAGAGTCACTATTGCGCTCCCATTGCCATACACAGTACAAATAGCACTGGCGTCTGTTCCCAGCAAGTACAGTGTATTGGACTGAAGAGGAGCTACTGTTCTTGTCAGTTTCCTAAGCAGAGTTGAATGAGATATAGTCGGTGTGTGTAGGAAGCACAGTTCTTTTGTTCTGAGCAAGCTCACTTTTCTGGCCCTATAGGAAACACATTAGAGTAGAAGAGTGCTCTTTTCTCAAAAGTAGATTGAGTTTCTTGTAAGGCGAGCTAGCGTTTGTTTCCCAGTCCTAAATGGAGTTGAATCACATGCAGTTTTTGTTCCCATGAGCAAGAGATGTTTTCTGGAAAGAAGAGTCACTATTGCGCTCCCATTGACATACACAGTGCAAATAGCACTGGCGTCTGTTCCCAGCAAGTACAGTGTATTGGACTGAAGAGGAGCTACTGTTCTTGTCAGTTTCCTAAGCAGAGTTGAACTAGATATGGCCTGTGTGTGTAGGAAACACGGTTCTTTGTTCGGAGCAAGCTCACTGTTCGGACACTATAGGAAACACAGTAGAGTAGATGAGTTGTCTTTTCTCAAAAGCAGAGTGTGTTTATTGTAAGGCGAGCTAGCGTTTGTTTCCCAGTTCTAAATGGAGTTGAATCTCATGCAGTTTCTGGTCCTACGAGCAAGAGTTGTTTTCTGGTAAGGAAAGTCACTATTGCGCTCCCATTGCCACACACAGTGCAAATAGCACTCCCTTCTGTTACCATCAAGTACAGTGTATTGGACTGAAGAGGATCTACTGTTCTTGTCAGTTTCCTAAGAAGAGTTGGAATAGATATGGCCCGTGTGTGTAGGAAGCACAGTTCTTTTGTTCTGAGCAAGCTCACTCTTCGGACCCTATAGGAAACACAGTAGAGTAGAAGTGTGCTCTTTTCTCAAAAGCAGAGTGTATTTCTTGTAAGGCGAGCTAGTGTTTGTTTCCCAGTCCTAAATGGTGTTGAATCCCATGCAGTTTCTGGTCCTACGAGCAAGAGTTGTTTTCTGGTAAGAAAAGTCACTATTGTGCTCCCATTGCCATACACAGTGCAAATAGCACTGGCGTCTGTTCCCAGCAAGTACAGTGTATTGGACTGAAGAGGAGCTACTGTTCTTGTCAGTTTCCTAAGCAGAGTTGAACTGGATATGGCCCGTGTGTGTAGGAAGCACACTTCTTCTTTTCTGAGCAAGCTCACTCTTCGGATCCCATAGGAAACACAGTAGAGTAGAAGAGTGCTCTTTTCTCAAAAGCAGAGTGTGTTTCTTGTAAGGCGAGTTAGCGTTTGTTTCCCAGTCCTAAATGGAGTTGAATCACATGCAGTTTCTGGTTTTACGAGCAAGATTTGTTTTCTAGTAAGAAGAGTCACTATTGCGCTCCCATTGTCATACACAGGGCAAATAGCACTCGCGTCTGTTCCCAGCAAGTACAGTGTATTGGACTGAAGAGGATCTACTATTCTTGTCAGTCTCCTAAGCATATGGAACTAAATATAGTCAGTGTGTGTTGGAAGCACAGTTCTTTTGTTCTGAGCAAGCTCACTCTTCTGGCCCTATAGGAAACACATTAGAGTAGAAGAGTGCCCTTTCCTAAAAGCAGAGTGTGTTTCTTGTAAGACGAGCTAGCGTTTGTTTCCCAGTCCTAAATGGAGTAAAATCACATGCAGTTTCTGTTCCTACGAGCAAGAGTTGTTTTCTGGTAAGAAGAGTCACTATTGCGCTCCTATTGTAATACATAGTGCAAATAGCACTGGCGTCTATTCCCAGCATGTACAGTGTATTGGACTGAAGAGGATCTACTGTTCTTTTCAGTTTCCTAAGCAGAATTGAACTAGATATGGCCGTGTGTGTAGGAAGCACAGTTCTTTTGTTCTGAGCAAGCTCACTATTTTGGCCCTATAGGAAACACAGTAGAGTAGAAGAGTGCCCTTTTCTCAAAAGTAGAGTGTGTTTCTTGTAAGGCGACCTAGCGTTTGTTTCCCAGTCCTAAATGGAGTTGAATCACATGCAGTTTTTGGTCCTATGAGCAAGAGTTGTTTTCTGGTAAGAAGAGTCACTATTGCGCTCCCATTGCCATACACAGTACAAATAGCACTGGCGTCTGTTCCCAGCAAGTACAGTGTATTGGACTGAAGAGGAGCTACTGTTCTTGTCAGTTTCCTAAGCAGAGTTGAATGAGATATAGTCGGTGTGTGTAGGAAGCACAGTTCTTTTGTTCTGAGCAAGCTCACTTTTCTGGCCCTATAGGAAACACATTAGAGTAGAAGAGTGCTCTTTTCTCAAAAGCAGATTGAGTTTCTTGTAAGGCGAGCTAGCGTTTGTTTCCCAGTCCTAAATGGAGTTGAATCACATGCAGTTTTTGTTCCCATGAGCAAGAGATGTTTTCTGGAAAGAAGAGTCACTATTGCGCTCCCATTGACATACACAGTGCAAATAGCACTGGCGTCTGTTCCCAGCAAGTACAGTGTATTGGACTGAAGAGGAGCTACTGTTCTTGTCAGTTTCCTAAGCAGAGTTGAACTAGATATGGCCCGTGTGTGTAGGAAACACGGTTCTTTGTTCGGAGCAAGCTCACTGTTCGGACACTATAGGAAACACAGTAGAGTAGATGAGTTGTCTTTTCTCAAAAGCAGAGTGTGTTTATTGTAAGGCGAGCTAGCGTTTGTTTCCCAGTTCTAAATGGAGTTGAATCTCATGCAGTTTCTGGTCCTACGAGCAAGAGTTGTTTTCTGGTAAGGAAAGTCACTATTGCGCTCCCATTGCCACACACAGTGCAAATAGCACTCCCTTCTGTTACCATCAAGTACAGTGTATTGGACTGAAGAGGATCTACTGTTCTTGTCAGTTTCCTAAGAAGAGTTGGAATAGATATGGCCCGTGTGTGTAGGAAGCACAGTTCTTTTGTTCTGAGCAAGCTCACTCTTCGGACCCTATAGGAAACACAGTAGAGTAGAAGTGTGCTCTTTTCTCAAAAGCAGAGTGTATTTCTTGTAAGGCGAGCTAGTGTTTGTTTCCCAGTCCTAAATGGTGTTGAATCCCATGCAGTTTCTGGTCCTACGAGCAAGAGTTGTTTTCTGGTAAGAAGAGTCACTATTGTGCTCCCATTGCCATACACAGTGCAAATAGCACTGGCGTCTGTTCCCAGCAAGTACAGTGTATTGGACTGAAGAGGAGCTACTGTTCTTGTCAGTTTCCTAAGCAGAGTTGAACTGGATATGGCCCGTGTGTGTAGGAAGCACACTTCTTCTTTTCTGAGCAAGCTCACTCTTCGGATCCCATAGGAAACACAGTAGAGTAGAAGAGTGCTCTTTTCTCAAAAGCAGAGTGTGTTTCTTGTAAGGCGAGTTAGCGTTTGTTTCCCAGTCCTAAATGGAGTTGAATCACATGCAGTTTCTGGTTTTACGAGCAAGATTTGTTTTCTAGTAAGAAGAGTCACTATTGCGCTCCCATTGTCATACACAGGGCAAATAGCACTCGCGTCTGTTCCCAGCAAGTACAGTGTATTGGACTGAAGAGGATCTACTATTCTTGTCAGTCTCCTAAGCATATGGAACTAAATATAGTCGGTGTGTGTTGGAAGCACAGTTCTTTTGTTCTGAGCAAGCTCACTCTTCTGGCCCTATAGGAAACACATTAGAGTAGAAGAGTGCCCTTTCCTAAAAGCAGAGTGTGTTTCTTGTAAGACGAGCTAGCGTTTGTTTCCCAGTCCTAAATGGAGTAAAATCACATGCAGTTTCTGTTCCTACGAGCAAGAGTTGTTTTCTGGTAAGAAGAGTCACTATTGCGCTCCTATTGTAATACATAGGGCAAATAGCACTGGCGTCTATTCCCAGCATGTACAGTGTATTGGACTGAAGAGGATCTACTGTTCTTTTCAGTTTCCTAAGCAGAATTGAACTAGATATGGCCGTGTGTGTAGGAAGCACAGTTCTTTTGTTCTGAGCAAGCTCACTATTTTGGCCCTATAGGAAACACAGTAGAGTAGAAGAGTGCCCTTTTCTCAAAAGTAGAGTGTGTTTCTTGTAAGGCGACCTAGCGTTTGTTTCCCAGTCCTAAATGGAGTTGAATCACATGCAGTTTTTGGTCCTATGAGCAAGAGTTGTTTTCTGGTAAGAAGAGTCACTATTGCGCTCCCATTGCCATACACAGTACAAATAGCACTGGCGTCTGTTCCCAGCAAGTACAGTGTATTGGACTGAAGAGGAGCTACTGTTCTTGTCAGTTTCCTAAGCAGAGTTGAATGAGATATAGTCGGTGTGTGTAGGAAGCACAGTTCTTTTGTTCTGAGCAAGCTCACTTTTCTGGCCCTATAGGAAACACATTAGAGTAGAAGAGTGCTCTTTTCTCAAAAGCAGATTGAGTTTCTTGTAAGGCGAGCTAGCGTTTGTTTCCCAGTCCTAAATGGAGTTGAATCACATGCAGTTTTTGTTCCCATGAGCAAGAGATGTTTTCTGGAAAGAAGAGTCACTATTGCGCTCCCATTGACATACACAGTGCAAATAGCACTGGCGTTTGTTCCCAGCAAGTACAGTGTATTGGACTGAAGAGGAGCTACTGTTCTTGTCAGTTTCCTAAGCAGAGTTGAACTAGATATGGCCCGTGTGTGTAGGAAACACGGTTCTTTGTTCGGAGCAAGCTCACTGTTCGGACACTATAGGAAACACAGTAGAGTAGATGAGTTGTCTTTTCTCAAAAGCAGAGTGTGTTTATTGTAAGGCGAGCTAGCGTTTGTTTCCCAGTTCTAAATGGAGTTGAATCTCATGCAGTTTCTGGTCCTACGAGCAAGAGTTGTTTTCTGGTAAGGAAAGTCACTATTGCGCTCCCATTGCCACACACAGTGCAAATAGCACTCCCTTCTGTTACCATCAAGTACAGTGTATTGGACTGAAGAGGATCTACTGTTCTTGTCAGTTTCCTAAGAAGAGTTGGAATAGATATGGCCCGTGTGTGTAGGAAGCACAGTTCTTTTGTTCTGAGCAAGCTCACTCTTCGGACCCTATAGGAAACACAGTAGAGTAGAAGTGTGCTCATTTCTCAAAAGCAGAGTGTATTTCTTGTAAGGCGAGCTAGTGTTTGTTTCCCAGTCCTAAATGGTGTTGAATCCCATGCAGTTTCTGGTCCTACGAGCAAGAGTTGTTTTCTGGTAAGAAGAGTCACTATTGTGCTCCCATTGCCATACACAGTGCAAATAGCACTGGCGTCTGTTCCCAGCAAGTACAGTGTATTGGACTGAAGAGGAGCTACTGTTCTTGTCAGTTTCCTAAGCAGAGTTGAACTGGATATGGCCCGTGTGTGTAGGAAGCACACTTCTTCTGTTCTGAGCAAGTTCACTCTTCGGATCCCATAGGAAACACAGTAGAGTAGAAGAGTGCTCTTTTCTCAAAAGCAGAGTGTGTTTCTTGTAAGGCGAGTTAGCGTTTGTTTCCCAGTCCTAAATGGAGTTGAATCACATGCAGTTTCTGGTTTTACGAGCAAGAGTAGTTTTCTGGTAAGAAGAGTCACTATTGCTCTCCCATTGTCACACAGGGCAAATAGCACTCGCGTCTGTTCCCAGCATGTACAGTGTGTTACACTGTAGAGGATCTACTGTTCTTGTCAGTCTCCTAAGCATATGGAACTAAATATAGGCGGTGTGTGTTGGAAGCACAGTTCTTTTGTTCTGAGCAAGCTCACTCTTCTGGCCCTATAGGAAACACATTAGAGTAGAAGAGTGCCCTTTCCTAAAAGCAGAGTGTGTTTCTTGTAAGGCGAGCTAGTGTTTGTTTCCCAGTCCTAAATGGAGTTGAATCACATGCAGTTTTTGGTCCTACGAGCAAGAGTTGTTTTTTGGTAAGGAAAGTCACTATTGCGCTCCATTTCCATACACAGTGCAAATAGCCCTCACGTCTGTTCGAAGCAAGTATAGTGTATTGGACTGAAGAGGAGCTACTATTCTCGTCAGTTTCCAAAGCAGAGTTGAACTAGATATGGCCCGTGTATGTAGGAAGCACAGTTCTTTTGTTCTGAGAAAGCTCACTGTTCTGGCCCTATAGGAAACACAGTAGAGTAGAAGAGTGCTCTTTTCTAAAAAACAGAGTGTGTTTCATGTCAGGCGAGCTAGCGTTTGTTTCCCAGTCCTAAATGGAGCTGAATTACATGAAGTTTCTGGTCCTAGGAGCAAGAGTTGTTTTCTGGTAAGAAGAGTCACTATTATGCTCCCATTGTCATACACATTACAAATAGCACTGGCGTCTGTTCCCGGGATGTACAGTTTATTGGACTGAAGAGGAGCTACTGTTCTTGTCAGGTTCCTAAGCAGAGTTGAACTAGATATGGCCCGTGTGTGTAGGAAGCACAGTTCTTTTGTTCTCAGCAAGCTCACTGTTCGGACCCCATAGGAAACACAGTAGAGTAGATGTGTGTCCTATTCTCAAAAGCCGAGCGTGTTTCTTGTAAGGCGAGCTAGTGTTTGTTTCCCAGTCCTAAATGGAGCTGAATCAAATGCAGTTTCTGGTCCTAAGAGGAAGAGTTGTTTCCTGGTAAGAAGATTCACTATTGTGCACTTATTGCCGTACACAGTGCAAATAGCACTCGCGTCTGTTCCCACCAAGTACAGTGTATTGGACTGAAGAGGAGCTACTGTTCTTGTTAGTTTTCCTAAGCAGAGTTGAACTAGATATGGACCGTGTGTAGGAAGCACAGTTCTTTTGTTCTCAGCAAGCTCACTCTTCGGACCCCAAAGGAAACACAGTAGAGTAGAAGAGTGCTCTTTTCTCAAAAGCAGAGTGTGTTTCTTGTAAGGCAAGCTAGGGTTTGTTTCCCAGTCCTAAATGGAGTGGAATCAAATGCAGTTTTTGGTGTTACGAGCAAGAGTTGTTTTCTGGTAAGAAGAGTCACTATTGCGCTTCCATTGCCATACACAGTGCAAATAGCACTAGGGTCTGTTCCCAGCAAGTACAGTGTATTGGACTGAAGAGGATCTACTGTTCTCGTCAGTTTCCTAAGCAGAGTTGAACTAGATATGACCGTGTGTGTAGGAAGCACAGTTCTTTTGTTCTGAGCAAGCTCACTGTTCTGGTCCTATAGGAAACACAGTAGAGTAGAAGTGTGACCTTTTCTCAAAGCAGAGCGTGTTTCTTGTAAGGTGAGCTAGCGTTTGTTTCCCAGTCCTAAGTAGAGTTGAATAACATGCATTTTCTGGTCCTATGTGCAAGAGTTGTTTTCTGGTAAGAAGAGTCACTATTGTGCTCCCATTGCTGTACACAGTGCAAATAGCACTCGCGTCCGTTCCCAGCAAGTACAGTGTATTGGACTGAAGAGGATCTACTATTCTTGTCAGTCTCCTAAGCATATGGAACTAAATATAGGCGGTGTGTGTTGGAAGCACAGTTCTTTTGTTCTGAGCAAGCTCACTCTTCTGGCCCTATAGGAAACACATTAGAGTAGAAGAGTGCCCTTTCCTAAAAGCAGAGTGTGTTTCTTGTAAGGCGAGCTAGTGTTTGTTTCCCAGTCCTAAATGGAGTTGAATCACATGCAGTTTTTGGTCCTACGAGCAAGAGTTGTTTTTTGGTAAGGAAAGTCACTATTGCGCTCCATTTCCATACACAGTGCAAATAGCCCTCACGTCTGTTCGAAGCAAGTATAGTGTATTGGACTGAAGAGGAGCTACTATTCTCGTCAGTTTCCAAAGCAGAGTTGAACTAGATATGGCCCGTGTATGTAGGAAGCACAGTTCTTTTGTTCTGAGAAAGCTCACTGTTCTGGCCCTATAGGAAACACAGTAGAGTAGAAGAGTGCTCTTTTCTAAAAAACAGAGTGTGTTTCATGTCAGGCGAGCTAGCGTTTGTTTCCCAGTCCTAAATGGAGCTGAATTACATGAAGTTTCTGGTCCTAGGAGCAAGAGTTGTTTTCTGGTAAGAAGAGTCACTATTATGCTCCCATTGTCATACACATTACAAATAGCACTGGCGTCTGTTCCCGGGATGTACAGTTTATTGGACTGAAGAGGAGCTACTGTTCTTGTCAGGTTCCTAAGCAGAGTTGAACTAGATATGGCCCGTGTGTGTAGGAAGCACAGTTCTTTTGTTCTCAGCAAGCTCACTGTTCGGACCCCATAGGAAACACAGTAGAGTAGATGTGTGTCCTATTCTCAAAAGCCGAGCGTGTTTCTTGTAAGGCGAGCTAGTGTTTGTTTCCCAGTCCTAAATGGAGCTGAATCAAATGCAGTTTCTGGTCCTAAGAGGAAGAGTTGTTTCCTGGTAAGAAGATTCACTATTGTGCACTTATTGCCGTACACAGTGCAAATAGCACTCGCGTCTGTTCCCACCAAGTACAGTGTATTGGACTGAAGAGGAGCTACTGTTCTTGTTAGTTTTCCTAAGCAGAGTTGAACTAGATATGGACCGTGTGTAGGAAGCACAGTTCTTTTGTTCTCAGCAAGCTCACTCTTCGGACCCCAAAGGAAACACAGTAGAGTAGAAGAGTGCTCTTTTCTCAAAAGCAGAGTGTGTTTCTTGTAAGGCAAGCTAGGGTTTGTTTCCCAGTCCTAAATGGAGTGGAATCAAATGCAGTTTTTGGTGTTACGAGCAAGAGTTGTTTTCTGGTAAGAAGAGTCACTATTGCGCTTCCATTGCCATACACAGTGCAAATAGCACTAGGGTCTGTTCCCAGCAAGTACAGTGTATTGGACTGAAGAGGATCTACTGTTCTCGTCAGTTTCCTAAGCAGAGTTGAACTAGATATGACCGTGTGTGTAGGAAGCACAGTTCTTTTGTTCTGAGCAAGCTCACTGTTCTGGTCCTATAGGAAACACAGTAGAGTAGAAGTGTGACCTTTTCTCAAAGCAGAGCGTGTTTCTTGTAAGGTGAGCTAGCGTTTGTTTCCCAGTCCTAAGTAGAGTTGAATAACATGCATTTTCTGGTCCTATGTGCAAGAGTTGTTTTCTGGTAAGAAGAGTCACTATTGTGCTCCCATTGCTGTACACAGTGCAAATAGCACTCGCGTCCGTTCCCAGCAAGTACAGTGTATTGGACTGAAGAGGATCTACTGTTCTCGTCAGTTTCCTAAGCAGAGTTGAACTAGATATGGCCCGTGTGTGTAGGAAGCACGGTTCTTTTGTTCTGAGCAAGCTCACTGTTCGGACCCTATCGGAAACACAGTAGAGTAGAAGAGTGCTCTTTTCTCAAAAGCAGAGTGTGTTTCTTGTAAGGCGAGCTTGCGTTTGTTTCCCAGTCCTAAATGGAGTTGAATCACATGCAGTTTCTGGTTTTATGAGCAAGAGTTGTTTTGTGGTATGAAGATTCACAATTGCGCTCCCATTGTCATACACAGTGCAAATAGCATTCACGTCTGTTCCCAGCAAGTACATTGTATTGGACGGAAGAGGATCTACTGTTCTTGTCAGTTTCCTAAGGAGAATTGAACTAGATATGGCCATGTGTATAGGAAGCACAGCTATTTTGTTCTGAGCAAGCTCACTGTTCTGGCGCTAAAGGAAACACAGTAGAGTAGAAGAGTGCTCCTTCCTCAAAAGCAGAGTGTGTTACTTGTAAGGCGAGCTAGCATTTGTTTCCCAGTCCTAAATGGAATTGAATCACATGCAGTTTTTGGTCCTACGAGCAAGAGGAGTTTTCTGGTAAGAAGAGTCACTATTGGGCTCCCATTGCCATACACAGTACAAACAGCACTTGCGTCTGTTCCCAGCATGTACAGTGTATTGGACTGAAGAGGGTCTACTATTCTTGTCAGGTTCCTAAGCAGAGTTGAACTAGATATGGCCCATGTGTGTAGTAAGCACAGTTCTTTTGTACTCAGCAAGCTCACTGTTCTGGCCCTATAGGAAACACAGTAGAGTAGAAGAGTGCTCTTTCCTCAAAAGCAGAGTGTGTTTCTTGTAAGGCAAGCTAGCGTTTCTTTCCCAGTCCTAAATGGAGTTGAATCACATGCAGTTTCAGGTCCTACGAGCAAGAGTTGTTTTCTGGTAAGGAAAATCACTATTGCACTCGCATTGCCATACACAGTGCAAATAGCACTCGCGTCTGTTCCCAGCAATTACAGTGTATTGGACTGAAGAGAGGCTACTGTTCTTGTCAGTTTCGTAAGCAGAATTGAACTAGATATGGCCCGTGTGTGTAGGAAGCACAGTTCTTTTGTTCTGAGCAAGCTCACTGTTCTGGCCCTATAGGAAACACAGTAGAGTAGAGGAGTGCTCTTTTCTCAAAAGCAGCGTGTGTTTCTTGTAAGTCTAGCTAGCGTTTGTTTCCCAGTACTAAATGGAGGTGAATCAAATGCAGTTTTTGGTCCTACGAGCAAGAGTTGTTTTCTGGTAAGAAGAGTCACTATTGCGCTCCCATTGCCATACACAGTAAAAATAGCACTCGCGTCTGTTCCCAGCAAGTACAGTGTATTGGACTGAAGAGGAGCTACTGTTCTTGTCAGTTTCCTAAGCAGAGTTGAACTAGATATGGCACATGTGTGTAGGAAGCACAGTTCTTTTGTTCTGAGCAAGCTCACTGTTCTGGCCCTATAGGAAACACAGTAGAGTAGAAGAGTGCTCTTTTCTCAAAAGCAGAAAGTGTTTCTTGTAAGGCGAGCTAGTGTTTGTTTCACAGTACTAAATGGAGTTGAATCACATGCAGTTTCTGGTCCTATGAGCAAGAGTTGTTTTCTGGTAAGAAGAGTCACTATTGCGCTCCCATTGCCATACACAGTGCAAATCGCACTGGCGTTTGTTCCCAGCATGTACAGTGTATTGGACTGAAGAGGATCTACTGTTCTGGTCAGTGTACTAAGCAGAATTGAACGAAATATGGCCGTGTGTAGGAAGCACAGTTCTTTTGTTCTTAGCAAACTCACTGTTCTGGCGCTATAGGAAACACAGTATGTTTGGAAGAGTGCTCTTTTCTCAAAAGCAGAGTGTGTTTCTTGTAAGGCGAGCTAGCATTTGTTTCAAAGTCCTAAATGGAGTTGAATCACATGCAGTTTCTGGTCCTACACGCAAGAGTTGTTTTCTGGTAAGGAAAGTCACTATTGTGCTCCCATTGACATACACAGTGCAAATAGCACTGGCAAATGTTCCCAGCAAGTACAGTGTATTGGACTGAAGAGGAGCTACTGTTCATGTCATTTTCCTAAGCAGAGTTGAATTAGATATGGCATGTGTGTGTAGGAAGCACAGTTCTTTTGTTTTCAGCAAGCTCACTGTTCGGACCCCATAGAAAAAACAGTAGAGTAGAAGAGTGCTCTTTACTCAAAAAGAAGAGTGTGTTTCTTGTAAGGCGAGCTAGTGTTTGTTTCCCAGTCCTAAATGGAGTTGAATCACATGCAGTTTTTGGTCCTACGAGCAAGAGTTGTTTTTTGGTAAGGAAAGTCACTATTGCGCTCCATTTCCATACACAGTGCAAATAGCACTCACGTCTGTTCGAAGCAAGTACAGTGTATTGGACTGAAGAGGAGCTACTGTTCTTGTCAGTTTCCAAAGCAGAGTTGAACTAGATATTGCCCCTGTGTGTAGGAAGCACAGTTCTTTTGTTCTGAGAAAGCTCACTGTTCTGGCCCTATAGGAAACACAGTAGAGTAGAAGAGTGCTCTTTTCTAAAAAACAGAGTGTGTTTCATGTCAGGCGAGCTAGTGTTTGTTTCCCAGTCCTAAATGGAGCTGAATTACATGCAGTTTCTGGTCCTAGGAGCAAGAGTTGTTTTCTGGTAAGAAGAGTCACTATTATGCTCCCATTGTCATACACAGGGCAAATAGCACTGGCGTCTGTTCCCAGCATGTACAGTGTATTGGACTGAAGAGGAGCTACTGTTCTTGTCAGGTTCCTAAGCAGAGTTGAACTAGATATGGCCCGTGTGTGTAGGAAGCACAGTTCTTTTGTTCTCAGCAAGCTCACTGTTCGGACCCCATAGGAAACACAGTAGAGTAGATGTGTGCCCTATTCTCAAAAGCCGAGCGTGTTTCTAGTAAGGCGAGCTAGCGTTTGTTTCCCAGTCCTAAGTGGATTGAATCAAATGCAGTTTCTGGTCCTAAGAGCAAAAGTTGTTTCCTGGTAAGAAGATTCACTATTGTGCACTTATTGCCGTACTCAGTGCAAATAGCACTCGTGTCTGTTCCCACCAAGTACAGTGTATTGGACTGAAGAGGAGGTACTGTTCTTGTTAGTTTTCCTAAGCAGAGTTGAACTAGATATGGCCCGTGTGTGTAGGAAGCACAGTTCTTTTGTTCTCAGCAAGCTCACTGTTCGGACCCCATTGGAAACACAGTAGGGTAGAAGAGTGCTCTTTTCTCAAAAGCAGAGTGTGTTTCTTGTAAGGCAAGCTAGGCTTTGTTTCCCAGTCCTAAATGGAGTGGAATCAAATGCAGTTTTTGGTCTTACGAGCAAGAGTTGTTTTCTGGTAAGAAGAGTCACTATTGCGCTCCCATTGCCATACACAGTGCAAATAGCACTAGCGTCTGTTCCCAGCAAGTACAGTGTATTGGACTGAAGAGGAGCTACTGTTCTTGTCAGTTTCCTATGCAGAATTGAACTAGATATGGCCCGTGTCTAGGAAGCACAGTTCTTTTGTTCTGAGCAAGCTCACTGTTCTGGCCCTACAGGAAACACAGTAGAGTAGAAGAGTGCTCTTTTCTCAAAAGCAGAGTGTGTTTCTTGTGAGGCGAGCTAGCGTTTGTTTCCCAGGCCTAAGTGGAGTTGAATAACATGCAGTTTCTGGTCCTATGAGCAAGAGTTGTTTTTTGGTAAGAAGAGTCACTATTGTGCTCCCATTGCTGTACACAGTGCAAATAGCACTCGCGTCTGTTCCCAGCAAGTACAGTGTATTGGACTAAATAGGATCTACTGTTCTCGTCAGTTTCCTTAGCAGAGTTGAACTAGATAGGGCCGTGTGTGTAGGAAGCACAGTTCTTTTGTTCTGAGCAAGCTCACTGTTCTGGTCCTATAGGAAACACAGTAGAGTAGAAGAGTGCTCCTTCCTCAAAAGCAGAGTGTGTTACTTGTAAGGCGAGCTAGCATTTGTTTCCCAGTTATAAATGGAGTTGAATCACATGCAGGTTTTGGTCCTACGAGCAAGAGTTGCTTTCTGGTAAGGAAAGTCACTATTGCGCTCCCATTGCCATACACAGTGCAAATAACACTGGCATCTGTTGCCAGCAAGTACAGTGTATTGGACTCAAGAGGAGCTACTGTTCTTGTCAGTTTCCTAAGAGGAGTTGAACTAGATATGGCCGTGTGTAGGAAGCACAGTTCTTTTGTTCTGAGAAAGCACACTGTGTGGACACCATAGGAAACACAGTAGAGTAGATGAGGGCTCTTTTCTCAAAATTAGATTGTGTTTCTTGAAAGGAAAGCTAGTATTTGCTTCCCAGTTAGAAATGGAGTTGAATCCCATGCAGTTTCTGGTCCTACCAGCAAGAGTTTTTTTCTGGTAAGAATAGTCACTATTGCGCTCCCATTGCCATACACAGTGCAAATATCACTGGCGTCTGTTCCCAGCAAGTACAGTGTATTGGACTGAAGAGCAGCTACTGTTCTTGTCAGTTTTCTAAGCAGAGTTGAACTAGATATGGCCCGTGTGTGTAGGAAGCACAGTTCTTTTGTTCTGAGCAAGCTCACTTTTCGGACACCATAGGAAACACAGTAGAATAGATGAGTGCTCTTTTCTCAAAAGCAGAGTATGTTTCTTGTAAGGCGAGCTAGCGTTTGTTTCCCAGTCCTAAATGGAGTTGAATCACATGCAGTTCCTGGTCCTACGAGCAAGAGTTGTTTTCTCTTAAGAAGAGTCACTATTGCGCTCCGATTGTCATACACAGGGCAAATAGCACTGGTGTCTGTTCCCAGCATGTGCAGTGTATTTGACTGAAGAGGGTATACTGTTCTTGTCAGTTTCCTAAACTGAATTGAACTAGATATGTCTGTGTGTGTAGGAAGCACACTTCTTTTGTTCTGTGCAAGCTCACTGTGCTGGCCCTATAGGAAACACAGTAGAGTAGAAGAGTGCTCTTTTCTCAAAAGCAGAGTGTGTTTCTTGTAAGGTGAGCTAGCATTTATTTCCCAGTTCTAAATGGTGTTGAATCACATGAAGTTTTTGATCCTATGAGCAAGAGCTGTTTTCTAGTAAGGAAGGTCACTATTGTGCTCTCATTGCCATACACAGTGCAAATTGCACTCGTGTCTGTTCTCAGCATATACAGTGTATTGGACTGAAGAAGAGCTACTTTTCTTCTCAGTTTCCTAAGCAGAGTTGAACTAGATATGGCCCGTGTGTGTAGGTAGTACAGTTCTTTTGTTCTGAGCAAGCTCACTGTTCTGGCCCTATAGGAAACACAGTAGAGTAGAAGAGTGCTCTTTTCTCAAAAGCAGAGTGTGTTTATTGTAAGGCGAGCTGGCGTTTTTTTCCCAGTCCTATATGGAGTTGAATCACATGCAGTTTCTGGTACTAAGAGCAAGAGTTGTTTCCTGGTAAGAAGAGTCACTATTGCGCTCCCATTGTCATACACAGGGCAAATAGCACTGGCGTCTGTTCCTAGCAAGTACAGTGTATTGGACTGAAGAGGAGCTACTGTTCTTGTCAGTTTCTAAGCAGAGTTGTACCAGATATGGCCCGTGTGTGTAGGAAGCACAGTTCTTTTGTTCTGAGCAAGCTCACTGTTTGGACCCCATAGGAAACACCGTAGAGTAGAAGAGTGCCCTTTTATCAAAAGCAGAGTGTGTTTCTTGAAAGGCGAGCTAGAGTTTGTTTCCCAGTCAGAAATGGAGTTGAATCCCATGCAGTTTCTGGTCCTACAAGCAAGAGCTTTTTCTGGTAAGAAGAGTTACTATTGTGCTCCCATTGCCATACATACTGCAAATAGCACTGGTGTCTGTTCCCAGCAAGTACAGTATATTCGACTGAAGAGGATCTACTGTTCTTTTCAGTTTCCAAGCAGAGTTGAACTAGATATGGCCCCTGTGTATAGGAAGCACAATTCTTTTGTTCTGAGCAAGCTCACTGTTCGGACCCCATAGGAAACACAGTAGAGTAGAAGAGTGCTCTTTTCTCAATAGTAGAGTGTGTTTCTTGTAAGGCGAGCTAGCGTTTGTTTCCCAGTTCTAAATGGAGTTGAATCACATGCAGTTTCTGGTCATACGAGGAAGAGTTGTCTTCTGGTAAGAAGAGTCACTATTGCGCTCCCATTTTCACACACAGGGCAAATAGCACTGGCGTCTGTTGCCAGCATGTACAGTGTATTGGACTGAAGAGGTTCTACTGTTCTTGTCAGTTTCCTAAGCAGAATTGAACAAGATAGGGCCTGTGTATGTAGGAAACACAGTTCTTTGTTCTGAGCAAGCTCACTGTTCTGGCCCTATAGGAAACACAGTAGAGTAGAAGAGTGCTCTTTTCTCAAAAACAGAGTGTGTTTCTTGTAAGGCGAGATAGCGTTTGTTTCCCAGTCCTAAATGGAGTTGAGTCACATGCAGTTTTTGGTCCTACGAGCAAGAGGAGTTTTCTGGTAAGAAGAGTCACTATTGGGCTCCCATTGCCATACACAGTACAAACAGCACTTGCGTCTGTTCCCAGCATGTACAGTGTATTGGACTGAAGAGGGTCTACTGTTCTTGTCAGGTTCCTAAGCAGAGTTGAACTAGATATGGCCCATGTGTGTAGTAAGCACAGTTCTTTTGTACTCAGCAAGCTCACTGTTCTGGCCCTATAGGAAACACAGTAGAGTAGAAGAGTGCTCTTTCCTCAAAAGCAGAGTGTGTTTCTTGTAAGGCAAGCTAGCGTTTCTTTCCCAGTCCTAAATGGAGTTGAATCACATGCAGTTTCAGGTCCTACGAGCAAGAGTGTTTTCTGGTAAGGAAAATCACTATTGCACTCGCATTGCCATACACAGTGCAAATAGCACTCGCGTCTGTTCCCAGCAATTACAGTGTATTGGACTGAAGAGAGGCTACTGTTCTTGTCAGTTTCGTAAGCAGAATTGAACTAGATATGGCCCGTGTGTGTAGGAAGCACAGTTCTTTTGTTCTGAGCAAGCTCACTGTTCTGGCCCTATAGGAAACACAGTAGAGTAGAGGAGTGCTCTTTTCTCAAAAGCAGCGTGTGTTTCTTGTAAGTCTAGCTAGCGTTTGTTTCCCAGTCCTAAATGGAGGTGAATCAAATGCAGTTTTTGGTCCTACGAGCAAGAGTTGTTTTCTGGTAAGAAGAGTCACTATTGCGCTCCCATTGCCATACACAGTAAAAATAGCACTCGCGTCTGTTCCCAGCAAGTACAGTGTATTGGACTGAAGAGGAGCTACTGTTCTTGTCAGTTTCCTAAGCAGAGTTGAACTAGATATGGCACATGTGTGTAGGAAGCACAGTTCTTTTGTTCTGAGCAAGCTCACTGTTCTGGCCCTATAGGAAACACAGTAGAGTAGAAGAGTGCTCTTTTCTCAAAAGCAGAAAGTGTTTCTTGTAAGGCGAGCTAGTGTTTGTTTCCCAGTACTAAATGGAGTTGAATCACATGCAGTTTCTGGTCCTACGAGCAAGAGTTGTTTTCTGGTAAGAAGAGTCACTATTGTGCTCCCATTGCCATACACAGTGCAAATCGCACTGGCGTTTGTTCCCAGCATGTACAGTGTATTGGACTGAAGAGGATCTACTGTTCTGGTCAGTTTACTCAGCAGAATTGAACGAAATATGGCCGTGTGTAGGAAGCACAGTTCTTTTGTTCTTAGCAAACTCACTGTTCTGGCGCTATAGGAAACACAGTATGTTTGGAAGAGTGCTCTTTTCTCAAAAGCAGAGTGTGTTTCTTGTAAGGCGAGCTAGCATTTGTTTCCAAGTCCTAAATGGAGTTGAATCACATGCAGTTTCTGGTCCTACACGCAAGAGTTGTTTTCTGGTAAGGAAAGTCACTATTGTGCTCCCATTGACATACACAGTGCAAATAGCACTGGCAAATGTTCCCAGCAAGTACAGTGTATTGGACTGAAGAGGAGCTACTGTTCATGTCATTTTCCTAAGCAGAGTTGAATTAGATATGGCGTGTGTGTGTAGGAAGCACAGTTCTTTTGTTTTCAGCAAGCTCACTGTTCGGACCCCATAGAAAAAACAGTAGAGTAGAAGAGTGCTCTTTACTCAAAAAGAAGAGTGTGTTTCTTGTAAGGCGAGCTAGTGTTTGTTTCCCAGTCCTAAATGGAGTTGAATCACATGCAGTTTTTGGTCCTACGAGCAAGAGTTGTTTTTTGGTAAGGAAAGTCACTATTGCGCTCCATTTCCATACACAGTGCAAATAGCACTCACGTCTGTTCGAAGCAAGTACAGTGTATTGGACTGAAGAGGAGCTACTGTTCTTGTCAGTTTCCAAAGCAGAGTTGAACTAGATATTGCCCCTGTGTGTAGGAAGCACAGTTCTTTTGTTCTGAGAAAGCTCACTGTTCTGGCCCTATAGGAAACACAGTAGAGTAGAAGAGTGCTCTTTTCTAAAAAACAGAGTGTGTTTCATGTCAGGCGAGCTAGTGTTTGTTTCCCAGACCTAAATGGAGCTGAATTACATGCAGTTTCTGGTCCTAGGAGCAAGAGTTGTTTTCTGGGAAGAAGAGTCACTATTATGCTCCCATTGTCATACACAGGGCAAATAGCACTGGCGTCTGTTCCCAGCATGTACAGTGTATTGGACTGAAGAGGAGCTACTGTTCTTGTCAGGTTCCTAAGCAGAGTTGAACTAGATATGGCCCGTGTGTGTAGGAAGCACAGTTCTTTTGTTCTCAGCAAGCTCACTGTTCGGACCCCATAGGAAACACAGTAGAGTAGATGTGTGCCCTATTCTCAAAAGCCGAGCGTGTTTCTAGTAAGGCGAGCTAGCGTTTGTTTCCCAGTCCTAAGTGGATTGAATCAAATGCAGTTTCTGGTCCTAAGAGCAAGAGTTGTTTCCTGGTAAGAAGATTCACTATTGTGCACTTATTGCCGTACTCAGTGCAAATAGCACTCGTGTCTGTTCCCACCAAGTACAGTGTATTGGACTGAAGAGGAGGTACTGTTCTTGTTAGTTTTCCTAAGCAGAGTTGAACTAGATATGGCCCGTGTGTGTAGGAAGCACAGTTCTTTTGTTCTCAGCAAGCTCACTGTTCGGACCCCATTGGAAACACAGTAGGGTAGAAGAGTGCTCTTTTCTCAAAAGCAGAGTGTGTTTCTTGTAAGGCAAGCTAGGCTTTGTTTCCCAGTCCTAAATGGAGTGGAATCAAATGCAGTTTTTGGTCTTACGAGCAAGAGTTGTTTTCTGGTAAGAAGAGTCACTATTGCGCTCCCATTGCCATACACAGTGCAAATAGCACTAGCGTCTGTTCCCAGCAAGTACAGTGTATTGGACTGAAGAGGAGCTACTGTTCTTGTCAGTTTCCTATGCAGAATTGAACTAGATACGGCCCGTGTCTAGGAAGCACAGTTCTTTTGTTCTGAGCAAGCTCACTGTTCTGGCCCTACAGGAAACACAGTAGAGTAGAAGAGTGCTCTTTTCCCAAAAGCAGAGTGTGTTTCTTGTAAGGCGAGCTAGCGTTTGTTTCCCAGGCCTTAGTGGAGTTGAATAACATGCAGTTTCTGGTCCTATGAGCAAGAGTTGTTTTTTGGTAAGAAGAGTCACTATTGTGCTCCCATTGCTGTACACAGTGCAAATAGCACTCGCGTCTGTTCCCAGCAAGTACAGTGTATTGGACTGAAGAGGATCTACTGTTCTCGTCAGTTTCCTTAGCAGAGTTGAACTAGATATGGCCGTGTGTGTAGGAAGCACAGTTCTTTTGTTCTGAGCAAGCTCACTGTTCTGGTCCTATAGGAAACACAGTAGAGTAGAAGAGTGCTCCTTCCTCAAAAGCAGAGTGTGTTACTTGTAAGGCGAGCTATCATTTGTTTCCCAGTCCTAAATGGAGTTGAATCACATGCAGGTTTTGGTCCTACGAGCAAGAGTTGCTTTCTGGTAAGGAAAGTCACTATTGCGCTCCCATTGCCATACACAGTGCAAATAACACTGGCATCTGTTGCCAGCAAGTACAGTGTATTGGACTGAAGAGGAGCTACTGTTCTTGTCAGTTTCCTAAGAGGAGTTGAACTAGATATGGCCGTGTGTAGGAAGCACAGTTCTTTTGCTCTGAGAAAGCACACTGTGCGGACACCATAGGAAACACAGTAGAGTAGATGAGGGCTCTTTTCTCAAAATTAGATTGTGTTTCTTGAAAGGAAAGCTAGTATTTGCTTCCCAGTTAGAAATGGAGTTGAATCCCATGCAGTTTCTGGTCCTACCAGCAAGAGTTTTTTTCTGGTAAGAATAGTCACTATTGCGCTCCCATTGCCATACACAGTGCAAATATCACTGGCGTCTGTTCCCAGCAAGTACAGTGTATTGGACTGAAGAGCAGCTACTGTTCTTGTCAGTTTTCTAAGCAGAGTTGAACTAGATATGGCCCGTGTGTGTAGGAAGCACAGTTCTTTTGTTCTGAGCAAGCTCACTTTTCGGACACCATAGGAAACACAGTAGAATAGATGAGTGCTCTTTTCTCAAAAGCAGAGTATGTTTCTTGTAAGGCGAGCTAGCGTTTGTTTCCCAGTCCTAAATGGAGTTGAATCACATGCAGTTCCTGGTCCTACGAGCAAGAGTTGTTTTCTCTTAAGAAGAGTCACTATTGCGCTCCGATTGTCATACACAGGGCAAATAGCACTGGTGTCTGTTCCCAGCATGTGCAGTGTATTTGACTGAAGAGGGTATACTGTTCTTGTCAGTTTCCTAAACTGAATTGAACTAGATATGTCTGTGTGTGTAGGAAGCACACTTCTTTTGTTCTGTGCAAGCTCACTGTGCTGGCCCTATAGGAAACACAGTAGAGTAGAAGAGTGCTCTTTTCTCAAAAGCAGAGTGTGTTTCTTGTAAGGTGAGCTAGCATTTATTTCCCAGTTCTAAATGGTGTTGAATCACATGAAGTTTTTGATCCTATGAGCAAGAGCTGTTTTCTAGTAAGGAAGGTCACTATTGTGCTCTCATTGCCATACACAGTGCAAATTGCACTCGCGTCTGTTCTCAGCATATACAGTGTATTGGACTGAAGAAGAGCTACTTTTCTTCTCAGTTTCCTAAGCAGAGTTGAACTAGATATGGCCCGTGTGTGTAGGTAGTACAGTTCTTTTGTTCTGAGCAAGCTCACTGTTCTGGCCCTATAGGAAACACAGTAGAGTAGAAGAGTGCTCTTTTCTCAAAAGCAGAGTGTGTTTCTTGTAAGGCGAGCTGGCGTTTTTTTCCCAGTCCTATATGGAGTTGAATCACATGCAGTTTCTGGTACTAAGAGCAAGAGTTGTTTCCTGGTAAGAAGAGTCACTATTGCGCTCCCATTGTCATACACAGGGCAAATAGCACTGGCGTCTGTTCCTAGCAAGTACAGTGTATTGGACTGAAGAGGAGCTACTGTTCTTGTCAGTTTCTAAGCAGAGTTGTACCAGATATGGCCCGTGTGTGTAGGAAGCACAGTTCTTTTGTTCTGAGCAAGCTCACTGTTTGGACCCCATAGGAAACACCGTAGAGTAGAAGAGTGCCCTTTTATCAAAAGCAGAGTGTGTTTCTTGAAAGGCGAGCTAGAGTTTGTTTCCCAGTCAGAAATGGAGTTGAATCCCATGCAGTTTCTGGTGCTACAAGCAAGAGCTTTTTCTGGTAAGAAGAGTTACTATTGTGCTCCCATTGCCATACATACTGCAAATAGCACTGGTGTCTGTTCCCATCAAGTACAGTATATTCGACTGAAGAAGATCTACTATTCTTTTCAGTTTCCAAGCAGAGTTGAACTAGATATGGCCCCTGTGTATAGGAAGCACAATTCTTTTGTTCTGAGCAAGCTCACTGTTCGGACCCCATAGGAAACACAGTAGAGTAGAAGAGTGCTCTTTTCTCAATAGTAGAGTGTGTTTCTTGTAAGGCGAGCTAGCGTTTGTTTCCCAGTTCTAAATGGAGTTGAATCACATGCAGTTTCTGGTCATACGAGGAAGAGTTGTCTTCTGGTAAGAAGAGTCACTATTGCGCTCCCATTTTCACACACAGGGCAAATAGCACTGGCGTCTGTTGCCAGCATGTACAGTGTATTGGACTGAAGAGGTTCTACTGTTCTTGTCAGTTTCCTAAGCAGAATTGAACAAGATAGGGCCTGTGTATGTAGGAAACACAGTTCTTTGTTCTGAGCAAGCTCACTGTTCTGGCCCTATAGGAAACACAGTAGAGTAGAAGAGTGCTCTTTTCTCAAAAACAGAGTGTGTTTCTTGTAAGGCGAGCTAGCGTTTGTTTCCCAGTCCTAAATGGAGTTGAGTCACATGCAGTTTTTGGTCCTACGAGCAAGAGGAGTTTTCTGGTAAGAAGAGTCACTATTGGGCTCCCATTGCCATACACAGTACAAACAGCACTTGCGTCTGTTCCCAGCATTTACAGTGTATTGGACTGAAGAGGGTCTACTGTTCTTGTCAGGTTCCTAAGCAGAGTTGAACTAGATATGGCCCATGTGTGTAGTAAGCACAGTTCTTTTGTACTCAGCAAGCTCACTGTTCTGGCCCTATAGGAAACACAGTAGAGTAGAAGAGTGCTCTTTCCTCAAAAGCAGAGTGTGTTTCTTGTAAGGCAAGCTAGCGTTTCTTTCCCAGTCCTAAATGGAGTTGAATCACATGCAGTTTCAGGTCCTACGAGCAAGAGTTGTTTTCTGGTAAGGAAAATCACTATTGCACTCGCATTGCCATACACAGTGCAAATAGCACTCGCGTCTGTTCCCAGCAATTACAGTGTATTGGACTGAAGAGAGGCTACTGTTCTTGTCAGTTTCGTAAGCAGAATTGAACTAGATATGGCCCGTGTGTGTAGGAAGCACAGTTCTTTTGTTCTGAGCAAGCTCACTGTTCTGGCCCTATAGGAAACACAGTAGAGTAGAGGAGTGCTCTTTTCTCAAAAGCAGCGTGTGTTTCTTGTAAGTCTAGCTAGCGTTTGTTTCCCAGTCCTAAATGGAGGTGAATCAAATGCAGTTTTTGGTCCTACGAGCAAGAGTTGTTTTCTGGTAAGAAGAGTCACTATTGCGCTCCCATTGCCATACACAGTAAAAATAGCACTCGCGTCTGTTCCCAGCAAGTACAGTGTATTGGACTGAAGAGGAGCTACTGTTCTTGTCAGTTTCCTAAGCAGAGTTGAACTAGATATGGCACATGTGTGTAGGAAGCACAGTTCTTTTGTTCTGAGCAAGCTCACTGTTCTGGCCTATAGGAAACACAGTAGAGTAGAAGAGTGCTCTTTTCTCAAAAGCAGAAAGTGTTTCTTGTAAGGCGAGCTAGTGTTTGTTTCCCAGTACTAAATGGAGTTGAATCACATGCAGTTTCTGGTCCTACGAGCAAGAGTTGTTTTCTGGTAAGAAGAGTCACTATTGCGCTCCCATTGCCATACACAGTGCAAATCGCACTGGCGTTTGTTCCCAGCATGTACAGTGTATTGGACTGAAGAGGATCTACTGTTCTGGTCAGTGTACTAAGCAGAATTGAACGAAATATGGCCGTGTGTAGGAAGCACAGTTCTTTTGTTCTTAGCAAACTCACTGTTCTGGCGCTATAGGAAACACAGTATGTTTGGAAGAGTGCTCTTTTCTCAACAGCAGAGTGTGTTTCTTGTAAGGCGAGCTAGCATTTGTTTCCAAGTCCTAAATGGAGTTGAATCACATGCAGTTTCTGGTCCTACACGCAAGAGTTGTTTTCTGGTAAGGAAAGTCACTATTGTGCTCCCATTGACATACACAGTGCAAATAGCACTGGCAAATGTTCCCAGCAAGTACAGTGTATTGGACTGAAGAGGAGCTACTGTTCATGTCATTTTCCTAAGCAGAGTTGAATTAGATATGGCGTGTGTGTGTAGGAAGCACAGTTCTTTTGTTTTCAGCAAGCTCACTGTTCGGACCCCATAGAAAAAACAGTAGAGTAGAAGAGTGCTCTTTACTCAAAAAGAAGAGTGTGTTTCTTGTAAGGCGAGCTAGTGTTTGTTTCCCAGTCCTAAATGGAGTTGAATCACATGCAGTTTTTGGTCCTACGAGCAAGAGTTGTTTTTTGGTAAGGAAAGTCACTATTGCGCTCCATTTCCATACACAGTGCAAATAGCACTCACGTCTGTTCGAAGCAAGTACAGTGTATTGGACTGAAGAGGAGCTACTGTTCTTGTCAGTTTCCAAAGCAGAGTTGAACTAGATATTGCCCCTGTGTGTAGGAAGCACAATTCTTTTGTTCTGAGCAAGCTCACTGTTCGGACCCCATAGGAAACACAGTAGAGTAGAAGAGTGCTCTTTTCTCAATAGTAGAGTGTGTTTCTTGTAAGGCAAGCTAGCGTTTGTTTCCCAGTCCTAAATGGAGTTGAATCACATGCAGTTTCTGGTCATACGAGGAAGAGTTGTCTTCTGGTAAGAAGAGTCACTATTGCGCTCCCATTTTCACACACAGGGCAAATAGCACTGGCGTCTGTTGCCAGCATGTACAGTGTATTGGACTGAAGAGGTTCTACTGTTCTTGTCAGTTTCCTAAGCAGAATTGAACAAGACAGGGCCTGTGTATGTAGGAAACACAGTTCTTTGTTCTGAGCAAGCTCACTGTTCTGGCCCTATAGGAAACACAGTAGAGTAGAAGAGTGCTCTTTTCTCAAAAACCGAGTGTGTTTATTGTAAGGCGAGCTAGCGTTTGTTTCCCAGTCCTAAATGGAGTTGAGTCACATGCAGTTTTTGGTCCTATGAGCAAGAGGAGTTTTCTGGTAAGAAGAGTCACTATTGGGCTCCCATTGCCATACACAGTACAAACAGCACTTGCGTCTGTTCCCAGCATGTACAGTGTATTGGACTGAAGAGGGTCTACTGTTCTTGTCAGGTTCCTAAGCAGAGTTGAACTAGATATGGCCCATGTGTGTAGTAAGCACAGTTCTTTTGTACTCAGCAAGCTCACTGTTCTGGCCCTATAGGAAACACAGTAGAGTAGAAGAGTGCTCTTTCCTCAAAAGCAGAGTGTGTTTCTTGTAAGGCAAGCTAGCGTTTCTTTCCCAGTCCTAAATGGAGTTGAATCACATGCAGTTTCAGGTCCTACGAGCAAGAGTTGTTTTCTGGTAAGGAAAATCACTATTGCACTCGCATTGCCATACACAGTGCAAATAGCACTCGCGTCTTTTCCCAGCAAGTACAGTGTATTGGACTGAAGAGAAGCTACTGTTCTTGTCAGTTTCCTAAGCATAGTTGAACTAGATGTGGCCCGTGTATGTAGGAAGCACAAATCTTTTGTTCTGAGCAAGCTCACTGTTTGGACCCCATAGGAAACACAGTAGAGTAGATGTGTGCCCTATTCTCAAAAGCAGAGCATGTTTCTTGTAAGGCGAGCTAGCGTTTGTTTCCCAGTCCTAAGTGGATTGATTCAAATGCAGTTTCTGGTCCTAAGAGCAAGAGTTGTTTTCTGGCAAGAAGAGTCACTATTGTGCCCCCTTGCCGTACACAGTGCAAATAGCACTCGCGTCTGTTCCCAGTAAGTACAGTGTATTGGACTGAAGAGGAGCTATTGTTCTCGTCAGTTTCCTAAGCAGAGTTGAACTAGATATGGACCGTGTATGTAGGAAGCCCATTTATTTTGTTCTGAGCAAGCACACTGTTTGGACCCCATAGGAAACACAGTAGAGTAGATGTTTGCCCTATTCTCAAAAGCAGAGTGTGTTTCTTGTAAGACAAGCTAGCGTTTGTTTCCCAATCCTAAATGGAGTTGAGTCCCATGCAGTTTCTGGTCCTATGAGCTAGAGTTGTTTTCTGGTAAGAAGAGTCACTATTGCGCTGCCATTGTCATACACAGGGCAAATAACACTGGCGTCTGTTCCCAGCAAGTACAGTGTATTGGACTGAAGAGGATCTACTGTTCTTGTCAGTTTCCTAAGCAGAATTGAACTAGATATGGCCCGTGTGTAGGAAGCAAAGTTCTTTTGTTCTGAGCAAGTTCACTGTTCTGGCCATATAGGAAAAACAGTAGAGTAGAAAAGTGCTCTTTTCTCAAAAGCAGAGTGTGTTTCTTGTAAGGCGAGCTAGCGTTTGTTTCCCAGTCCTAAATGGAGTTGAATCAAATGCAGTTTTTGGTCCTACGAGCAAGAGTTGTTTTCTGGTAAGAAGAGTCACTATTGCGCTCCCATTGCCATACACAGTGCAAATAGCACTAGCGTCTGTTCCCAGCAAGTACAGTGTATTGGACTGAAGAGGAGCTACTGTTCTTGTCAGTTTCCAAAGCAGAGTTGAACTAGATATTGCCCCTGTGTGTAGGAAGCACAGTTCTTTTGTTCTGAGAAAGCTCACTGTTCTGGCCCTATAGGAAACACAGTAGAGTAGAAGAGTGCTCTTTTCTAAAAAACAGAGTGTGTTTCATGTCAGGCGAGCTAGCGTTTGTTTCCCAGTCCTAAATGGAGCTGAATTACATGCAGTTTCTGGTCCTAGGAGCAAGAGTTGTTTTCTGGGAAGAAGAGTCACTATTATGCTCCCATTGTCATACACAGGGCAAATAGCACTGGCGTCTGTTCCCAGCATGTACAGTGTATTGGACTGAAGAGGAGCTACTGTTCTTGTCAGGTTCCTAAGCAGAGTTGAACTAGATATGGCCCGTGTGTGTAGGAAGCACAGTTCTTTTGTTGTCAGCAAGCTCACTGTTCGGACCCCATAGGAAACACAGTAGAGTAGATGTGTGCCCTATTCTCAAAAGCCGAGCGTGTTTCTAGTTAGGCGAGCTAGCATTTGTTTCCCAGTCGTAAGTGGATTGAATCAAATGCAGTTTCTGGTCCTAAGAGCAAGAGTTGTTTCCTGGTAAGAAGATTCACTATTGTGCACTTATTGCCGTACTCAGTGCAAATAGCACTCGTGTCTGTTCCCACCAAGTACAGTGTATTGGACTGAAGAGGAGGTACTGTTCTTGTTAGTTTTCCTAAGCAGAGTTGAACTAGATATGGCCCGTGTGTGTAGGAAGCACAGTTCTTTTGTTCTCAGCAAGCTCACTGTTCGGACCCCATTGGAAACACAGTAGGGTAGAAGAGTGCTCTTTTCTCAAAAGCAGAGTGTGTTTCTTGTAAGGCAAGCTAGGCTTTGTTTCCCAGTCCTAAATGGAGTGGAATCAAATGCAGTTTTTGGTCTTACGAGCAAGAGTTGTTTTCTGGTAAGAAGAGTCACTATTGCGCTCCCATTGCCATACACAGTGCAAATAGCACTAGCGTCTGTTCCCAGCAAGTACAGTGTATTGGACTGAAGAGGAGCTACTGTTCTTGTCAGTTTCCTATGCAGAATTGAACTAGATACGGCCCGTGTCTAGGAAGCACAGTTCTTTTGTTCTGAGCAAGCTCACTGTTCTGGCCCTACAGGAAACACAGTAGAGTAGAAGAGTGCTCTTTTCTCAAAAGCAGAGTGTGTTTCTTGTAAGGCGAGCTAGCGTTTGTTTCCTAGGCCTAAGTGGAGTTGAATAACATGCAGTTTCTGGTCCTATGAGCAAGAGTTGTTTTTTGGTAAGAAGAGTCACTATTGTGCTCCCATTGCTGTACACAGTGCAAATAGCACTCGCGTCTGTTCCCAGCAAGTACAGTGTATTGGACTGAATAGGATCTACTGTTCTCGTCAGTTTCCTTAGCAGAGTTGAACTAGATATGGCCGTGTGTGTAGGAAGCACAGTTCTTTTGTTCTGAGCAAGCTCACTGTTCTGGTCCTATAGGAAACACAGTAGAGTAGAAGAGTGCTCCTTCCTCAAAAGCAGAGTGTGTTACTTGTAAGGCGAGCTAGCATTTGTTTCCCAGTCCTAAATGGAGTTGAATCACATGCAGGTTTTGGTCCTACGAGCAAGAGTTGCTTTCTGGTAAGGAAAGTCACTATTGCGCTCCCATTGCCATACACAGTGCAAATAACACTGGCATCTGTTGCCAGCAAGTACAGTGTATTGGACTGAAGAGGAGCTACTGTTCTTGTCAGTTTCCTAAGAGGAGTTGAACTAGATATGGCCGTGTGTAGGAAGCACAGTTCTTTTGTTCTGAGAAAGCACACTGTGCGGACACCATAGGAAACACAGTAGAGTAGATGAGGGCTCTTTTCTCAAAATTAGATTGTGTTTCTTGAAAGGAAAGCTAGTATTTGCTTCCCAGTTAGAAATGGAGTTGAAACCCATGCAGTTTCTGGTCCTACCAGCAAGAGTTTTTTTCTGGTAAGAATTGTCACTATTGCGCTCCCATTGCCATACACAGTGCAAATATCACTGGCGTCTGTTCCCAGCAAGTACAGTGTATTGGACTGAAGAGCAGCTACTGTTCTTGTCAGTTTTCTAAGCAGAGTTGAACTAGATATGGCCCGTGTGTGTAGGAAGCACAGTTCTTTTGTTCTGAGCAAGCTCACTTTTCGGACACCATAGGAAACACAGTAGAATAGATGAGTGCTCTTTTCTCAAAAGCAGAGTATGTTTCTTGTAAGGCGAGCTAGCGTTTGTTTCCCAGTCCTAAATGGAGTTGAATCACATGCAGTTCCTGGTCCTACGAGCAAGAGTTGTTTTCTCTTAAGAAGAGTCACTATTGCGCTCCGATTGTCATACACAGGGCAAATAGCACTGGTGTCTGTTCCCAGCATGTGCAGTGTATTTGACTGAAGAGGGTATACTGTTCTTGTCAGTTTCCTAAACTGAATTGAACTAGATATGTCTGTGTGTGTAGGAAGCACACTTCTTTTGTTCTGTGCAAGCTCACTGTGCTGGCCCTATAGGAAACACAGTAGAGTAGAAGAGTGCTCTTTTCTCAAAAGCAGAGTGTGTTTCTTGTAAGGTGAGCTAGCATTTATTTCCCAGTTCTAAATGGTGTTGAATCACATGAAGTTTTTGATCCTATGAGCAAGAGCTGTTTTCTAGTAAGGAAGGTCACTATTGTGCTCTCATTGCCATACACAGTGCAAATTGCACTCGTGTCTGTTCTCAGCATATACAGTGTATTGGACTGAAGAAGAGCTACTTTTCTTCTCAGTTTCCTAAGCAGAGTTGAACTAGATATGGCCCGTGTGTGTAGGTAGTACAGTTCTTTTGTTCTGAGCAAGCTCACTGTTCTGGCCCTATAGGAAACACAGTAGAGTAGAAGAGTGCTCTTTTCTCAAAAGCAGAGTGTGTTTCTTGTAAGGCGAGCTAGCGTTTGTTTCCCAGTCCTAAGTGGATTGAATCACATGCAGTTTCTGGTCCTACGAGCAAGAGTTTTTTCTGGTAATAAGAGTAACTGTTGCGCTCCCATGGTCATACACAGGGCAAATAGCACTGGCGTCTGTTCCCAGCATGTACAGTGTATTGGACTGAAGAGGATCTACTGTTCTTGTCAGGATCCTAAGCAGAGTTGAACTACATATGGCCCATGTGTATAGGAAGCACAGTTCTTTTGTACTCAGCAAGCTCACTGTTCTGGCCCTATAGGAAACACAGTAGAGTAGAAGAGGGCTCTTTCCACAAACGCAGAGTGTGTTTCTTGTAAGGCAAGCTAGCTTTGTTTCCCAGTCCTAAATGGAGTTGAATCACATGCAGTTTCTGGTCCTACGAGCAAGAATTGTTTTGTGGTAAGAAGAGTCACTATTGTGCTCCCATTGTCATACACAGTGCAAATAGCACTGGCGTCTGTTCCCAGCAAGTACAGTGTATTGGACTGAAGAGGAGCTACTGTTCTTGTCAGTTTCCTAAGCAGAGTTCAACTAGATATGACCCGTGTGTGTAGGAATTACAGTTCTTTTGTTCTGAGCAAGCTCACTGTTTGGACCCCATAGGAAACACAGTAGAGTAGATGTGTGCCCTATTCTAAAAAGCAGAGCGTGTTTCTTGTAAGGCGAGCTAGCATTTGTTTTCTAGTCCTAAATGGAGTTGAATCACATGCAGTTTCTGAAACTACGAGCAAGAGTTTTTTCTGGCAATAAGAGTCACTATTGCGCTCCCATTGTCATACACAGGGAAAATAGCACTGTCTTCTGTTCCCAGCATGTACAGTGTATTGGACTGAAGAGGAGCTACTGTTCTTGTCAGCTTCCTAAGCAGAGTTGAACTAGATATGGCCCATGTGTGTAGGAAGCACAGTTCTTTTGTACTCAGCAAGGTCACTGTTCTGGCGCTATAGGAAACACAATAGAGTAGAAGAGTGCTGTTTTATCAAAAGCAGAGTGTGTTTCTTGTAAGGCGAGCTAGCGTTTGTTTCCAAGTTCTAAATGGAGTTGAATCACATGCAGTTTTTAGTCCTACACGCAAGAGTTGTTTTCTGTTAAGGAAAGTCACTATTGCGCTCCCATTGCCATACACAGTGCAAATAGCACTCAGATCTGTTCCTAGCAAGTACAGTGTATTGGGCTGAAGAGGAGCTACTGTTCTTGTCATTTTCCTAAGCAGAGTTGAATTAGATATGGCGCGAGTGTGTAGGAAGCACAGTTCTTTTGTTCTGAGCAAGCTCACTATTTTGGCCCTATATTAAACACAAGTGAGTAGAATAGTGCTTATTTCTCAAAAGCAGAGTGTATTTCTTGTAAGGCAAGCTAGCGTTTGTTTCCCAGTCCTAAATGGAGTTGAATCACATGCAGTTTCAGGTCCTACGAGCAAGAGTTGTTTTCTGGTAAGGAAAGTCACTATTGCCCTCCCATTGCCATACACAGTGCAAATAGCACTCGCGTCTGTTCCCAGCAAGTACAGTGTATTGGACTGAAGAGAAGCTACTGTTCTTGTCAATTTCCTAAGCAGAGTTGAACTAGATATGACCCCTGTGTGTAGGAAGCACAAATCTTTTGTTCTGGGCAAGCTCACTGTTTGGACCCCATAGGAAACACAGTAGAGAAGATGTGTGCCCTATTCTCAAAAGCAGAGCGTGTTTCTTGTAAGGCGAGCTAGCGTTTGTTTCCCAGTCCTAAGTGGATTGAATCAAATGCAGTTTCTGGTCCTAAGAGCAAGAGTTGTTTTCTGGCAAGAAGAGTCACTATTGTGCCCCCTTGCCGTACACAGTGCAAATAGCACTCGCGTCTGTTCCCAGAAAGTACAGTGTATTGGACTGAAGAGGAGCTACTGTTCTCGTTAGTTTCCTAAGCAGAGTTGAACTAGATATGGACCGTGTGTGTAGGAAGCACATTTCTTTTGTTCTGAGCAAGCTCACTGTTCAAGCCCTATAGGAAACACACTAAAGTAGAAGAGTGCTCTTTTCTCAAAAGCAGAGTGTGTTTCTTGTAAGGCGAGCTAGCGTTTGTTTCCCAGTCCTAAATGGAGTTGAATCAAATGCAGTATTTGGTCCTACGAGCAAGAGTTGTTTTCTGGTAAGAAGAGTCACTATTGCACTCCCATTGTCATACACAGGGAAAATAGCACTGGCGTCTGTTCCCAGCATGTACAGTGTATTGGACTGAAGAGGATCTACTGTTCTTTTCAGTTTCCTAAGCAGAATTGAACTAGATATGGCCGTATTTGTAGGAAGCACAGTTCTTTTGTTCTGAGCAAACACACTGTTCTGGCCCTATAGGAAACACAGTAGAGTAGAAGATTGCTCTTTCCTCAAAAGCAGAGTGTGTTTCTTGTAAGGCGAGCTAGCATTTGTTTCCCAGTCCTAAATGGAGTTGAATCACATGCAGTTTCTGGCCCTATCAGCAAGAGTTGTTTTCTGGTAAGGAAAGTCACTAATGCGCTGCCATTGCCATATACAGTGCAAATAGCACTCGCGTATGTTCCCAGCAAGTACAGTGTATTGGACTGAAGTGGAGCTACTATTCTTGTCAGTTTCCTAAGCAGAGTTGAACTAGATATGGCCCCTGTGTGTAGGAAGCACAGTTCTTTTCTTCTGAGCAAACTCACTGTTAGGACCCCATAGGAAACACAGTAGAGTAGAAGAGTGCTCTTTTCTCAAAAGCAGAGTGTGTTTCTGGTAAGGCGAGCTAGTGTTTGTTTCCCAGTCAAAAATGGAGTTGAATCCCATGCAGTTTCTGGTCCTACGTGCAAGAGGTGTTTTCTGATAAGAAGAGTCACTATTGCGCTCCCATTGTCATACAGAGGACAAATAGCACTAGCGTCTGTTCCCTGCATGTACAGTGTATAGGACTGACGAGGAGCTACTGTTCTTGTCAGTTTCCTAAGCAGAGTTGAATTAGATATAGCCCGTGTGTGGAGGAAGCACAGTTCTTTTGTTCTGAGCAAGCTCACTGTTCTGGCCCTATAGGAAACACAGTAGAGTAGAAGAGTGCTCTTTTCTCAAAAGCAGAGTGTGTTTCTTGTAAGTCAAGCTAGCGTTTGTTTCCCAGTACTAAATGGACTTGAATCACATCCTGTTTTTGGTCCTACGAGCAAGAGTTTTTTCTGGTAAGGAAAGTCACTATTGCGCTCCCATTGTCAGACACACGGCAAATAGCACTGGCGTCTGTTCCCAGCATGTACAGTGTATTTGACTGAAGAGGATCTACTGTTCTTTTCAGTTTCCTAAGCAGAATTGAACTAGATATGGCCGTATTTGTAGGAAGCACAGTTCTTTTGTTCTGAGCAAACACACTGTTCTGTCCTATAGGAAACACAGTAGAGTAGAAGATTGCTCTTTTCTCAAAAGCAGAGTGTGTTTCTTGTAAGGCGAGCTAGTGTTTGTTTCCCAGTCAGAAATGGAGTTGAATCCCATGCAGTTTCTGGTCCTACGATCAAGAGTTGTTTTCTGGTAAGAAGAGTCACTATTATGCTCCCATTGTCATACACAGTGCTAATAGCACTTGAGTCTGTACCTAGCAAGTACAGTGTATTGCACTGAAGAGGAGCTACTGTTCTTGTCAGTTTCCTAAGCAGAGTTGAACTAGATATGGCCCCTGTGTGTAGGAAGCACAGTTCTTTTGTTCAGAGCAAGCTCACTTTTCGGACCCCTTAGGAAACACAGTAGAGTAGAAGAGTGCTCTTTTCTCAAAAGCAGAGTGTGTTTCTTGTAAGGCGAGCTAGCGTTTGTTTCCCCTTCCTAAATGGAGTTGAATCACATGCAGTTTTTGGTCCTACGAGCAAGAGTTGTTTTCTGGTAAGGAAAGTCACTATTGCGCTCCCAATGCCATACACAGTGCAAATAGCACTCGCGTCTGTTCCCAGCAAGTACAGTGTATTGGACTGAAGAGGATCTACTGTTCTTTTCAGTTTCCTAAGCAGAATTGAACTAGATATGGCCTTTTTGTAGGAAGCACAGTTCTTTTGTTCTGAGCAAACACACTGTTCTGGCCATATAGGAAACACAGTAGAGTAGAAGATTGCTCTTTTCTCAAAAGCAGAGTGTGTTTCTTGTAAGGCGAGCTAGCATTTGTTTCCCTGTCCTAAATGGAGTTGAATCACATGCAGTTTCTGGTCCTGTCAGCAAGAGTTGTTTTCTGGTAAGGAAAGTCACTATTGTGCTGCCATTTCCATATACAGTGCAAATAGCACTCGCGTATGTTCCCAGCAAGTACAGTGTATAGGACTGAAGTGGAGCTACTATTCTTGTCAGTTTCCTAAGCAGAGTTGAACGAGATATGGCCCCTGTGTGTAGGAAGCACAGTTCTTTTGTTCTGAGCAAGCTCACTGTTCGGACCCCATAGGAAACACAGTAGAGTAGAAGAGTGCTCTTTTCTCAAAAGCAGAGTGTGTTTCTTGTAAGGCGAGCTAGTGTTTGTTTCCCAGTCAGAAATGGAGTTGAATCCCATGCAGTTTCTGGTCCTACGTGCAAGAGGTGTTTTCTGATAAGAAGAGTCACTATTGCGCTCCCATTGTCATACAGAGGACAAATAGCACTAGCGTCTGTTCCCTGCATGTACAGTGTATTGGACTGAAGAGGAGCTACTGTCCTTGTCAGTTTCCTAAGCAGAGTTGAACTAGATATGGCCCGTGTGTGGAGGAAGCACAGTTCTTTTGTTCTGAGCAAGCTCACTGTTCTGGCCCTATAAAAAAAACAGTAGAGTAGAAGAGTGCTCTTTTCTCAAAAGCACAGTGTTTTTCTTTTAAGGCGAGCTAGCGTTTGTTTCCCAGTCCTAAATGGAGTTGAATCACATGCAGTTTCTGGTCCTACGAGCAAGAGTTGTTTTCTGGTAAGAAGAGTCACTATTGTGCTCCAATTGTCATACACAGGGCAAATAGCACTGGCGTCTGTTCCCAGCATGTACAGTGAATTGGAATGAAGAGGATCTACTGTTCTTGTCAGTTTCCTAAGCAGAATTGAACTAGATATGGCCATATTTGTATGAAGCACTGTTCTTTTGTTCTGAGCAAGCTCACTTTTCGGACCCCATAGGAAACACAGTAGAGTAGAAGAGTGCTCTTTTCTCAAAATGAGAGTGTGTTTCTTGTAAGGCAAGCTAGCGTTTGTTTCCCAGTCCTAAATGGAGTTGAATCACATGCTGTTTTTGGTCCTACGAGCAAGAGTTGTTTTCTGGTAAGAAGAGTCACTATTGTGCTCCCATTGTCATTCACAGGGAAAATAACACTGGCATCTGTTCCCAGCATGTACACTGTATTGGACTGAAGAGGATCTACTCTTCTTTTCAGTTTCCTAAGCATAATTGAACTAGATATGGCCGTATTTGTATGAAGCACAGTTCTTTTGTTCTGAGCAAGCTCACTGTTCTGGCCCTATAGGAAACACAGTAGAGTAGAAGAGTGCTCTTTTCTCAAAAGCAGAGTGTGTTTCTTGTAAGGCAAGCTAGCGTTTGTTTCCCAGTAGTAAATGGAGTTGAATCACATCCTGTTTTTGGTCCTACGAGCAAGAGTTTTTTCTGGTAAGGAAAGTCACTATTGCGCTCCCATTGTCAGACACAGGGAAAATAGCACTGGCGTCTGTTCCCAGCCTGTACAGTGTATTTGACTGAAGAGGATCTACTGTTCTTTTCAGTTTCCTAAGCAGAATTGAACTAGATATGGCCGTATTTGTAGGAAGCACAGTTCTTTTGTTCTGAGCAAACACACTGTTCTGTCCTATAGGAAACACAGTAGAATAGAAGATTGCTCTTTTCTCAAAAGCAGAGTGTGTTTCTTGTAAGGCGAGCTAGTGTTTGTTTCCCAGTCCTAAATGGAGTTGAATCACATGCAGTTTCTGGTCCTACCAGCAAGAGTTGTTTTCTGGTAAGGAAAGTCACTATTGCGCTCCCATTGCAATACACAGTGCAAATACCACTCGCGTCTGTTCCCAGCAAGTACAGTGTATTGGACTGAAGCAGAGCTACTGTTCTTGTCAGTTTCCTAAGCAGAGTTGAACTAGATATGGCCCCTGTGTGTAGGAAGCACAGTTCTTTTGTTCTGAGCAAGCTCACTGTTCGGACCCCATAGGAAACACAATAGAGTAGAAGAGTGCTCTTTTCTCAAAAGCAGAGTGTGTTTCTTGTAAGGCGAGCTAGTGTTTGTTTCCCAGTCAGAAATGGAGTTGAATCCCTTGCAGTTTCTGGTCCTACGTGCAAGAGGTGTTTTCTGATAAGAAGAGTCACTATTGTGCTCCCATTGTCATACAGAGGACAAATAGCACTAGCGTCTGTTCCCTGCATGTACAGTATATTGGACTGAAGAGGATCTACTGTTCTTGTCAGTATCCTAAGCAGAACTGAACAAGATATGGCCCGTGTGTCGAGGAAGCACAGTTCTTTTGTTCTGAGCAAGCTCACTGTTCGGACCCCATAGGATACACAGTACAGTAGAAGAGTGCTCTTTTCTCTAAAGCAGAGTGTGTTTCCTGTAAGGCGAGCTAGCGTTTGTTTCACAGTCCTAAATGGAGTTGAATCACATGCCGTTTCTTGTCCTACGAGCAAGAGTTGTTTTCTGGTAAGAAGAGTCACTATTGTGCTCCAATTGTCATACACAGGGCAAATAGCACTGGCGTCTGTTCCCAGCATGTACAGTGTACTGGAATGAAGAGGATCTACTGTTCTTGTCAGTTTCCTAAGCAGAATTGAACTATATATGGCCGTATTTGTAGGAATCACAGTTCTTTTGTTCTGAGCAAACTCACTGTTCTGGCCCTATAGGAAACACAGTAGAGTAGAAGAGTGCTCTTTTCTGAAAAGCAGAGTGTGTTTTTTGTGAGGCGAGCTAGCGTTTGTTTCCCAGTCCTAAATTGAGTTGAATCACATGCAGTTTTTGGTCCGATGAGCAAGAGTTGTTTTCTGGTAAGGAAAGTCATTATTGTGCTCCCATTGCCATACACAGTGCAAATAGCACTGGCGTCTGTTCCCAGCAAGTACAGTGTATTGGACTGAAGCGGAGCTACTGTTCTTGTCAGTTTGCTAAGCAGAGTTGAACCTGATATGGCCCCTGTGTGTTGGAAGCACAGTTCTTTTGTTCTGAGCAAGCTCACTGTTCGGACCCCATAGGAAACACAGTAGAGTAGAAGAGTGCTCTTTTCTCAGAAGCGGAGTGTGTTTCTTGTAAAGCGAGCTAGCCTTTGTTTCCCAGTCCTAAATGGAGTTGAATCACATGCAGTTTCTTGTCCTACGAGCAAGAGTTGTTTTCTGGTAAGAAGAGTCACTATTGTGCTCCCATTGTCATTCACAGGGCAAATAACACTGGCGTCTGTTCTTAGCATGTACACTGTATTGGACTGAAGAGGATCTACTGTTCTTTTCAGTTTCCTAAGCATAAATGAACTAGATATGGCCGTATTTGTATGAAGCACAGTTCTTTTGTTCTGAGCAAGCTCACTGTTCTTGCCCTATAGGAAACACAGTAGAGTAGAGGAGTGCTCTTTTCTCAAAAGCAGAGTGTGTTTCTTGTAAGGCGAGCTAGCGTTTGTTTCCCAGTCCTAAATGGAGTTGAATCACATGCATTTTTTGGTCCTATGAGCAAGAGTTGTTTTCTGGTAAGGAAAGTGACTCTTGCGCTCCCATTGGCATACACAGTGCAAATAGCACTGGCGTCTGTTCCCAGCAAGTACAGTGTATTGGACTGAAGCGGAGCTACCATTCTTGTCAGTTTCCTAAGCAGAGTTGAACTAGATATGGCCCGTGTGTGTAGGAAGCACAGTTCTTTTGTTCTGAGCAAGCTCAGTGTTCGGAACCCATATGAACCACAGTAAAATAGAAGACTGCTCTTTTCTCAAAAGCAGATTGTGTTTCTTGTAAGGCGAGCTAGCGTTTGTTTCCCAGTCCTAAATGGAGTTGAATCACATGCAGTGTTTGGTCCTACGAACAAGAGTTGTTTTCTGGTAAGGAAAGTCACTATTGTGCTCCCTTTGCCATACACAGTGCAAATAGCACTCGCGTCTGTTCCTAGCAAGTACAGTGTATTGCACTGAAGAGGAGCTACTCTTCTTGTCAGTTTCCTAAGCAGAGTTGAACTAGATATGGCCCCTGTGTGTAGGAAGCACAGTTCTTTTGTTCTGAGCAAGCTCACTTTTCGGAACCCTTAGGAAACACAGTAGAGTAGATGAGTGCTCTTTTCTCAAAAGCGGAGTGTGTTTCTTGTAAGGAGAGCTAGCGTTTGTTTCCCAGTCCTAAATGGAGTTGAATCACATGCAGTTTCTTGTCCTATGAGCAAGAGTTGTTTTCTGGTAAGAAGAGTCACTATTGCGCTCCCATTGTCATACACAGGGCAAATAGAACTGGCGTCTGTTCCCAGCATGTACAGTGTTTTGGACTGAAGAGGATCTACTGTTCTTGTCAGTTTCCTAAGCAGAATTGAACTAGATATGGCCGTATTTGTAGGAAGCACAGTTCTTTTGTTCTGAGGAAACTCACTGATCTGGCCCTATAGGAAACACAGTAGAGTAGAAGAGTGCTCTTTTCTCAAAAGGAGAATGTGTTTCTTGTAATGCGAACTACTGTTTGTTTCCCAGTCAGAAATGGAGTTGAATACCATGCAGTTTCTGGTCCTACGAGCAAGAGTTGTTTTCTGGTAAGAAGAGTCACTATTACGCTCCCATTGTCATACACAGGGCAAATAGCACTGGCGTCTGTTCCCAGCAAGTAGAGTGTATTGGACTGGAGCGGAAATACTGTTCTTGTCAGTTTGCTAAGCAGAGCTGAACTAGATATGGCCCCTGTGTGTAGGAAGCACAGTTCTTTTGTTCTGAGCAAGCTCAATGTTCGGACCCCATAGAAAACACATTAGAGTAGAAGAGTGCTCTTTTCTCAAAAGCAGAGCGTGTTTCTTGTAAGGCGAGCTAGTGTTTGTTTCCCAGTCCTAAATGGAGTTGAATCACATACAGTTTTTGGTCCTACGAGCAAGAGTTGTTTTCTGGTAAGGAAAGTCACTATTGTGCTCCCTTTGCCATACACAGTGCAAATAGCACTCGCGTCTGTTCCTAGCAAGTACAGTGTATTGCACTGAAGAGGAGCTACTCTTCTTGTCAGTTTCCTAAGCAGAATTGAACTAGATATGGCCGTATTTGTAGGAAGCACAGTTCTTTTATTCTGAGAAAACTCACTGATCTGGCCCTATAGGAAACACAGTAGAGTAGAAGAGTGCTCTTTTCTCAAAAGGAGAATGTGTTTCTTGTAATGCGAACTAGTGTTTGTTTCCCAGCCAGAAATGGAGTTGAATACCATGCAGTTTCTGGTCCTACGAGCAAGAGTTGTTTTCTGGTAAGAAGAGTCACTATTACGCTCCCATTGTCATACACAGGGCAAATAGCACTGGCGTCTGTTCCCAGCAAGTAGAGTGTATTGGACTGGAGCGGAGATACTGTTCTTGTCAGTTTCCTAAGCAGAGCTGAACTAGATATGGCCTCTGTGTGTAGGAAGCACAGTTCTTTTGTTCTGAGCAAGCTCAATGTTCGGACCCCATAGAAAACACATTAGAGTAGAAGAGTGCACTTTTCTCAAAAGCAGAGCGTGTTTCTTGTAAGGCGAGCTAGTGTTTGTTTCCCAGTCCTAAATGGAGTTGAATCACATACAGTTTTTGGTCCTACGAGCAAGAGTTGTTTTCTGGTAAGGAAAGTCACTATTGTGCTCCCTTTGCCATACACAGTGCAAATAGCACTCGCGTCTGTTCCTAGCAAGTACAGTGTATTGCACTGAAGAGGAGCTACTCTTCTTGTCAGTTTCCTAAGCAGAGTTGAACTAGATATGGCCCCTGTGTGTAGGAAGCACAGTTCTTTTGTTCTGAGCAAGCTCACTTTTCGGAACCCTTAGGAAACACAGTAGAGTAGAAGAGTGCTCTTTTCTCAAAAGCGGAGTGTGTTTCTTGTAAGGAGAGCTAGCGTTTGTTTCCCAGTCCTAAATGGAGTTGAATCACATGCAGTTTCTTGTCCTATGAGCAAGAGTTGTTTTCTGGTAAGAAGAGTCACTATTGCGCTCCCATTGTCATAAACAGGGCAAATAGAACTGGCGTCTGTTCCCAGCATGTACAGTGTTTTGGACTGAAGAGGATCTACTGTTCTTGTCAGTTTCCTAAGCAGAATTGAACTAGATATGGCCGTATTTGTAGGAAGCACAGTTCTTTTGTTCTGAGGAAACTCACTGATCTGGCCCTATAGGAAACACAGTAGAGTAGAAGAGTGCTCTTTTCTCAAAAGGAGAATGTGTTTCTTGTAATGCGAACTAGTGTTTGTTTCCCAGTCAGAAATGGAGTTGAATACCATGCAGTTTCTGGTCCTACGAGCAAGAGTTGTTTTCTGGTAAGAAGAGTCACTATTACGCTCCCATTGTCATACACAGGGCAAATAGCACTGGCGTCTGTTCCCAGCAAGTAGAGTGTATTGGACTGGAGCGGAGATACTGTTCTTGTCAGTTTCCTAAGCAGAGCTGAACTAGATATGGCCCCTGTGTGTAGGAAGCACAGTTCTTTTGTTCTGAGCAAGCTCAATGTTCGGACCCCATAGAAAACACATTAGAGTAGAAGAGTGCTCTTTTCTCAAAAGCAGAGCGTGTTTCTTGTAAGGCGAGCTAGTGTTTGTTTCCCAGTCCTAAATGGAGTTGAATCACATACAGTTTTTGGTCCTACGAGCAAGAGTTGTTTTCTGGTAAGGAAAGTCACTATTGCACTCCCATTGCCATACACAGTTCAAATAGCACTCGTGTCTGTTCCCAGCAAGTACAGTGTATTGGACTGAAGCGGAGCTACTGTTCTAGTCAGTTTCCTAAGCAGAGTTGAAGTAGATATGGCCCGTGTGTATAGGAAGCACAGTTCTTTTGTTCTGAGCAAGCTCAGTGTTCGGACCCCATATAAACCACAGTAGAATAGAACACTGCTCTTTTCTCAAAAACAGAGTGTGTTTCTTGTAAGGCGAGCTAGAGTTTGTTTCCCAGTCCTAAATGGAGTTGAATCACATGCAGTTTTTGGTCCTACGAGCAAGAGTTGTTTTCTCGTAAGCAAAGTCACTATTGTGGTCCCATTGCCATACACAGAGCAAATAGCACTCGTGTGTGTTCCCAGCAAGTACAGTGTATTCGACTGAAGAGGAGCTACTGTTCTTGTCAGTTTCCTAAGCAGAGTTGAACTAGATATGGCCCGTGTGTGTAGGAAGCACAGTTCTTTTGTTCTGAGCAAGCTCACTGTTCGGACCCCATATGAACCACAGTAGAATAGAAGACTGCTCTTTTCTCAAAAACAGAGTGTGTTTCTTGTAAGGCGAGCGAGCGTTTGTTTCCCAGTCCTAAAGGGAGTTGAATCCCATGCAGTTTTTGGTCCTACGAGCAAGAGTTTTTTTCTGGTAAGAAGAGTCACTATTGTGCTCCCATTGTCATACACAGGGCAAATAGCACTGGCGTCTGTTCCCAGCATGTACAGTGTATTGGACTGAAGAGGATCTACTGTTCTTTACAGTTTCCTAAGCAGAATTGAACTAGATATGGCCGTATTTGTAGGATTCACAGTTTTTTTGTTCTGAGCAAGCTCACTGTTCAGACCCCATTGGAAACACAGTAGAGTAGAAGAGTGCTCTTTTCTCAAAAGCAGAGTGTGTTTCTTGTAAGGCAAACTAGCTTTTGTTTCCCAGTTCTAAATGGAGTTGAATCACATGCAGTTTCTGGTCCTACGATCAAGAGTTGTTTTCTGGTAAGGAAAGTCACTATTGCGCTCCCATTGCCATACACAGTGCAAATAGCACTCGCGTCTGTTCCCAGCAAGTACAGTGTATCGGACTGAAGAGTAGCTACTGTTGTTGTCAGTTTCCTAAGCAGAGTTGAACGAGATATGGCCCGTGTGTGTAGGAAGCTCAGTTCTTTTGTTTTGAGCAAGCTCACTGTTTTGACCACATAGGAAACACAGTAGAGTAGAAGAGTGCTCTTTTCTCAAAAGCAGGGTGTGTTTCTTGTAAGGCGAGCTAGTGTTTGTTTCCCAGTCCTAAATGGAGTTGAATCACATGCAGTTTCTGGTCCTACGAGCAAGAGTTGTTTTCTGGTAAGGAAAGTCACTATTGCGCTCCCATTGCCATACACAGTGCAAATAGCACTCGCGTCTGTTCCCAGCAATTACAGTGTATCGGACTGAAGAGGAGCTACTGTTCTTGTCAGTTTCCTAAGCAGAGTTGACATAGATATGGTCCGTGTTTAGGAAGCAAAGTTTTCTGTTCTGAGCAAGCTCACAGTTTGGACCCCATAGGAAACACAGTAGAGTAGAAGAGTGCTCTTTTCTCAAATGCAGAATGTGTTTCTTGTAAGGCAAGCTATTGTTTGTTTCCCAGTCCTAAATGGAGTTGAATCACATGCAGTTTTTGGTCCTACGAGCAAGAGTTGTTTTCTGGTAAGAAGAGTCACTATTGCACTGCCATTGCCATACAAAAGACAATTAGCACTGGCGTCTGTTCCCAGCAAGTACAGGGTATTGGAATGAAGAGGATCTACTGTTCTTGTCAGGTTTATAAGCAGAATTGAACTAGATATGGCCGTGTGTGTAGGAATCACAGTTTTTTTGTTCTGAGCAAGCTCACTGTTCGGACACCATAGGAAACACAGTAGAGTAGAGGAGTGCTCTTTTCTCTAAAGCAGATTGTGTTTCTTGTAAGGCGAGCTAGCATTTGTTTCCCAGTCCTAAATGGAGTTGAATCACCTGCAGTTTCTGGTCCTACGAGCAAGAGTTGTTTTATGGTAAGAATAGTCACTATTGCGCTGCCATTGCCATACACAGGACAAATAGCACTGGCGTCTGTTCCCACCAAGTACAGTGTATTGGACTGAAGAGGATCTACTCTTCATGTCAGGTTCCTAATCAAAATTGAACTAGATATGGCCGTGTGTGTAGGAAGCACAGTTCTTTTGTTCTGAGCAAGCTCACTGTTCTGGCCCTACAGGAAACACAGTAGAGTAGAAGAGTGCTCTTTTCTCAAAAGCAGAGGGTGTTTCTTGGAAGGCGAGCTAGCATTTGTTTCCCAGTCCTAAATGGAGTTGAATCCCATGCAGTTTCTGGTCCTACGATCAAGAGTTGTGTTGTGTTAAGAAGAGTCACTATCGTGCTGCCATTGCCATACACAGGATAAATAGCACTGTTGTCTGTTCCCAGCAAGTACACTGTATTGGACTGAAGAGGATCTACTCTTCATGTCAGGTTCCTAAGCAGAATTGAACTACATATGGCCGTGTTTGTAGGAAGCACAGTTCTTTTGTTCTGAGCAAGCTCACTTTTCTGGCCCTATAGAAAACACAGTAGAGTAGAAGAGTGCTCTTTTCTCAAAAGCAGAGTGTGTTTCTTGTAAGGCGAGCTAGTGTTTTTTTTCCCAGTCCTAAATGGAGTTGAATCACATGCAGTTTCTGGTCCTACGAGCAAGAGTTGTTTTCTGGTAAGGAAAGTCACTATTGTGCTCCCATTGCCGTACGCAGTGCAAATAGCACTGGCGTCTGTTCCCAGCAAGTACAGTGTATTGGACTGAAGCGGAGCTACTCTTCTTGTCAGTTTCCTAAGCAGAGTTGAACTAGGTATGGCCCCTGTGTGTAGGAAGCACAGTTTTTTTGTTCTGAGCAAGCTCACTGTTCAGACCCCATAGAAAACACATTAGAGTAGAAGAGTGCTCTTTTCTCAAAAGCAGAGTGTGTTTCTTGTAAGGCGAGCTAGCGTTTGTTTCCCAGTCCTAAATGGAGTTGAATCACATACAGTTTTTTGTCCTACGAGCAAGAGTAGTTTTCTGGTAATTAAAGTCACTATTGCACTCCCATTGCCATAGACAGTACAAGTAGCACTCGTGTCTGTTCCCAGCAAGTACAGTGTATTGGACAGAAGAGGAGCTACTGTTCTTGTCAGTTTCCTAAGCAGAGTTGAACTAGATATGGCCCGTGTGAGGGGAAAGCACAGTTCTTTTGTTCTGAGCAAGCTCAATGTTCGGTCCCCATGTGAACCACAGTAGAATAGAAGACTGCTCTTTTCTCAAAAGCAGAGTGTGTTTCTTGTAAGGCGAGCTAGAGTTTGTTTCCCAGTCCTAAATGGAGTTGAATCACATGCAGTTTTTGGTCCTACGAGCAAGAGTTGTTTTCTCGTAAGCAAAGTCACTATTGTGCTCCCATTGCCATACACAGTGCAAATAGCACTCTCGTCTTTTCCCAGCAAGTACAGTGTATTGGACTGAAGAGGAGCTACTGTTCTTGTCAGTTTACTAAGCAGAGTTGAAATTCATATGGCCCGTGTGTGTAGGACGCACAGTTCTTTTGTTCTGAGCAAGCTCAATGTTCGGACCCCATAAAACCACAGTAGAATAGAAGACTGCTCTTTTCTCAAAAACAGAGTGTGTTTCTTGTAAGGCGAGCTAGTGTTTGTTTCCCAGTCTTAATGGAGTTGAATCACATGCAGTTTTTGGTCCTATGTGCAAGAGTTGTTTTCTGGTAAGGAAAGTCACTTTTTGCTCCCACTTCCATACACAGTGCAAATACCATTCGCATCTGTTCCCAGCAAGTACAGTGTATTGGACTGAAGAGGAGCTACTGTTCTTGTCAGTTTGCTAAGCAGAGTTGAACTAGATATGGCCCCTGTGTGTAGGAAGCACAGTTCTTTTGTTCTGAGCAAGCTCACTCTTCGGACAACATAGGAAACTCAGAAGAGTAGAAGAGTGCTCTTTTCTCAAAAGCAGAGTGTGTTTCTTGTAAGGCGAGCTGGCATTTGTTTCCCAGTCCTAAATGGAGTTGAAACACATGCAGTTTATTGTCCTACGAGCAAGAGTTGTTTTCTGGTAAGAAGAGTCACTATTGCACTCCCATTGTCATACACAGGGAAAATAGCACTGGCGTCTGTTCCCAGCATGTACAGTGTATTGGACTGAAGAGGATCTACTGTTCTTTTCAGTTTCCTAAGCAGAATTGAACTAGATATGGCCGTATTTGTAGGAAGCACAGTTCTTTTGTTCTGAGCAAACACACTGTTCTGGCCCTATAGGAAACACAGTAGAGTAGAAGATTGCTCTTTCCTCAAAAGCAGAGTGTGTTTCTTGTAAGGCGAGCTAGCATTTGTTTCCCAGTCCTAAATGGAGTTGAATCACATGCAGTTTCTGGCCCTATCAGCAAGAGTTGTTTTCTGGTAAGGAAAGTCACTAATGCGCTGCCATTGCCATATACAGTGCAAATAGCACTCGCGTATGTTCCCAGCAAGTACAGTGTATTGGACTGAAGTGGAGCTACTATTCTTGTCAGTTTCCTAAGCAGAGTTGAACTAGATATGGCCCCTGTGTGTAGGAAGCACAGTTCTTTTCTTCTGAGCAAACTCACTGTTAGGACCCCAAAGGAAACACAGTAGAGTAGAAGAGTGCTCTTTTCTCAAAAGCAGAGTGTGTTTCTGGTAAGGCGAGCTAGTGTTTGTTTCCCAGTCAAAAATGGAGTTGAATCCCATGCAGTTTCTGGTCCTACGTGCAAGAGGTGTTTTCTGATAAGAAGAGTCACTATTGCGCTCCCATTGTCATACAGAGGACAAATAGCACTAGCGTCTGTTCCCTGCATGTACAGTGTATAGGACTGATGAGGAGCTACTGTTCTTGTCAGTTTCCTAAGCAGAGTTGAATTAGATATAGCCCGTGTGTGGAGGAAGCACAGTTCTTTTGTTCTGAGCAAGCTCACTGTTCTGGCCCTATAGGAAACACAGTAGAGTAGAAGAGTGCTCTTTTCTCAAAAGCAGAGTGTGTTTCTTGTAAGTCAAGCTAGCGTTTGTTTCCCAGTACTAAATGGACTTGAATCACATCCTGTTTTTGGTCCTACGAGCAAGAGTTTTTTCTGGTAAGGAAAGTCACTATTGCGCTCCCATTGTCAGACACAGGGCAAATAGCACTGGCGTCTGTTCCCAGCATGTACAGTGTATTTGACTGAAGAGGATCTACTGTTCTTTTCAGTTTCCTAAGCAGAATTGAACTAGATATGGCCGTATTTGTAGGAAGCACAGTTCTTTTGTTCTGAGCAAACACACTGTTCTGTCCTATAGGAAACACAGTAGAGTAGAAGATTGCTCTTTTCTCAAAAGCAGATTGTGTTTCTTGTAAGGCGAGCTAGTGTTTGTTTCCCAGTCAGAAATGGAGTTGAATCCCATGCAGTTTCTGGTCCTACGATCAAGAGTTGTTTTCTGGTAAGAAGAGTCACTATTATGCTCCCATTGTCATACACAGTGCTAATAGCACTTGAGTCTGTACCTAGCAAGTACAGTGTATTGCACTGAAGAGGAGCTACTGTTCTTGTCAGTTTCCTAAGCAGAGTTGAACTAGATATGGCCCCTGTGTGTAGGAAGCACAGTTCTTTTGTTCTGAGCAAGCTCACTTTTCGGACCCCTTAGGAAACACAGTAGAGTAGAAGAGTGCTCTTTTCTCAAAAGCAGTGTGTGTTTCTTGTAAGGCGAGCTAGCGTTTGTTTCCCCTTCCTAAATGGAGTTGAATCACATGCAGTTTTTGGTCCTACGAGCAAGAGTTGTTTTCTGGTAAGGAAAGTCACTATTGCGCTCCCAATGCCATACACAGTGCAAATAGCACTCGCGTCTGTTCCCAGCAAGTACAGTGTATTGGACTGAAGAGGATCTACTGTTCTTTTCAGTTTCCTAAGCAGAATTGAACTAGATATGGCCGTATTTGTAGGAAGCACAGTTCTTTTGTTCTGAGCAAACACACTGTTCTGGCCATATAGGAAACACAGTAGAGTAGAAGATTGCTCTTTTCTCAAAAGCAGAGTGTGTTTCTTGTAAGGCGAGCTAGCATTTGTTTCCCAGTCTTAAATGGAGTTGAATCACATGCAGTTTCTGGTCCTGTCAGCAAGAGTTGTTTTCTGGTAAGGAAAGTCACTATTGCGCTGCCATTTCCATATACAGTGCAAATAGCACTCGCGTATGTTCCCAGCAAGTACAGTGTATAGGACTGAAGTGGAGCTACTATTCTTGTCAGTTTCCTAAGCAGAGTTGAACGAGATATGGCCCCTGTGTGTAGGAAGCACAGTTCTTTTGTTCTGAGCAAGCTCACTGTTCGGACCCCATAGGAAACACAGTAGAGTAGAAGAGTGCTCTTTTCTCAAAAGCAGAGTGTGTTTCTTGTAAGGCGAGCTAGTGTTTGTTTCCCAGTCAGAAATGGAGTTGAATCCCATGCAGTTTCTGGTCCTACGTGCAAGAGGTGTTTTCTGATAAGAAGAGTCACTATTGCGCTCCCATTGTCATACAGAGGACAAATAGCACTAGCGTCTGTTCCCTGCATGTACAGTGTATTGGACTGAAGAGGAGCTACTGTCCTTGTCAGTTTCCTAAGCAGAGTTGAACTAGATATGGCCCGTGTGTGGAGGAAGCACAGTTCTTTTGTTCTGAGCAAGCTCACTGTTCTGGCCCTATAAAAAAAACAGTAGAGTAGAAGAGTGCTCTTTTCTCAAAAGCACAGTGTTTTTCTTTTAAGGCGAGCTAGCGTTTGTTTCCCAGTCCTAAATGGAGTTGAATCACATGCAGTTTCTGGTCCTACGAGCAAGAGTTGTTTTCTGGTAAGAAGAGTCACTATTGTGCTCCAATTGTCATACACAGGGCAAATAGCACTGGCGTCTGTTCCCAGCATGTACAGTGAATTGGAATGAAGAGGATCTACTGTTCTTGTCAGTTTCCTAAGCAGAATTGAACTAGATATGGCCATATTTGTATGAAGCACTGTTCTTTTGTTCTGAGCAAGCTCACTTTTCGGACCCCATAGGAAACACAGTAGAGTAGAAGAGTGCTCTTTTCTCAAAATGAGAGTGTGTTTCTTGTAAGGCAAGCTAGCGTTTGTTTCCCAGTCCTAAATGGAGTTGAATCACATGCTGTTTTTGGTCCTACGAGCAAGAGTTGTTTTCTGGTAAGAAGAGTCACTATTGTGCTCCCATTGTCATTCACAGGGAAAATAACACTGGCATCTGTTCCCAGCATGTACACTGTATTGGACTGAAGAGGATCTACTCTTCTTTTCAGTTTCCTAAGCATAATTGAACTAGATATGGCCGTATTTGTATGAAGCACAGTTCTTTTGTTCTGAGCAAGCTCACTGTTCTGGCCCTATAGGAAACACAGTAGAGTAGAAGAGTGCTCTTTTCTCAAAAGCAGAGTGTGTTTCTTGTAAGGCAAGCTAGCGTTTGTTTCCCAGTAGTAAATGGAGTTGAATCACATCCTGTTTTTGGTCCTACGAGCAAGAGTTTTTTCTGGTAAGGAAAGTCACTATTGCGCTCCCATTGTCAGACACAGGGAAAATAGCACTGGCGTCTGTTCCCAGCCTGTACAGTGTATTTGACTGAAGAGGATCTACTGTTCTTTTCAGTTTCCTAAGCAGAATTGAACTAGATATGGCCGTATTTGTAGGAAGCACAGTTCTTTTGTTCTGAGCAAACACACTGTTCTGTCCTATAGGAAACACAGTAGAATAGAAGATTGCTCTTTTCTCAAAAGCAGAGTGTGTTTCTTGTAAGGCGAGCTAGTGTTTGTTTCCCAGTCCTAAATGGAGTTGAATCACATGCAGTTTCTGGTCCTACCAGCAAGAGTTGTTTTCTGGTAAGGAAAGTCACTATTGCGCTCCCATTGCAATACACAGTGCAAATACCACTCGCGTCTGTTCCCAGCAAGTACAGTGTATTGGACTGAAGCAGAGCTACTGTTCTTGTCAGTTTCCTAAGCAGAGTTGAACTAGATATGGCCCCTGTGTGTAGGAAGCACAGTTCTTTTGTTCTGAGCAAGCTCACTGTTCGGACCCCATAGGAAACACAATAGAGTAGAAGAGTGCTCTTTTCTCAAAAGCAGAGTGTGTTTCTTGTAAGGCGAGCTAGTGTTTGTTTCCCAGTCAGAAATGGAGTTGAATCCCTTGCAGTTTCTGGTCCTACGTGCAAGAGGTGTTTTCTGATAAGAAGAGTCACTATTGTGCTCCCATTGTCATACAGAGGACAAATAGCACTAGCGTCTGTTCCCTGCATGTACAGTGTATTGGACTGAAGAGGATCTACTGTTCTTGTCAGTATCCTAAGCAGAATTGAACTAGATATGGCCCGTGTGTCGAGGAAGCACAGTTCTTTTGTTCTGAGCAAGCTCACTGTTCGGACCCCATAGGATACACAGTACAGTAGAAGAGTGCTCTTTTCTCTAAAGCAGAGTGTGTTTCCTGTAAGGCGAGCTAGCGTTTGTTTCACAGTCCTAAATGGAGTTGAATCACATGCCGTTTCTTGTCCTACGAGCAAGAGTTGTTTTCTGGTAAGAAGAGTCACTATTGTGCTCCAATTGTCATACACAGGGCAAATAGCACTGGCGTCTGTTCCCAGCATGTACAGTGTACTGGAATGAAGAGGATCTACTGTTCTTGTCAGTTTCCTAAGCAGAATTGAACTATATATGGCCGTATTTGTAGGAATCACAGTTCTTTTGTTCTGAGCAAACTCACTGTTCTGGCCCTATAGGAAACACAGTAGAGTAGAAGAGTGCTCTTTTCTCAAAAGCAGAGTGTGTTTTTTGTGAGGCGAGCTAGCGTTTGTTTCCCAGTCCTAAATTGAGTTGAATCACATGCAGTTTTTGGTCCGATGAGCAAGAGTTGTTTTCTGGTAAGGAAAGTCATTATTGTGCTCCCATTGCCATACACAGTGCAAATAGCACTGGCGTCTGTTCCCAGCAAGTACAGTGTATTGGACTGAAGCGGAGCTACTGTTCTTGTCAGTTTGCTAAGCAGAGTTGAACCTGATATGGCCCCTGTGTGTTGGAAGCACAGTTCTTTTGTTCTGAGCAAGCTCACTGTTCGGACCCCATAGGAAACACAGTAGAGTAGAAGAGTGCTCTTTTCTCAGAAGCGGAGTGTGTTTCTTGTAAAGCGAGCTAGCCTTTGTTTCCCAGTCCTAAATGGAGTTGAATCACATGCAGTTTCTTGTCCTACGAGCAAGAGTTGTTTTCTGGTAAGAAGAGTCACTATTGTGCTCCCATTGTCATTCACAGGGCAAATAACACTGGCGTCTGTTCTTAGCATGTACACTGTATTGGACTGAAGAGGATCTACTGTTCTTTTCAGTTTCCTAAGCATAAATGAACTAGATATGGCCGTATTTGTATGAAGCACAGTTCTTTTGTTCTGAGCAAGCTCACTGTTCTTGCCCTATAGGAAACACAGTAGAGTAGAGGAGTGCTCTTTTCTCAAAAGCAGAGTGTGTTTCTTGTAAGGCGAGCTAGCGTTTGTTTCCCAGTCCTAAATGGAGTTGAATCACATGCAGTTTTTGGTCCTATGAGCAAGAGTTGTTTTCTGGTAAGGAAAGTGACTTTACTTACGCTCCCATTGGCATACACAGTGCAAATAGCACTGGCGTCTGTTCCCAGCAAGTACAGTGTATTGGACTGAAGCGGAGCTACCATTCTTGTCAGTTTCCTAAGCAGAGTTGAACTAGATATGGCCCGTGTGTGTAGGAAGCACAGTTCTTTTGTTCTGAGCAAGCTCAGTGTTCGGAACCCATATGAACCACAGTAAAATAGAAGACTGCTCTTTTCTCAAAAGCAGATTGTGTTTCTTGTAAGGCGAGCTAGCGTTTGTTTCCCAGTCCTAAATGGAGTTGAATCACATGCAGTGTTTGGTCCTACGAACAAGAGTTGTTTTCTGGTAAGGAAAGTCACTATTGTGCTCCCTTTGCCATACACAGTGCAAATAGCACTCGCGTCTGTTCCTAGCAAGTACAGTGTATTGCACTGAAGAGGAGCTACTCTTCTTGTCAGTTTCCTAAGCAGAGTTGAACTAGATATGGCCCCTGTGTGTAGGAAGCACAGTTCTTTTGTTCTGAGCAAGCTCACTTTTCGGAACCCTTAGGAAACACAGTAGAGTAGAAGAGTGCTCTTTTCTCAAAAGCGGAGTGTGTTTCTTGTAAGGAGAGCTAGCGTTTGTTTCCCAGTCCTAAATGGAGTTGAATCACATGCAGTTTCTTGTCCTATGAGCAAGAGTTGTTTTCTGGTAAGAAGAGTCACTATTGCGCTCCCATTTTCATACACAGGGCAAATAGAACTGGCGTCTGTTCCCAGCATGTACAGTGTTTTGGACTGAAGAGGATCTACTGTTCTTGTCAGTTTCCTAAGCAGAATTGAACTAGATATGGCCGTATTTGTAGGAAGCACAGTTCTTTTGTTCTGAGGAAACTCACTGATCTGGCCCTATAGGAAACACAGTAGAGTAGAAGAGTGCTCTTTTCTCAAAAGGAGAATGTGTTTCTTGTAATGCGAACTACTGTTTGTTTCCCAGTCAGAAATGGAGTTGAATACCATGCAGTTTCTGGTCCTACGAGCAAGAGTTGTTTTCTGGTAAGAAGAGTCACTATTACGCTCCCATTGTCATACACAGGGCAAATAGCACTGGCGTCTGTTCCCAGCAAGTAGAGTGTATTGGACTGGAGCGGAAATACTGTTCTTGTCAGTTTGCTAAGCAGAGCTGAACTAGATATGGCCCCTGTGTGTAGGAAGCACAGTTCTTTTGTTCTGAGCAAGCTCAATGTTCGGACCCCATAGAAAACACATTAGAGTAGAAGAGTGCTCTTTTCTCAAAAGCAGAGCGTGTTTCTTGTAAGGCGAGCTAGTGTTTGTTTCCCAGTCCTAAATGGAGTTGAATCACATACAGTTTTTGGTCCTACGAGCAAGAGTTGTTTTCTGGTAAGGAAAGTCACTATTGTGCTCCCTTTGCCATACACAGTGCAAATAGCACTCGCGTCTGTTCCTAGCAAGTACAGTGTATTGCACTGAAGAGGAGCTACTCTTCTTGTCAGTTTCCTAAGCAGAATTGAACTAGATATGGCCGTATTTGTAGGAAGCACAGTTCTTTTGTTCTGAGGAAACTCACTGATCTGGCCCTATAGGAAACACAGTAGAGTAGAAGAGTGCTCTTTTCTCAAAAGGAGAATGTGTTTCTTGTAATGCGAACTAGTGTTTGTTTCCCAGTCAGAAATGGAGTTGAATACCATGCAGTTTCTGGTCCTACGAGCAAGAGTTGTTTTCTGGTAAGAAGAGTCACTATTACGCTCCCATTGTCATACACAGGGCAAATAGCACTGGCGTCTGTTCCCAGCAAGTAGAGTGTATTGGACTGGAGCGGAGATACTGTTCTTGTCAGTTTCCTAAGCAGAGCTGAACTAGATATGGCCTCTGTGTGTAGGAAGCACAGTTCTTTTGTTCTGAGCAAGCTCAATGTTCGGACCCCATAGAAAACACATTAGAGTAGAAGAGTGCTCTTTTCTCAAAAGCAGAGCGTGTTTCTTGTAAGGCGAGCTAGTGTTTGTTTCCCAGTCCTAAATGGAGTTGAATCACATACAGTTTTTGGTCCTACGAGCAAGAGTTGTTTTCTGGTAAGGAAAGTCACTATTGCACTCCCATTGCCATACACAGTTCAAATAGCACTCGTGTCTGTTCCCAGCACGTACAGTGTATTGGACTGAAGCGGAGCTACTGTTCTAGTCAGTTTCCTAAGCAGAGTTGAAGTAGATATGGCCCGTGTGTATAGGAAGCACAGTTCTTTTGTTCTGAGCAAGCTCAGTGTTCGGACCCCATATGAACCACAGTAGAATAGAACACTGCTCTTTTCTCAAAAACAGAGTGTGTTTCTTGTAAGGCGAGCTAGTGTTTGTTTCCCAGTCCTAAATGGAGTTGAATCACATGCAGTTTTTGGTCCTACGAGCAAGAGTTGTTTTCTCGTAAGCAAAGTCACTATTGTGGTCCCATTGCCATACACAGAGCAAATAGCACTCGTGTGTGTTCCCAGCAAGTACAGTGTATTCGACTGAAGAGGAGCTACTGTTCTTGTCAGTTTCCTAAGCAGAGTTGAACTAGATATGGCCCGTGTGTGTAGGAAGCACAGTTCTTTTGTTCTGAGCAAGCTCACTGTTCGGACCCCATATGAACCACAGTAGAATAGAAGACTGCTCTTTTCTCAAAAACAGAGTGTGTTTCTTGTAAGGCGAGCGAGCGTTTGTTTCCCAGTCCTAAAGGGAGTTGAATCCCATGCAGTTTTTGGTCCTACGAGGAAGAGTTTTTTTCTGGTAAGAAGAGTCACTATTGTGCTCCCATTGTCATACACAGGGCAAATAGCACTGGCGTCTGTTCCCAGCATGTACAGTGTATTGGACTGAAGAGGATCTACTGTTCTTTACAGTTTCCTAAGCAGAATTGAACTAGATATGGCCGTATTTGTAGGAATCACAGTTCTTTTGTTCTGAGCAAGCTCACTGTTCAGACCCCATAGGAAACACAGTAGAGTAGAAGAGTGCTCTTTTCTCAAAAGCAGAGTGTGTTTCTTGTAAGGCGAGCTAGCGTTTGTTTCCCAGTCTTAATGGAGTTGAATCACATGCAGTTTTTGGTCCTACGAGCAAGAGTTGTTTTCTGGTAAGGAAAGTCACTATTGCGCTCCCTTTGCCATACACAGTGCAAATAGCACTCGCGTCTGTTCCCAGCAAGTACAGTGTATTGGACTGAAGAGGAGCTACTGTTCTTGTCAGTTTCCTAAGCAGAGTTGAACTAGATATGGCCCATATGTGTAGGAAGCACAGTTCTTTTGTTCTGAGCAAGCTCACTGTTCGGACCCCATAGGAAACACAGTAGAGTAGAAGAGTGCTCTTTTCTCAAAAGGCGAGTGTGTTTCTTGTAAAGAGAGCTAGCCTTTGTTTCCCAGTCCTAAATGGAGTTGAAGCACATGCAGTTTCTTGTCCTACGAGCAAGAGTTGTTTTCTGGTAAGAAGAGTAACTATTGCGCTCCCATTGTCATACACAGGGCAAATAGCACTGGCATCTGTTCCCAGCATGTACAGTGTATTTGACTGAAGAGGATCTACTGTTCTTGTCAGTTTCCTAAGCAGAATTGAACTAGATATGGCCGTATTTGTAGGAAGCACAGTTCTTTTGTTCTGAGCAAACTCACTGTTCTGGCCCTATAGGAGACACAGTAGAGTAGAAGAGTGCTCTTTTCTCAAAAGCAGAGTGTGTTTCTTGTAAGGCGAGCTAGTGTTTGTTTCCCAGTCCTAAATGGAGTTGAATCACATGCAGTTTTTGGTCCTATGTGCAAGAGTTGTTTTCTGGTAAGGAAAGTCACTTTTTGCTCCCACTTCCATACACAGTGCAAATACCATTCGCATCTGTTCCCAGCAAGTACAGTGTATTGGACTGAAGAGGAGCTACTGTTCTTGTCAGTTTGCTAAGCAGAGTTGAACTAGATATGGCCCCTGTGTGTAGGAAGCACAGTTCTTTTGTTCTGAGCAAGCTCACTCTTCGGACAACATAGGAAACTCAGAAGAGTAGAAGAGTGCTCTTTTCTCAAAAGCAGAGTGTGTTTCTTGTAAGGCGAGCTGGCATTTGTTTCCCAGTCCTAAATGGAGTTGAAACACATGCAGTTTATTGTCCTACGAGCAAGAGTTGTTTTCTGGTAAGAAGAGTCACTATTGCACTCCCATTGTCATACACAGGGAAAATAGCACTGGCGTCTGTTCCCAGCATGTACAGTGTATTGGACTGAAGAGGATCTACTGTTCTTTTCAGTTTCCTAAGCAGAATTGAACTAGATATGGCCGTATTTGTAGGAAGCACAGTTCTTTTGTTCTGAGCAAACACACTGTTCTGGCCCTATAGGAAACACAGTAGAGTAGAAGATTGCTCTTTCCTCAAAAGCAGAGTGTGTTTCTTGTAAGGCGAGCTAGCATTTGTTTCCCAGTCCTAAATGGAGTTGAATCACATGCAGTTTCTGGCCCTATCAGCAAGAGTTGTTTTCTGGTAAGGAAAGTCACTAATGCGCTGCCATTGCCATATACAGTGCAAATAGCACTCGCGTATGTTCCCAGCAAGTACAGTGTATTGGACTGAAGTGGAGCTACTATTCTTGTCAGTTTCCTAAGCAGAGTTGAACTAGATATGGCCCCTGTGTGTAGGAAGCACAGTTCTTTTCTTCTGAGCAAACTCACTGTTAGGACCCCATAGGAAACACAGTAGAGTAGAAGAGTGCTCTTTTCTCAAAAGCAGAGTGTGTTTCTGGTAAGGCGAGCTAGTGTTTGTTTCCCAGTCAAAAATGGAGTTGAATCCCATGCAGTTTCTGGTCCTACGTGCAAGAGGTGTTTTCTGATAAGAAGAGTCACTATTGCGCTCCCATTGTCATACAGAGGACAAATAGCACTAGCGTCTGTTCCCTGCATGTACAGTGTATAGGACTGACGAGGAGCTACTGATCTTGTCAGTTTCCTAAGCAGAGTTGAATTAGATATAGCCCGTGTGTGGAGGAAGCACAGTTCTTTTGTTCTGAGCAAGCTCACTGTTCTGGCCCTATAGGAAACACAGTAGAGTAGAAGAGTGCTCTTTTCTCAAAAGCAGAGTGTGTTTCTTGTAAGTCAAGCTAGCGTTTGTTTCCCAGTACTAAATGGACTTGAATCACATCCTGTTTTTGGTCCTACGAGCAAGAGTTTTTTCTGGTAAGGAAAGTCACTATTGCGCTCCCATTGTCAGACACAGGGCAAATAGCACTGGCGTCTGTTCCCAGCATGTACAGTGTATTTGACTGAAGAGGATCTACTGTTCTTTTCAGTTTCCTAAGCAGAATTGAACTAGATATGGCCGTATTTGTAGGAAGCACAGTTCTTTTGTTCTGAGCAAACACACTGTTCTGTCCTATAGGAAACACAGTAGAGTAGAAGATTGCTCTTTTCTCAAAAGCAGAGTGTGTTTCTTGTAAGGCGAGCTAGTGTTTGTTTCCCAGTCAGAAATGGAGTTGAATCCCATGCAGTTTCTGGTCCTACGATCAAGAGTTGTTTTCTGGTAAGAAGAGTCACTATTATGCTCCCATTGTCATACACAGTGCTAATAGCACTTGAGTCTGTACCTAGCAAGTACAGTGTATTGCACTGAAGAGGAGCTACTGTTCTTGTCAGTTTCCTAAGCAGAGTTGAACTAGATATGGCCCCTGTGTGTAGGAAGCACAGTTCTTTTGTTCTGAGCAAGCTCACTTTTCGGACCCCTTAGGAAACACAGTAGAGTAGAAGAGTGCTCTTTTCTCAAAAGCAGAGTGTGTTTCTTGTAAGGCGAGCTAGCGTTTGTTTCCCCTTCCTAAATGGAGTTGAATCACAGGCAGTTTTTGGTCCTACGAGCAAGAGTTGTTTTCTGGTAAGGAAAGTCACTATTGCGCTCCCAATGCCATACACAGAGCAAATAGCACTGGCGTCTGTTCCCAGCAAGTACAGTGTATTGGACTGAAGAGGATCTACTGTTCTTTTCAGTTTCCTAAGCAGAATTGAACTAGATATGGCCGTATTTGTAGGAAGCACAGTTCTTTTGTTCTGAGCAAACACACTGTTCTGGCCATATAGGAAACACAGTAGAGTAGAAGATTGCTCTTTTCTCAAAAGCAGAGTGTGTTTCTTGTAAGGCGAGCTAGCATTTGTTTCCCAGTCCTAAATGGAGTTGAATCACATGCAGTTTTTGGTCCTACGAGCAAGAGTTGTTTTCTGGTAAGGAAAGTCACTATTGCGCTTTTTTGCCATACACAGTGCAAATAGCACTCGCGTCTGTTCCCAGCAAGTACAGTGTATTGGACTGAAGAGGAGCTACTGTTCTTGTCAGTTTCCTAAGCAGAGTTGAACTAGATATGGCCCATGTGTGTAGGAAGCACAGTTCTTTTGTTCTGAGCAAGCTCACTGTTCGGACCCCATAGGAAACACAGTAGAGTAGAAGAGTGCTCTTTTCTCAAAAGGAGAGTGTGTTTCTTGTAAAGAGAGCTAGCCTTTGTTTCCCAGTCCTAAATGGAGTTGAAGCACATGCAGTTTCTTGTCCTACGAGCAAGAGTTGTTTTCTGGTAAGAAGAGTAACTATTGCGCTCCCATTGTCATACACAGGGCAAATAGCACTGGCGTCTGTTCCCAGCATGTACAGTGTATTTGACTGAAGAGGATCTACTGTTCTTGTCAGTTTCCTAAGCAGAATTGAACTAGATATGGCCGTATTTGTAGGAAGCACAGTTCTTTTGTTCTGAGCAAACTCACTGTTCTGGCCCTATAGGAGACACAGTAGAGTAGAAGAGTGCTCTTTTCTCAAAAGCAGAGTGTGTTTCTTGTAAGGCGAGCTAGTGTTTGTTTCCCAGTCCTAAATGGAGTTGAATCACATGCAGTTTTTGGTCCTATGTGCAAGAGTTGTTTTCTGGTAAGGAAAGTCACTTTTTGCTCCCACTTCCATACACAGTGCAAATACCATTCGCATCTGTTCCCAGCAAGTACAGTGTATTGGACTGAAGAGGAGCTACTGTTCTTGTCAGTTTGCTAAGCAGAGTTGAACTAGATATGGCCCCTGTGTGTAGGAAGCACAGTTCTTTTGTTCTGAGCAAGCTCACTCTTCGGACAACATAGGAAACTCAGAAGAGTAGAAGAGTGCTCTTTTCTCAAAAGCAGAGTGTGTTTCTTGTAAGGCGAGCTGGCATTTGTTTCCCAGTCCTAAATGGAGTTGAAACACATGCAGTTTATTGTCCTACGAGCAAGAGTTGTTTTCTGGTAAGAAGAGTCACTATTGCACTCCCATTGTCATACACAGGGAAAATAGCACTGGCGTCTGTTCCCAGCATGTACAGTGTATTGGACTGAAGAGGATCTACTGTTCTTTTCAGTTTCCTAAGCAGAATTGAACTAGATATGGCCGTATTTGTAGGAAGCACAGTTCTTTTGTTCTGAGCAAACACACTGTTCTGGCCCTATAGGAAACACAGTAGAGTAGAAGATTGCTCTTTCCTCAAAAGCAGAGTGTGTTTCTTGTAAGGCGAGCTGGCATTTGTTTCCCAGTCCTAAATGGAGTTGAATCACATGCAGTTTCTGGCCCTATCAGCAAGAGTTGTTTTCTGGTAAGGAAAGTCACTAATGCGCTGCCATTGCCATATACAGTGCAAATAGCACTCGCGTATGTTCCCAGCAAGTACAGTGTATTGGACTGAAGTGGAGCTACTATTCTTGTCAGTTTCCTAAGCAGAGTTGAACTAGATATGGCCCCTGTGTGTAGGAAGCACAGTTCTTTTCTTCTGAGCAAACTCACTGTTAGGACCCCATAGGAAACACAGTAGAGTAGAAGAGTGCTCTTTTCTCAAAAGCAGAGTGTGTTTCTGGTAAGGCGAGCTAGTGTTTGTTTCCCAGTCAAAAATGGAGTTGAATCCCATGCAGTTTCTGGTCCTACGTGCAAGAGGTGTTTTCTGATAAGAAGAGTCACTATTGCGCTCCCATTGTCATACAGAGGACAAATAGCACTAGCGTCTGTTCCCTGCATGTACAGTGTATAGGACTGACGAGGAGCTACTGTTCTTGTCAGTTTCCTAAGCAGAGTTGAATTAGATATAGCCCGTGTGTGGAGGAAGCACAGTTCTTTTGTTCTGAGCAAGCTCACTGTTCTGGCCCTATAGGAAACACAGTAGAGTAGAAGAGTGCTCTTTTCTCAAAAGCAGAGTGTGTTTCTTGTAAGTCAAGCTAGCGTTTGTTTCCCAGTACTAAATGGACTTGAATCACATCCTGTTTTTGGTCCTACGAGCAAGAGTTTTTTCTGGTAAGGAAAGTCACTATTGCGCTCCCATTGTCAGACACAGGGCAAATAGCACTGGCGTCTGTTCCCAGCATGTACAGTGTATTTGACTGAAGAGGATCTACTGTTCTTTTCAGTTTCCTAAGCAGAATTGAACTAGATATGGCCGTATTTGTAGGAAGCACAGTTCTTTTGTTCTGAGCAAACACACTGTTCTGTCCTATAGGAAACACAGTAGAGTAGAAGATTGCTCTTTTCTCAAAAGCAGAGTGTGTTTCTTGTAAGGCGAGCTAGTGTTTGTTTCCCAGTCAGAAATGGAGTTGAATCCCATGCAGTTTCTGGTCCTACGATCAAGAGTTGTTTTCTGGTAAGAAGAGTCACTATTATGCTCCCATTGTCATACACAGTGCTAATAGCACTTGAGTCTGTACCTAGCAAGTACAGTGTATTGCACTGAAGAGGAGCTACTGTTCTTGTCAGTTTCCTAAGCAGAGTTGAACTAGATATGGCCCCTGTGTGTAGGAAGCACAGTTCTTTTGTTCTGAGCAAGCTCACTTTTCGGACCCCTTAGGAAACACAGTAGAGTAGAAGAGTGCTCTTTTCTCAAAAGCAGAGTGTGTTTCTTGTAAGGCGAGCTAGCGTTTGTTTCCCCTTCCTAAATGGAGTTGAATCACATGCAGTTTTTGGTCCTACGAGCAAGAGTTGTTTTCTGGTAAGGAAAGTCACTATTGCGCTCCCAATGCCATACACAGTGCAAATAGCACTGGCGTCTGTTCCCAGCAAGTACAGTGTATTGGACTGAAGAGGATCTACTGTTCTTTTCAGTTTCCTAAGCAGAATTGAACTAGATATGGCCGTATTTGTAGGAAGCACAGTTCTTTTGTTCTGAGCAAACACACTGTTCTGGCCATATAGGAAACACAGTAGAGTAGAAGATTGCTCTTTTCTCAAAAGCAGAGTGTGTTTCTTGTAAGGCGAGCTAGCATTTGTTTCCCAGTCCTAAATGGAGTTGAATCACATGCAGTTTCTGGTCCTGTCAGCAAGAGTTGTTTTCTGGTAAGGAAAGTCACTATTGCGCTGCCATTTCCATATACAGTGCAAATAGCACTCGCGTATGTTCCCAGCAAGTACAGTGTATAGGACTGAAGTGGAGCTACTATTCTTGTCAGTTTCCTAAGCAGAGTTAAACGAGATATGGCCCCTGTGTGTAGGAAGCACAGTTCTTTTGTTCTGAGCAAGCTCACTGTTCGGACCCCATAGGAAACACAGTAGAGTAGAAGAGTGCTCTTTTCTCAAAAGCAGAGTGTGTTTCTTGTAAGGCGAGCTAGTGTTTGTTTCCCAGTCAGAAATGGAGTTGAATCCCAGGCAGTTTCTGGTCCTACGTGCAAGAGGTGTTTTCTGATAAGAAGAGTCACTATTGCGCTCCCATTGTCATACAGAGGACAAATAGCACTAGCGTCTGTTCCCTGCATGTACAGTGTATTGGACTGAAGAGGAGCTACTGTCCTTGTCAGTTTCCTAAGCAGAGTTGAACTAGATATGGCCCGTGTGTGGAGGAAGCACAGTTCTTTTGTTCTGAGCAAGCTCACTGTTCTGGCCCTATAAAAAAAACAGTAGAGTAGAAGAGTGCTCTTTTCTCAAAAGCACAGTGTTTTTCTTTTAAGGCGAGCTAGCGTTTGTTTCCCAGTCCTAAATGGAGTTGAATCACATGCAGTTTCTGGTCCTACGAGCAAGAGTTGTTTTCTGGTAAGAAGAGTCACTATTGTGCTCCAATTGTCATACACAAGGCAAATAGCACTGGCGTCTGTTCCCAGCATGTACAGTGAATTGGAATGAAGAGGATCTACTGTTCTTGTCAGTTTCCTAAGCAGAATTGAACTAGATATGGCCATATTTGTATGAAGCACTGTTCTTTTGTTCTGAGCAAGCTCACTTTTCGGACCCCATAGGAAACACAGTAGAGTAGAAGAGTGCTCTTTTCTCAGAAGCGGAGTGTGTTTCTTGTAAAGCGAGCTAGCCTTTGTTTCCCAGTCCTAAATGGAGTTGAATCACATGCAGTTTCTTGTCCTACGAGCAAGAGTTGTTTTCTGGTAAGAAGAGTCACTATTGTGCTCCCATTGTCATTCACAGGGCAAATAACACTGGCGTCTGTTCTTAGCATGTACACTGTATTGGACTGAAGAGGATCTACTGTTCTTTTCAGTTTCCTAAGCATAAATGAACTAGATATGGCCGTATTTGTATGAAGCACAGTTCTTTTGTTCTGAGCAAGCTCACTGTTCTTGCCCTATAGGAAACACAGTAGAGTAGAGGAGTGCTCTTTTCTCAAAAGCAGAGTGTGTTTCTTGTAAGGCGAGCTAGCGTTTGTTTCCCAGTCCTAAATGGAGTTGAATCACATGCAGTTTTTGGTCCTATGAGCAAGAGTTGTTTTCTGGTAAGGAAAGTGACTTTACTTACGCTCCCATTGGCATACACAGTGCAAATAGCACTGGCGTCTGTTCCCAGCAAGTACAGTGTATTGGACTGAAGCGGAGCTACCATTCTTGTCAGTTTCCTAAGCAGAGTTGAACTAGATATGGCCCGTGTGTGTAGGAAGCACAGTTCTTTTGTTCTGAGCAAGCTCAGTGTTCGGAACCCATAAGAACCACAGTAAAATAGAAGACTGCTCTTTTCTCAAAAGCAGATTGTGTTTCTTGTAAGGCGAGCTAGCGTTTGTTTCCCAGTCCTAAATGGAGTTGAATCACATGCAGTGTTTGGTCCTACGAACAAGAGTTGTTTTCTGGTAAGGAAAGTCACTATTGTGCTCCCTTTGCCATACACAGTGCAAATAGCACTCGCGTCTGTTCCTAGCAAGTACAGTGTATTGCACTGAAGAGGAGCTACTCTTCTTGTCAGTTTCCTAAGCAGAGTTGAACTAGATATGGCCCCTGTGTGTAGGAAGCACAGTTCTTTTGTTCTGAGCAAGCTCACTTTTCGGAACCCTTAGGAAACACAGTAGAGTAGAAGAGTGCTCTTTTCTCAAAAGCGGAGTGTGTTTCTTGTAAGGAGAGCTAGCGTTTGTTTCCCAGTCCTAAATGGAGTTGAATCACATGCAGTTTCTTGTCCTATGAGCAAGAGTTGTTTTCTGGTAAGAAGAGTCACTATTGCGCTCCCATTGTCATACACAGGGCAAATAGAACTGGCGTCTGTTCCCAGCATGTACAGTGTTTTGGACTGAAGAGGATCTACTGTTCTTGTCAGTTTCCTAAGCAGAATTGAACTAGATATGGCCGTATTTGTAGGAAGCACAGTTCTTTTGTTCTGAGGAAACTCACTGATCTGGCCCTATAGGAAACACAGTAGAGTAGAAGAGTGCTCTTTTCTCAAAAGGAGAATGTGTTTCTTGTAATGCGAACTACTGTTTGTTTCCCAGTCAGAAATGGAGTTGAATACCATGCAGTTTCTGGTCCTACGAGCAAGAGTTGTTTTCTGGTAAGAAGAGTCACTATTACGCTCCCATTGTCATACACAGGGCAAATAGCACTGGCGTCTGTTCCCAGCAAGTAGAGTGTATTGGACTGGAGCGGAAATACTGTTCTTGTCAGTTTGCTAAGCAGAGCTGAACTAGATATGGCCCCTGTGTGTAGGAAGCACAGTTCTTTTTTTCTGAGCAAGCTCAATGTTCGGACCCCATAGAAAACACATTAGAGTAGAAGAGTGCTCTTTTCTCAAAAGCAGAGCGTGTTTCTCGTAAGGCGAGCTAGTGTTTGTTTCCCAGTCCTAAATGGAGTTGAATCACATACAGTTTTTGGTCCTACGAGCAAGAGTTGTTTTCTGGTAAGGAAAGTCACTATTGTGCTCCCTTTGCCATACACAGTGCAAATAGCACTCGCGTCTGTTCCTAGCAAGTACAGTGTATTGCACTGAAGAGGAGCTACTCTTCTTGTCAGTTTCCTAAGCAGAATTGAACTAGATATGGCCGTATTTGTAGGAAGCACAGTTCTTTTGTTCTGAGGAAACTCACTGATCTGGCCCTATAGGAAACACAGTAGAGTAGAAGAGTGCTCTTTTCTCAAAAGCGGAGTGTGTTTCTTGTAAGGAGAGCTAGCGTTTGTTTCCCAGTCCTAAATGGAGTTGAATCACATGCAGTTTCTTGTCCTATGAGCAAGAGTTGTTTTCTGGTAAGAAGAGTCACTAATGCGCTCCCATTGTCATACACAGGGCAAATAGAACTGGCGTCTGTTCCCAGCATGTACAGTGTTTTGGACTGAAGAGGATCTACTGTTCTTGTCAGTTTCCTAAGCAGAATTGAACTAGATATGGCCGTATTTGTAGGAAGCACAGTTCTTTTGTTCTGAGGAAACTCACTGATCTGGCCCTATAGGAAACACAGTAGAGTAGAAGAGTGCTCTTTTCTCAAAAGGAGAATGTGTTTCTTGTAATGCGAACTAGTGTTTGTTTCCCAGTCAGAAATGGAGTTGAATACCATGCAGTTTCTGGTCCTACGAGCAAGAGTTGTTTTCTGGTAAGAAGAGTCACTATTACGCTCCCATTGTCATACACAGGGCAAATAGCACTGGCGTCTGTTCCCAGCAAGTAGAGTGTATTGGACTGGAGCGGAGATACTGTTCTTGTCAGTTTCCTAAGCAGAGCTGAACTAGATATGGCCCCTGTGTGTAGGAAGCACAGTTCTTTTGTTCTGAGCAAGCTCAATGTTCGGACCCCATAGAAAACACATTAGAGTAGAAGAGTGCTCTTTTCTCAAAAGCAGAGCGTGTTTCTTGTAAGGCGAGCTAGTGTTTGTTTCCCAGTCCTAAATGGAGTTGAATCACATACAGTTTTTGGTCCTACGAGCTAGAGTTGTTTTCTGGTAAGGAAAGTCACTATTGCACTCTCATTGCCATACACAGTTCAAATAGCACTCGTGTCTGTTCCCAGCAAGTACAGTGTATTGGACTGAAGCGGAGCTACTGTTCTAGTCAGTTTCCTAAGCAGAGTTGAAGTAGATATGTCCCGTGTGTATAGGAAGCACAGTTCTTTTGTTCTGAGCAAGCTCAGTGTTCGGACCCCATATGAACCACAGTAGAATAGAACACTGCTCTTTTCTCAAAAACAGAGTGTGTTTCTTGTAAGGCGAGCTAGAGTTTGTTTCCCAGTCCTAAATGGAGTTGAATCACATGCAGTTTTTGGTCCTACGAGCAAGAGTTGTTTTCTCGTAAGCAAAGTCACTATTGTGGTCCCCTTGCCATACACAGAGCAAATAGCACTCGTGTGTGTTCCCAGCAAGTACAGTGTATTCGACTGAAGAGGAGCTACTGTTCTTGTCAGTTTCCTAAGCAGAGTTGAACTAGATATGGCCCGTGTGTGTAGGAAGCACAGTTCTTTTGTTCTGAGCAAGCTCACTGTTCGGACCCCATATGAACCACAGTAGAATAGAAGACTGCTCTTTTCTCAAAAACAGAGTGTGTTTCTTGTAAGGCGAGCGAGCGTTTGTTTCCCAGTCCTAAAGGGAGTTGAATCCCATGCAGTTTTTGGTCCTACGAGCAAGAGTTTTTTTCTGGTAAGAAGAGTCACTATTGTGCTCCCATTGTCATACACAGGGCAAATAGCACTGGCGTCTGTTCCCAGCATGTACAGTGTATTGGACTGAAGAGGATCTACTGTTCTTTACAGTTTCCTAAGCAGAATTGAACTAGATATGGCCGTATTTGTAGGAATCACAGTTCTTTTGTTCTGAGCAAGCTCACTGTTCAGACCCCATAGGAAACACAGTAGAGTAGAAGAGTGCTCTTTTCTCAAAAGCAGAGTGTGTTTCTTGTAAGGCGAGCTAGCGTTTGTTTCCCAGTCCTAAATGGAGTTGAATCACACGCAGTTTCTTGCCCTACGAGCAAGAGTTGTTTTCTGGTAAAAAGAGTCACTGTTGCGCTCCCATTGTCATACACAGGGCAAATAGCACTGGCATCTGTTCCCAGCATGTACAGTGTATTGGACTGAAGAGGAGCTACTGTTCTTGTCAGTTTCCTAAGGAGAATTGAACTAGATATGGCCGTATTTGTAGGAAGTACAGTAATTTTTTTCTGAGCAAACTCACTGTTCTGGCCCTATAAGAAACACAGTAGAGTAGAAGAGTGCTCTTTTCTCAAAAGCAGAGTGTGTTTCTTGTAAGGAGAGCTAGCGTTTGTTTCCCAGTCCTAAATGGAGTTGAATCACATGCAGTTTTTGGTACTACGAGCAAAAGTTGTTTTCTGGTAAGGAAAGTCACTATTGCGCTCCCATTTCCATACACAGTGCAAATAGCACTCGCATCTGTTCCCAGGAAGTACAGTGTATTGGACTGAAGCGGAGCTACTGTTCTTGTCAGTTTGCTAAGCAGAGTTGAACTAGATATGGCCCCTGTGTGTAGGAAGCACAGTTCTTTTGTTCTGAGCAAGCTCACTGTTCGGACCACATAGGAAACACAGAAGAGTAGAAGAGAGCTGTTTTCTCAAAAGCAGAGTGTGTTTCTTGTAAGGCGAACTAGTGTTTGTTCCCCAGTCAGAAATGGAGTTGAATCCCATGCAGTTTTTGTTCCTACGAGGAAGAGGTATTTTCTGATAAGAAGAGTCACTATTGCGCTCCTATTTCTATACACAGTACAAATAGGACTCGCGTCTGTTCCCAGCTAGTACAGTGTATTGGACTGAAGAGGAGCTACTGTTCTTGTCAGTTTCCTAAGCAGAGTTGAACTAGATATGGCCCGTGTGTGTAGGAAGCACAGTTCTTTTGTTCTGAGCTAGCTCACTGTTCGGACCCCATAGGAAACACAGTAGAGCAAAAGAGTGCTCTTTTCTCAAAAGCAGAGTGTGTTTCTTGTAAGGCAAGCTAGCGTTTGTTTCCCAGTACTAAATGGAGTTGAATCACATCCTGTTTTTGCTCCTACGAGCAAGAGTTGTTTTCTGGTAAGGAAAGTCACTATTGCAATCCCATTGTCAGACACAGGGCAAATAGCACTGGCGTCTGTTCCCAGGATGTACAGTGTATTAGACTGAAGAGGATCTACTGTTCTTGTCAGTTTCCTAAGCAGAATTGAACTAGATATGGCCGTATTTGTAGGAAGCACAGTTCTTTTGTTCTGAGCAAGCTCACTCTTCTGGCCCTATAGGAAACAGAGTAGAGTAGAAGAGTGCTCTTTTCTCAAAAGCAGAGTGTGTTTCTTGTAAGGCGAGCTAGCGTTTGTTTCCCAGTCCTAAATGGAGTTGAATCCCATGCACTTTCTGGTCCTACCAGCAAGAGTTGTTTTTTGGTAAGGAAAGTCACTATTGCGCTCCCATTTCCATACACAGTGCAAATAGCACTCGCATCTGTTCCCAGCCAGTACAGTGTATTGGACTGAAGCGGAGCTACTGTTCTTGTCAGTTTCCTAAGCAGAGTTGAACTAGATATGGCCCCTGTGTGTAGAAAGCACAGTTCTTTTTTTCTGAGCAAGCTCACTGTTCGGACACCATAGGAAAAACAGTAGAGAAGAAGAGTGCTCTTTTCTCAAAAGCAGAGTGTGTTTCTTGTAAGGCGAGCTAGCGTTTGTTTCCCAGTCCTAAATGGAGTTGAAACACATGCAGTTAATTGTCCTACGAGCAAGAGTTGTTTTCTGGTAAGAAGAGTCACTATTGTGCTTCCATTGTCATACACAGGGCAAATAGCACTGGCGTCTGTTCCCAGCATGTACAGTGTATTGGACTGAAGAGGATCTACTGTTCTTTTCAGTTTCCTAAGCAGAATTGAACTAGATATGGCCGTATTTGTATGAAGCACAGTTCTTTTGTTCTGAGCAAGCTCACTGTTCTGGCCCTATAGTAAACACAGTAGAGTAGAAGACTGCTCTTTTCTCAAAAGCAGAGTGTGTTTCTTGTAAGGCGAGCTAGCGTTTGTTTCCCAGTCTTAAATGGAGTTGAATCACATGCAGTTTTTGGTCCTATGAGCAAGAGTTGTTTTCTGGTAAGGAAAGTCACTATTGTGCTCCCTTTGCCATACACAGTGCAAATAGCACTTGCGTCTGTTCCCAGCAAGTACAGTGTATTGAACTGAAGAGGAGCTACTGTTCTTGTCACTTTCCTAAGCAGAGTTGAACAAGATATGGCCCCTGTGTGTAGGAAGCACAGTTCTTTTGTTCTGAGCAAGCTCACTGTTCGGTCCCCATAGAAAACACATTAGAGTAGAAGAGTGCTCTTTTCTCAAAAGCAGAGTGTGTTTCTTGTAAGGCGAGCTAGCGTTTGTTTCCCAGTCCTAAATGGATTTGAATCACATGCAGTTTTTGGTCCTACAAGCAAGAGTTATTTTCTCGTAAGCAAAGTCACTATTGCGCTCCCATTGCCATATACAGAGCAAATAGCACTCGCGTATGTTCCCAGCAAGTACAGTGTATTGAACTGAAGAGGAGCTACTGTTCTTGTCAGTTTCCTAAGCAGAGTTGAACTAGATATGGCCCCTGTGTGTAGGAAGCACAGTTCTATTGTTCTGAACAAGCTCACTGTTCGGACCCCATAGGAAACACAGTAGAGTAGAAGAGTGCTCTATTCTCAAAAGCAGAGTGTGTTTCTAGTAAGGCAAGCTAGCGTTTCTTTCCCAGTCCTAAATGGAGTTGAATCACATCCTGTTTTTGGTCCTACGAGCAAGAGGTGTTTTCTGGTAAGGAAAGTCACTATTGCACTCCCATTGCCATTCACAGTGCAAATAGCCCTCCCATCTGTTCCCAGCATGTACAGTGTATTGGACTGAAGAGGATCTACTGTTCTTGTAAGTTTCCTAAGCAGAATTGAACTAGATATGGCCTTATTTGTAGGAAGCACAGTTCTTTTGTTCTGAGCAAGCTCACTGTTCAAGCCCCATAGGATACACAGTAGAGTAGAAGAGTGCTCTTTTCTGAAAAGCAGAGTGTGTTTCTTGTAAGGCGATCTAGCGTTTGTTTCCCAGTCTTAAATGGAGTTGAATCACATGCACTTTTTGGTCCTACGAGCAAGAGTTGTTTTCTGGGAAGAAAAGTCACTATTGCACTCCCATTGCCATACACAGTGCAAAGAGCACTCGCGTCTGTTCTCAGCAAGTACAGTGTATTGGACTGAAGCGGAGCTACTGTTCTTGTCAGTTTCCTAAACAGAGTTGAACTAGATATAGCCATGTTTGTAGGAAGCACAGTTCTTTTGTTCTGAACAAACTCACTGTTCTGGCCCTATAGGAAACACAGTAGAGTAGAAGAGTGCTCTTTTCTCAAAAGCAGAGTGTGTTTCTTGTAAGGAGAGCTAGCGTTTGTTTCCCAGTCCTAAATGGAGTTGAATCACATGCAGTTTTTGGTACTACGAGCAAGAGTTGTTTTCTGGTAAGGAAAGTCACTATTGCGCTCCCATTTCCATACACAGTGCAAATAGCACTCGCATCTGTTCCCAGGAAGTACAGTGTATTGGACTGAAGCGGAGCTACTGTTCTTGTCAGTTTGCTAAGCAGAGTTGAACTAGATATGGCCCCTGTGTGTAGGAAGCACAGTTCTTTTGTTCTGAGCAAGCTCACTGTTCGGACCACATAGGAACCACAGAAGAGTAGAAGAGTGCTCTTTTCTCAAAAGCAGAGTGTCTTTCTTGTAAGGCGAGCTAGTGTTTGTTCCCCAGTCAGAAATGGAGTTGAATCCCATGCAGTTTTTGTTCCTACGAGGAAGAGGTGTTTTCTGATAAGAAGAGTCACTATTGCGCTCCTATTTCTATACACAGTACAAGTAGGACTCGCGTCTGTTCCCAGCTAGTACAGTGTATTGGACTGAAGAGGAGCTACCGTTCTTGTCAGTTTCCTAAGCAGAGTTGAACTAGATATGGCCCCTGTGTGTAGGAAGCACAGTTCTTTTGTTCTGAGCAAGCTCACTGTTCGGACCCCATAGGAAACACAATAGAGCAGAAGAGTGCTCTTTTCTCAAAAGCAGAGTGTGTTTCTTGTAAGGCAAGCTAGCGTTTGTTTCCCAGTACTAAATGGAGTTGAATCACACCCTGTTTTGGGTCCTACGAGCAAGAGTTGTTTTCTGGTAAGGAAAGTCACTATTGTGCTCCCATTGTCAGACACAGGGCAAATAGCACTGGCGTCTGTTCCCAGCATGTACAGTGTATTGGACTGAAGAGGATCTACTGTTCTTGTAAGTTTCCTAAGCAGAATTGAACTAGATATGGCCGTATTTGTAGGAAGCACAGTTCTTTTGTTCTGAGCAAGCTCACTGTTTTGGCCCTATAGGAAACACAGTAGAGTAGAAGAGTGCTCTTTTCTCAAAAGCAGAGTGTGTTTCTTGTAAGGCGAGCTAGCGTTTGTTTCCCAGTCCTAAATGGAGTTGAATCACATACAGTTTTTGGTCCTACGAGCAAGAGTTGTTTTCTGGTAAGGAAAGTCACTATTGCGCTCTCATTTCCATACACAGTGCAAATAGCACTCGCATCTGTTCCCAGCAAGTACAGTGTATTGGACTGAAGGGGATCTACTGTTCTTGTCAGTTTCCTAAGCAGAGTTGAACAAGATATGGCCCCTGTGTGTAGGAAGCACAGTTCTTTTGTTCTGAGCAAACTCACTGTTCGGACCCCATAGAAAACACATTAGAGTAGAAGAGTGCTCTTTTCTCAAAAGCAGAGTGTGTTTCTTGTAAGGCGAGCTAGCGTTTGTTTCCCAGTCGTAAATGGAGTTGAATCACATGCAGTTTTTGGTCCTACGAGCAAGAGTTATTTTCTCGTAAGCAAAGTCACTATTGCGCTCCCATTGCCATATACAGTGCAAATAGCACTCGCGTCTGTTCCCACCAAGTACAGTGTATTGAACTGAAGAGGAGCTACTGTTCTTGTCAGTTTCCTAAGCAGAGTTGAACTAGATAAGGCCCCTGTGTGTAGGAAGCACAGTTCTATTGTTCTGAACTTGCTCACTGTTCGGACCCCAGAGGAAACACAGTAGAGTAGAAGAGTGCTCTTTTCTCAAAAGCAGAGTGTGTTTCTAGTAAGGCAAGCTAGTGTTTATTTCCCAGTCCTAAATGGAGTTGAATCACATGCAGTTTTTGGTACTACGAGCAAGAGTTGTTTTCTGGTAAGGAAAGTCACTATTGCACTCCCATTGCCATACACAGTGCAAATAGCACTCGCATCTGTTCCCAGCAAGTACAGTGTATTGGACTGAAGAGGAGTTATTGTTCTTGTCAATTTCCTAAGCAGAGTTGAACTAGATATGGCCCCTGTGTGTAGGAAGCACAGTTCTTTTGTTCTGAGCAAGCTCACTGATCGGGCCCCATAGTATACACAGTAGAGTAGAAGAGTGCTCTTTTCTCAAAAGCAGAGTGTGTTTATTGTAAGGAGAGCTAGCGTTTGTTTCCCAGTCCTAAATGGAGTTGAATCACATGCAGTTTTTGGTACTACGAGCAAGAGTTGTTTTCTGGTAAGGAAAGTCACTATTACGCACCCATTTCCATACACAGTGCAAATAGCACTCGCATCTGTTCCCAGGAAGTACAGTGTATTGGACTGAAGCGGAGCTACTGTTCTTGTCAGTTTGCTAAGCAGAGTTGAACTAGATATGGCCCCTGTGTGTAGGAAGCACAGTTCTTTTGTTCTGAGCAAGCTCACTGTTCGGACCACATTGGAAACACAGAAGAGTAGAAGAGTGCTCTTTTCTCAAATGCAGAGTGTGTTTCTTGTAAGGCGAGCTAGTGTTTGTTCCCCAGTCAGAAATTGAGTTGAATCCCATGCAGTTTTTGTTCCTACGAGGAAGAGGTGTTTTCTGATAAGAAGAGTCACTATTGCGCTCCTATTTCTATACACAGTACAAATAGGACTCGCGTCTGTTCCCAGCTAGTACAGTGTATTGGACTGAAGAGGAGCTACCGTTCTTGTCAGTTTCCTAAGCAGAGTTGAACTAGATATGGCCCGTGTGTGTAGGAAGCACAGTTCTTTTGTTCTGAGCAAGCTCACTGTTCGGATCCCATAGGAAACACAGTAGAGCAGAAGAGTGCTCTTTTCTCAAAAGCAGAGTGTGTTTCTTGTAAGGCAAGCTAGCGCTTGTTTCCCAGTACTAAATGGAGTTGAATCACACCCTGTTTTTGGTCCTACGAGCAAGAGTTGTTTTCTGCTAAGGAAAGTCACTATTGGGCTCCCATTGTCAGACACAGGGCAAATAGCACTGCCGTCTGTTCCCATCATGTACAGTGTATTGTACTGAAGAGGATCTACAGTTCTTGTCAGTTTCCTAAGCAGAATTGAACTAGATATGGCCGTATTTGTAGGAAGCACAGTTCTTTTGTTCTGAGCAAGCTCACTCTTCTGGCCCTATAGGAAACAGAGTAGAGTAGAAGAGTGCTCTTTTCTCAAAAGCAGAGTGTGTTTCTTGTAAGGCGAGCTAGCGTTTGTTTCCCAGTCCTAAATGGAGTTGAATCCCATGCACTTTCTGGTCCTACCAGCAAGAGTTGTTTTCTGGTAAGGAAAGTCACTATTGCGCTCCCATTTCCATACACAGTGCAAATAGCACTCGCATCTGTTCCCAGCCAGTACAGTGTATTGGACTGAAGCGGAGCTACTGTTCTTGTCAGTTTCCTAAGCAGAGTTGAACTAGATATGGCCCCTGTGTGTAGAAAGCACAGTTCTTTTTTTCTGAGCAAGCTCACTGGTCAGACACCATAGGAAAAACAGTTGAGTAGAAGAGTGCTCTTTTCTCAAAGGAAAGTGTGTTTCTTGTAAGGCGAGCTAGAGTTTGTTTCCCAGTCCTAAATGGAGTTGAAACACATGCAGTTTATGGTCCTACGAGCAAGAGTTGTTTTCTGGTAAGAAGAGTCACTATTGCGCTCCCATTGTCAGACACAGGGCAAATAGCACTGGCGTCTGTTCCCAGCATGTACAGTGTATTGGACTGAAGAGGATCTACTGTTCTTTTCAGTTTCCTAAGCAGAATTGTCCTAGATATGGCCGTATTTGTATGAAGCACAGTTCTTTTGTTCTGAGCAAGCTCACTGTTTTGGCCCTATAGGAAACAGAGTAGAGTAGAAGAGTGCTCTTTTCTCAAAAGCAGATTGTGTTTCTTGTAAGGCGAGCTAGCGTTTGTTTCCCAGTCCTAAATGGTGTTGAATCACATGCAGTTTTTGGTCCTACGAGCAAGAGTTGTTTTCTGGTAAGGAAAGTCACTATTGCGCTCTCATTTCCATACACAGTGCAAATAGCACTCGCATCTGTTCTTAGCAATTACAGTGTATTGGACTGAAGGGGATCTACTGTTTTTGTCAGTTTCCTAAGCAGAGTTGAACAAGAAATGGCCCCTGTGTGTAGGAAGCACAGTTCTTTTGTTCTGAGCAAGCTCACTCTTCGGACCCCATAGAAAACACATTAGAGTAGAAGAGTGCTCTTTTCTCAAAAGCAGAGTGTGTTTCTTGTAAGGCGAGCTAGCGTTTGTTTCCCAGTCCTAAATGGAGTTGAATCACATGCAGTTTTTGGTCTTACGAGCAAGATTTATTTTCTCGTAAGCGAAGTCACTATTGCGCTCTCATTGCCATATACAGTGCAAACAACACTCGCGTCTGTTCCCAGCAAGTACAGTGTATTGAACTGAAGAGGAGCTACTGTTCTTGTCAGTTTCCTAAGCAGAGTTGAACTAGATATGGCCCCTGTGTGTAGGAAGCACAGTTCTATTGTTCTGAACAAGCTCACTGTTCAGACCCCATAGGAAACACAGTAGAGTAGAAGAGTGCTCCTTTCTCAAAAGCAGAGTGTGATTCTTGTTAGGCGAGCTAGTGTTTGTTTCTGAGTCCTAAATGGAGTTGAATCAAATGCAGATTCTTGTCCTACGAGCAAGAGTTGTTTTCTGGTAAGAAGAGTCACTATTGCGCTCCCATTGTCATACACAGGGCAAATAGCACTGGCGTCTGTTCCAACATGTACAGTGTATTGGACTGAAGCGGAGCTACTGTTCTTGTCAGTTTCCTAAGCAGAGATGAACTAGATATGGCCCGCGTGTGTAAGAAGCACAGTTCTTTTGTTCTGAGCAAGCTCACTGTTCAGACCCCCTAGGAAACACAGTAGAGTAGAAGAGTGCTCTTTTCTCAAAAGCAGAGTGTGTTTCTTGTAAGGCAAGCTAGCATTTGTTTCCCAGTCCTAAATGGAGATGAATCACATGCAGTTTTTGGTCCTCCGACCAAGAGTTGTTTTCTGGTAAGGAAAGTCACTATTGCGCTCCCATTTCCATACACAGTGCAAACAGCACTCGCTTCTGTTCCCAGCAAGTACAGTGTATTGGACTGAAGCGGAGCTACTGTTCTTGTCAGTTTCCTAAGCAGAGTTGAACTAGATATGGCCCGTGTGTGTAGGATGCACAGTTCTTTTGTTCTGAGCAAGCTCACTGTTCGGACCCCATAGGAAACACAGTAGAGTAGAAGAGTGCTCTTTTCTCAAAAGCAGAGTGTGTTTCTTGTAAGGCGAGCTAGTGTTTGTTTCACAGTTAGAAATGGAGTTGAATCCCATGCAGTTTCTGGTCCTACGAGCAAGAGTTGTTTTCTGGTAAAGAAAGTCACTATTGCGCTCCCATTTCCATACACAGTGCAAATAGCACTGGCGTCTGTTCCCAGCAAGTTCAGTGTATTGGACTGAAGCGGAGCTACTGCTCTTGTCAGTTTCCTAAGCAGAGTTGAACTAGATATGTCCCCTGTGTGTAGGAAGCACAGTTCTTTTGTTCTCAGCAAGCTCACTATTCGGACCCCATAGGAAACACAGTAGAGTAGAAGAGTGCTCTTTTCCCAAAATCAGAGTGCCTTTCTTGTAAGGCAAGCTAGTGTTTGTTCCCCAGTCAGAAACAGAGTTGAATCCCATGCAGTTTCTGGTCCTATGAGCAAGAGTTGTTTTCTGATAAGAAGAGACACTATTGTGCTCCTATTGCCATACACAGTGCAAATAGCACTGGCGTCTGTTCCCAGCAAGTACTGTGTATTGGACTGAAGAGGAGCTACTGTTCTTGTCAGTTTCCTAAGCAGAGTTGAACTACATATGGTCAGTGTGTGTAGGAAGCACAGTTCTTTTGTTCTGAGCAAGCTCAATGTTCGGACCCCATAGGAAACACAGTAGAGTAGAAGAGTGCTCTTTTCTCAAAAGCAGAGTGTGTTTCTTGTAAGGCGAGCTAGCGTTTGTTTCCCAGTCCTAAATGGAGCTGAATCACATGCAGTTTCTGGTCCTACGAGCAAGAGTTGTTTTCTGGTAAGGAAAGTCACTATTGTGCTCCCATTGCCATACACAGTGCCAATAGCACTCGCGTGTGTTCCCAGCAAGTACAGTGTATTGGACTGAAGTGGAGCTACTGTTCTTGTCAGTTTCCTAAGCAGAGTTGAACTAGATATGGCCCGTGTGTGTAGGAAGCACAGTTCTTTTGTTCTGAGCATGCTCACTGTTCGGACCCCATAGGAAACACAGTAGAGTAGAAGACTGCTCTTTTCTCAAAAGCAGAGTGTGTTTCTTGTAAGGCGAGCTAGTGTTTGTTTCCCAGTCCTACATGGAGTTGAATCACATGCAGTTTTTGGTCCTAAGAGCAAGAGTTGTTTTCTGGTAATAAAATCACTGTTGCGCTCCCATTGCCATACACAGTGTAAATAGCACTCACATCTGTTCCCAGCAAGTACAGTGTATTGGACTGAAGCGGAGCTACTGTTCTTCTCAGTTTGCTAAGCAGAGTTGAACTAGATATGGCCCCTGTGTGTAGGAAGCAAAGTTCTTTTGTTCTGAGCAAGCTCACTATTTGGACCCCATAGGATACACAGTAGAGTAGAAGAGTGCTCTTTTCTCAAAAGCAGAGTGTGTTTCTTGTAAGGCGAGCTAGTGTTTGTTTCCCAGTCAGAAATGGAGTTGAATCCCATGCACTTTCTGGTCCTACGAGCAAGAGGTGTTTTCTGGTAAGGAAAGTCACTATTGCGCTCCCATTTCCATACACAGTGCAAAAAGCACTCGCGTCTGTTCCCAGCAAGTACAGTGTACTGGACTGAAGTGGAGCTACTGTTCTTGTCAGTTTCCTAAGCAGAGATGAACTAGATAAGGCCCGTGTGTGTAGGAAGCACAGTACTTTTGTTCTGAGCAAGCTCACTGTTCAGACCCCCTAGAAAACACAGTAGAGTAGAAGAGTGCTCTTTTCTCAAAAGGAGAGTTTGTTTTTTGTAAGGCGAGATAGCGTTTGTTTCCCAGTCCTAAATGGAGTTGAATCACATACAGTTTCTTGTCCTACGACCAAGAGTTGTTTTCTGGTAAGGAAAGTCACTATTGCGCTCCCATTTACATACACAGTACAAATAGCACTCGCGTCTGTTCCCAGCAAGTACAGTGTATTGGAGTGAAGCGTAGCTACTGTTCTTTTCAGTTTCCTAAGCAGAGTTGAACTAGATATGGCCCCTGTGTGTAGGAAGCACAGTTCTTTTGTTCTGAGCAAGCTCACTATTCGGACCCCGTAGGAAACACAGTAAAGTAGAAGAGTGCTCTTTTCTCAAAATCAGAGTGTCTTTCTTGTAAGGCGAGCTAGTGTTTGTTTCCCAGTCAGAAATGGAGTTGAATCCCATGCAGTTTCTGGTCCTATGAGCAAGAGTTGTTTTCTGATAAGAAGGGTCACTATTGTGCTCCTATTGCCATACACAGTGCAAATAGCACTCGCCTCTGTTCCCAGCAAGTACAGTGTATTGGACTGAATAGGAGCTACTGTTCTTGTCAGTTTCCTAAGCAGAGTTGAACTACATATGGTCCGTGTGTAGGAAGCACAGTTCTTTTGTTCTTAGCAAGCTCACTGTTCGGACCCCATAGGAAACACAGTAGTGTAGACGAGTGCTCTTTTCTCAAAAGCAGAGTATGTTTCTTGTAAGGCGAGCTAGCATTTGTTTCCCGTCCTAAATGGAGCTGAATCACATGCAGTTTCTGGTCCTACGAGCAAGAGTTGTTTTCTGGTAAGGAAAGTCACTATTGCGCTCCCATTGCCATACAAGGTGCAAATAGCACTCGCGTCTGTTCCCAGCAAGTACAGTGTATTGGACTGAAGAGGAGCTACTGTTCTTGTCAGTTTCCTAAGCAGAGTTGTACTAGATATGGCCCGTGTCTGTAGGAAGCACAGTTCTTTTGTTCTGAGCAAGCTCAATGTTCGGACCCCATAGGAAACACAGTAGAGTAGAAGACTGCTCTTTTCTCAAAAGCAGAGTGTGTTTCTTGTAAGGCGAGCTAGCGTTTGTTTCCCAGTCCTAAATGGAGTTGATTCACATGCAGTTTTTGTTCCTACGAGCAAGAGTTGTTTTCTGGTAATAAAGTCACTGTTGCGCTCCCATTGCCATACACAGTGTAAATAGCACTCGCATCTGTTCCCAGCAAGTACAGTGTATTGGACTGAAGCGGAGCTACAGTTCTTGTCAGTTTCCTAAGCAGAGTTGAACTAATTATTGCCCCTGTGTGTAGGAAGCAAAGTTCTTTTGTTCTGAGCAAGCTCACTGTTCGGACCCCATAGGATACACAGTCGAGTAGAAGAGTGCTCTTTTCTCAAAAGCAGAGTGTGTTTCTTGTAAGGCGAGCTAGTGTTTGTTTCCCAGTCAGAAATGGAGTTGAATCCCATGCACTTTCTGGTCCTACGAGCAAGAGGTGTTTTCTGGTAAGGAAAGTCACTATTGCGCTCCCATTTCCATACACAGTGCAAAAAGCACTCGCGTCTGTTCCCAGCAAGTACAGTGTACTGGACTGAAGTGGAGCTACTGTTCTTGTCAGTTTCCTAAGCAGAGATGAACTAGATAAGGCCCGTGTGTGTAGGAAGCACAGTACTTTTGTTCTGAGCAAGCTCACTGTTCAGACCCCCTAGAAAACACAGTAGAGTAGAAGAGTGCTCTTTTCTCAAAAGGAGAGTTTGTTTTTTGTAAGGCGAGATAGCGTTTGTTTCCCAGTCCTAAATGGAGTTGAATCACATACAGTTTCTTGTCCTACGACCAAGAGTTGTTTTCTGGTAAGGAAAGTCACTATTGCGCTCCCATTTACATACACAGTACAAATAGCACTCGCGTCTGTTCCCAGCAAGTACAGTGTATTGGAGTGAAGCGTAGCTACTGTTCTTTTCAGTTTCCTAAGCAGAGTTGAACTAGATATGGCCCCTGTGTGTAGGAAGCACAGTTCTTTTGTTCTGAGCAAGCTCACTATTCGGACCCCGTAGGAAACACAGTAAAGTAGAAGAGTGCTCTTTTCTCAAAATCAGAGTGTCTTTCTTGTAAGGCGAGCTAGTGTTTGTTTCCCAGTCAGAAATGGAGTTGAATCCCATGCAGTTTCTGGTCCTATGAGCAAGAGTTGTTTTCTGATAAGAAGGGTCACTATTGTGCTCCTATTGCCATACACAGTGCAAATAGCACTCGCCTCTGTTCCCAGCAAGTACAGTGTATTGGACTGAATAGGAGCTACTGTTCTTGTCAGTTTCCTAAGCAGAGTTGAACTACATATGGTCCGTGTGTAGGAAGCACAGTTCTTTTGTTCTTAGCAAGCTCACTGTTCGGACCCCATAGGAAACACAGTAGTGTAGACGAGTGCTCTTTTCTCAAAAGCAGAGTATGTTTCTTGTAAGGCGAGCTAGCATTTGTTTCCCGTCCTAAATGGAGCTGAATCACATGCAGTTTCTGGTCCTACGAGCAAGAGTTGTTTTCTGGTAAGGAAAGTCACTATTGCGCTCCCATTGCCATACAAGGTGCAAATAGCACTCGCGTCTGTTCCCAGCAAGTACAGTGTATTGGACTGAAGAGGAGCTACTGTTCTTGTCAGTTTCCTAAGCAGAGTTGTACTAGATATGGCCCGTGTGTGTAGGAAGCACAGTTCTTTTGTTCTGAGCAAGCTCAATGTTCGGACCCCATAGGAAACACAGTAGAGTAGAAGACTGCTCTTTTCTCAAAAGCAGAGTGTGTTTCTTGTAAGGCGAGCTAGCATTTGTTTCCCAGTCCTAAATGGAGTTGATTCACATGCAGTTTTTGTTCCTACGAGCAAGAGTTGTTTTCTGGTAATAAAGTCACTGTTGCGCTCCCATTGCCATACACAGTGTAAATAGCACTCGCATCTGTTCCCAGCAAGTACAGTGTATTGGACTGAAGCGGAGCTACAATTCTTGTCAGTTTCCTAAGCAGAGTTGAACTAATTATTGCCCCTGTGTGTAGGAAGCAAAGTTCTTTTGTTCTGAGCAAGCTCACTGTTCGGACCCCATAGGATACACAGTCGAGTAGAAGAGTGCTCTTTTCTCAAAAGCAGAGTGTGTTTCTTGTTAGGCGTGCTAGCGTTTGTTTCCCTGTCCTAAATGGAGTTGAATCACATCCTGTTTTGGTCTTACAAGCAAGAGTTGTTTCCTGGTAAGGAAAGTCACTATTGCACTCCCATTTCCAGACACAGTGCAAATAGCACTCACGTCTGTTCCAAGCAAGTACAGTGTATTGGACTGAAGAGGAGCTACTGTTCTTGTCAGTTTCCTAAGTAGAGTTGAACTAGATATGGCCCGTGTGTGTAGGAAGCACAGTTCTTTTGTTCTGAGCAAGCTCACTGTTCGGGTCCCATTGGATACACAGTAGAGTAGAAGAGTGCTCTTTTCTCAAAAGCAGAGTGTGTTTCTTGTAAGGCGAACTAGCGTTTGTTTCCCAGTCCTAAATCGAGTTGAATCACATGCAGTTTCTTGTCCTATGAGCAAAAGTTGTTTTCTGGTAAGAAGAGTCACTATTGTGCTCCCATTGTCATACACAGGGCAAATAGCACTTGCGTCTGTTCCCAGCATGTACAGTGTATTGGACTGAAGAGGATCTACTGTTCTTGTCAGTTTCCTAAGCAGAATTGAACTAGATATGGCCGTATTTGTAGGAAGCACAGTTCTTGGTTCTGAGCAAACTCACTGTTCTGGCCATAGGAAACACAGTAGAGTAGAAGAGTGGTCTTTTCCCAAAAGCAGAGTGTGTTTCCTGTAAGGTGAGCTAGGGTTTGTTTCCGAGTCCTAAATGGAGTTGAATCACATGCAGTTTTTGGTCCTACGAGCAAGAGTTGTTTTCTGGTAAGGAAAGTCATTATTGCGCTCCATTGCCATACACAGTGCAAATAGCACTCGTGTCTGTTCCCAACAAGTACAGTGAATTGGACTGAAGCGGAGCTAATGTTCTTGTCAGTTTCCTAAGCAGAGTTGAACTAGATATGGCCCGTGTTTCTAGGAAGCACAGTTCTTTTGTTCTGAGCAAGCTCACTGTTCGGACCTCATAGGAAACACAGTCGAGTAGAAGACTGCTCTTTTCTCAAAATCAGAGTGTCTTTCTTGTAAGGCGAGCTAGCATTTGTTTCCCATTCCTAAATGGAGTTGAATTACATCCAGTTTTTGGTCCTTTGAGCAAGAGTTGTTTTCTGGTAAGGAAAGTCACTATTGTGCTCCCATTGCCATACACAGTGCAAATAGCACTCGCGTCTGTTCCCAGCAATACAGTGTATTGGACTGAAAAGGAGCTACTGTTCTTGTCAGTTTCCTAAGCAGAGTTGAACTAGATATGGCCCGTGTGTGGAGGAAGCACAGTTCTGTTGTTCTGAGCAAGCTCACTGTTCGGTCCCCATAGGATATACAGTAGAGTACAAGAGTGCTCTTTTCTCAAAAGCAGAGTGTGTTTCTTGTAAGTCGAGCTAGCGTTTGTTTCCCAGTCCTAAATCGAGTTGAATCACATGCAGTTTCTTGTCCTACGATCAAGAGTTGTTTTCTGGTAAGAAGAGTCACTATTGCGCTCCCATTTTCATACACAGGGCAAATAGCACTTACGTCTGTTCCCAGCATGTACAGTGTACTGGACTGAAGAGGATCTACTGTTCTTGTCAGTTTCCTAAGCAGAATTGAACTAGATATGGCCGTATTTGTAGAAAGCACAGTTCTTTTCTTCTGAGCAAACTCACTGTTCTGGCCCTATAGGAAACACAGTAGAGTAGAAGAGTGCTCTTTTCTCAAAAGCAGAGTGTGTTTCTTGTAAGGCGAGCTAGCGTTTGTTTCCCAGTCCTAAATGGAGCTGAATCACATGCAGTTTCTGGTCCTACGAGCAAGAGTTGTTTTCTGGTAAGGAAAGTCACTATTGCACTCCCATTGCCATACACAGTGCAAATAGCCCTCCCATCTGTTCCCAGCAAGTACAGTGTATTGGACTGAAGAGGATCTACTGTTCTTGTCAGTTTCCTAAGCAGAATTGAACTAGATATGGCCTTATTTGTAGGAAGCACAGTTCTTTTGTTCTGAGCAAACTCACTGTTCTGGCCCTATAGGAAACACAGTAGAGTTGAAGTGTGCTCTTTTCTGAAAAGCAGAGTGTGTTTCTTGTAAGGCGATCTAGCGTTTGTTTCCCAGTCCTAAATGGAGTTGAGTCACATGCACTTTTTGGTCCTACGAGCAAGAGTTGTTTTCTGGTAAGAAAAGTCACTATTGCACTCCCATTGCCATACACAGTGCAAAGAGCACTCGCGTCTGTTCTCAGCAAGTACAGTGTATTGGACTGAAGCGGAGCTACTGTTCTTGTCAGTTTCCTAAACAGAGTTGAACTAGATATAGCCGTGTTTGTAGGAAGCACAGTTCTTTTGTTCTGAACAAACTCACTGTTCTGGCCCTATAGGAAACACAGTAGAGTAGAAGAGTGCTCTTTTCTCAAAAGCAGAGTGTGTTTCTTGTAAGGAGAGCTAGCGTTTGTTTCCCAGTCCTAAATGGAGTTGAATCACATGCAGTTTTTGGTACTACGAGCAAGAGTTGTTTTCTGGTAAGGAAAGTCACTATTGTGCTCCCATTTCCATACACAGTGCAAATAGCACTAGCATCTGTTCCCAGGAAGTACAGTGTATTGGACTGAAGCGGAGCTACTGTTCTTGTCAGTTTGCTAAGCAGAGTTGAACTAGATATGGCCCCTCTGTGTAGGAAGCACAGTTCTTTTGTTCTGAGCAAGCTCACTGTTCGGACCACATAGGAACCACAGAAGAGTAGAAGAGTGCTCTTTTCTCAAAAGCAGAGTGTCTTTCTTGTAAGGCGAGCTAGTTTTTGTTCCCCAGTCAGAAATGGAGTTGAATCCCATGCAGTTTTTGTTCCTACGAGGAAGAGGTGTTTTCTGATAAGAAGAGTCACTATTGCGCTCCTATTTCTATACACAGTACAAGTAGGACTCGCGTCTATTCCCAGCTAGTACAGTGTATTGGACTGAAGAGGAGCTACCGTTCTTGTCAGTTTCCTAAGCAGAGTTGAACTAGATATGGCCCGTGTGTGTAGGAAGCACAGTTCTTTTGTTCTGAGCAAGCTCACTGTTCGGACCCCATAGGAAACACAGTAGAGCAGAAGAGTGCTCTTTTCTCAAAAGCAGAGTGTGTTTCTTGTAAGGCAAGCTAGCGTTTGTTTCCCAGTACTAAATGGAGTTGAATCACACCCTGTTTTGGGTCCTACGAGCAAGAGTTGTTTTCTGGTAAGGAAAGTCACTATTGTGCTCCCATTGTCAGACACACGGCAAATAGCACTGGCGTCTGTTCCCAGCATGTACATGTATTGGACTGAAGAGGATCTACTGCTCTTGTCAGTTTCCTAAGCAGAATTGAACTACATATGGCCGTATTTGTAGGAAGCACAGTTCTTTTGTTCTGAGCAAGCTCACTGTTTTGGCCCTATAGGAAACACAGTAGAGTAGAAGAGTGCTCTTTTCTCAAAAGCAGAGTGTGTTTCTTGTAAGGCGAGCTAGCGTTTGTTTCCCAGTCCTAAATGGAGTTGAATCACATGCAGTTTTTGGTCCTACGAGCAAGAGTTGTTTTCTGGTAAGGAAAGTCACTATTGCACTCCCATTTACATACACAGTGCAAATAGCACTCGCATCTGTTCCCAGCAAGTACAGTGTATTGGACTGAAGCGGAGCTACTGTTCTTGTCAGTTTGCTAAGCAGAGTTGAACTAGATATGGCCCCTTTGTGTAGGAAGCACAGTTCTTTTGTTCTGAGCAAGCTCACTGTTCGGACAACATAGGAAACACAGAAGAGTAGAAGAGTGCTCTTTTCTCAAAAGCAGAGTGTGTTTCTTGTAAGGCGAGCTAGTGTTTGTTCCCCAGTCAGAAATGGAGTTGAATCCCATGCAGTTTTTGTGCCTATGAGGAAGAGGTGTTTTGTGATAAGAAGAGTCACTATTGCGCTCCTATTTCTATACACAGTACAAATAGGACTCCCGTCTGTTCCCAGCTAGTACAGTGTATTGGACTGAAGAGGAGCTACTGTTCTTGTCAGTTTCCTAAGCAGAGTTGAACTAGATATGGCCCGTGTGTGTAGGAAGCACAGTTCTTTTGTTCTGAGCAAGCTCACTGTTCGGACCCCATAGGAAACACAGTAGAGCAGAAGAGTGCACTTTTCTCAAAAGCAGAGTGTGTTTCTTGTAAGGCAAGCTAGCGTTTGTTTCCCAGTACTAAATGGAGTTGAATCACACCCTGTTTTTGGTCCTACGAGCAAGAGTTGTTTTCTGGTAAGGAAAGTCACTATTGGGCTCCCATTGTCAGACACAGGGCAAATAGCACTAGCGTCTGTTCCCAGCATGTACAGTGTATTGGACTGAAGAGGATCTACAGTTCTTGTCAGTTTCCTAAGCAGAATTGAACTAGATATGGCCGTATTTGTAGGAAGCACAGTTCTTTTGTTCTGAGCAAGCTCACTCTTCTGGCCCTATAGGAAACAGAGTAGAGTAGAAGAGTGCTCTTTTTTCAAAAGCAGAGTGTGTTTCTTGTAAGGCGAGCTAGCGTTTGTTTCCCAGTCCTAAATGGAGTTGAATCCCATGCACTTTCTGGTCCTACCAGCAAGAGTTGTTTTCTGGTAAGGAAAGTCACTATTGCGCTCCCATTTCCATACACAGTGCAAATAGCACTCGCATCTGTTCCCAGCCAGTACAGTGTATTGGACTGAAGCAGAGCTACTGTTCTTGTCAGTTTCCTAAGCAGAGTTGAACTAGATATGGCCCCTGTGTGTAGAAAGCACAGTTCTTTTTTTCTGAGCAAGCTCACTGGTCAGACACCATAGGAAAAACAGTTGAGTAGAAGAGTGCTCTTTTCTCAAAGGAGAGTGTGTTTCTTGTAAGGCGAGCTAGCGTTTGTTTCCCAGTCCTAAATGGAGTTGAAACACATGCAGTTTATTGTCCTACGAGCAAGAGTTGTTTTCTGGTAAGAAGAGTCACTATTGCGCTCCCATTGTCATACACAGGGCAAATAGCACTCGCCTCTGTTCCCAGCATGTACAGTGTATTGGACTGAAGAGGATCTACTGTTCTTTTCAGTTTCCTAAGCAGAATTGTCCTAGATATGGCCGTATTTGTATGAAGCACAGTTCTTTTGTTCTGTGCAAGCTCACTGTTTTGGCCCTATAGGAAACAGAGTAGAGTAGAAGAGTGCTCTTTTCTCAAAAGCAGATTGTGTTTCTTGTAAGGCGAGCTAGCGTTTGTTTCCCAGTCCTAAATGGAGTTGAATCACATGCAGTTTTTGGACCTACGAGCAAGAGTTGTTTTCTGGTAAGGAAAGTCACTATTGCGCTCTCATTTCCATACACAGTGCAAATAGCACTCGCATCTGTTCTTAGCAAGTACAGTGTATTGGACTGAAGGGGATCTACTGTTCTTGTCAGTTTCCTAAGCAGAGTTGAACAAGATATGGCCCCTGTGTGTAGGAAGCACAGTTCTTTTGTTCTGAGCAAGCTCACTGTTCGGACCCCATAGAAAACACATTAGAGTAGAAGAGTGCTCTTTTCTCAAAAGCAGAGTGTGTTTCTTGTAAGGCGAGCTAGCGTTTGTTTCCCAGTCCTAAATGGAGTTGAATCACATGCAGTTTTTGGTCTTACGAGCAAGATTTATTTTCTCGTAAGCGAAGTCACTATTGCTCTCTCATTGCCATATACAGTGCAAACAACACTCGCGTCTGTTCCCAGCAAGTACAGTGTATTGAACTGAAGAGGAGCTACTGTTCTTGTCAGTTTCCTAAGCAGAGTTGAACTAGATATGGCCCCTGTGTGTAGGAAGCACAGTTCTATTGTTCTGAACAAGCTCACTGTTCAGACCCCATAGGAAACACAGTAGAGTAGAAGAGTGCTCCTTTCTCAAAAGCAGAGTGTGATTCTTGTTAGGCGAGCTAGCGTTTGTTTCGGAGTCCTAAATGGAGTTGAATCAAATGCAGATTCTTGTCCTACGAGCAAGAGTTGTTTTCTGGTAAGAAGAGTCACTATTGCGCTCCCATTGTCATACACAGGGCAAATAGCACTGGCGTCTGTTCCCAGTTTGTACAGTGTATTGGACTGAAGCGGAGCTACTGTTCTTGTCAGTTTCCTAAGCAGAGATGAACTAGATATGGCCCGCGTGTGTAAGAAGCACAGTTCTTTTGTTCTGAGCAAGCTCACTGTTCAGACCCCCTAGGAAACACAGTAGAGTAGAAGAGTGCTCTTTTCTCAAAAGCAGAGTGTGTTTCTTGTAAGGCAAGCTAGTATTTGTTTCCCAGTCCTAAATGGAGATGAATCACATGCAGTTTTTGGTCCTCCGACCAAGAGTTGTTTTCTGGTAAGGAAAGTCACTATTGCGCTCCCATTTCCATACACAGTGCAAACAGCACTCGCTTCTGTTCCCAGCAAGTACAGTGTATTGGACTGAAGCGGAGCTACTGTTCTTGTCAGTTTCCTAAGCAGAGTTGAACTAGATATGGCCCGTGTGTGTAGGATGCACAGTTCTTTTGTTCTGAGCAAGCTCAATGTTCTGACCCCATAGGAAACACAGTAGAGTAGAAGAGTGCTCTTTTCTCAAAAGCAGAGTGTGTTTCTTGTAAGGCGAGCTAGTGTTTGTTTCACAGTTAGAAATGGAGTTGAATCCCATGCAGTTTCTGGTCCTACGAGCAAGAGTTGTTTTCTGGTAAAGAAAGTCACTATTGCGCTCCCATTTCCATACACAGTGCAAATAGCACTGGCGTCTGTTCCCAGCAAGTTCAGTGTATTGGACTGAAGCGGAGCTACTGTTCTTGTCAGTTTCCTAAGCAGAGTTGAACTAGATATGTCCCCTGTGTGTATGAAGTACAGTTCTTTTGTTCTCAGCAAGCTCACTATTCGGACCCCATAGAAAACACAGTAGAGTAGATGAGTGCTCTTTTCTCAAAATCAGAGTGCCTTTCTTGTAAGGCGAGCTAGTGTTTGTTTCCCAGTCAGAAATGGAGTTGAATCCCATGCAGTTTCTGGTCCTATGAGCAAGAGTTGTTTTCTGATAAGAAGAGACACTATTGTGCTCCTATTGCCATACACAGTGCAAATAGCACTCGCGGCTGTTCCCAGCAAGTACAGTGTATTGGACTGAAGAGGAGCTACTGTTCTTGTCAGTTTCCTAAGCAGAGTTGAACTACATATGGTCAGTGTGTGTAGGAAGCACAGTTCTTTTGTTCTGAGCAAGCTCAATGTTCGGACCCCATAGGAAACACAGTAGAGTAGAAGAGTGCTCTTTTCTCAAAAGCAGAGTGTGTTTCTTGTAAGGCGAGCTAGCGTTTGTTTCCCAGTCCTAAATGGAGCTGAATCACATGCAGTTTCTGGTCCTACGAGCAAGAGTTGTTTTCTGGTAAGGAAAGTCACTATTGTGCTCCCATTGCCATACACAGTGCCAATAGCACTCGCGTCTGTTCCCAGCAAGTACAGTGTATTGGACTGAAGTGGAGCTACTGTTCTTGTCAGTTTCCTAAGCAGAGTTGAACTAGATATGGCCCGTGTGTGTAGGAAGCACAGTTCTTTTGTTCTGAGCAAGCTCACTGTTCGGACCCCATAGGAAACACAGTAGAGTAGAAGACTGCTCTTTTCTCAAAAGCAGAGTGTGTTTCTTGTAAGGCGAGCTAGCGTTTGTTTCCCAGTCCTACATGGAGTTGAATCACATGCAGTTTTTGGTCCTACGAGCAAGAGTTGTTTTCTGGTAATAAAATCACTGTTGCGCTCCCATTGCCATACACAGTGTAAATAGCCCTCACATCTGTTCCCAGCAAGTACAGTGTATTGGACTGAAGCGGAGCTACTGTTCTTCTCAGTTTGCTAAGCAGAGTTGAACTAGATATGGCCCCTGTGTGTAGGAAGCAAAGTTCTTTTGTTCTGAGCAAGCTCACTATTTGGACCCCATAGGATACACAGTAGAGTAGAAGAGTGCTCTTTTCTCAAAAGCAGAGTGTGTTTCTTGTAAGGTGAGCTAGTGTTTGTTTCCCAGTCAGAAATGGAGTTGAATCCCATGCAGTTTCTGGTCCTACGAGCAAGAGGTGTTTTCTGGTAAGGAAAGTCACTATTGCGCTCCCATTTCCATACACAGTGCAAATAGCACTCGCGTCTGTTCCCAGCAAGTACAGTGTACTGGACTGAAGCGGAGCTACTGTTCTTGTCAGTTTCCTAAGCAGAGATGAACTAGATAAGGCCCGTGTGTGTAGGAAGCACAGTACTTTTGTTCTGAGCAAGCTCACTGTTCAGACCCCCTAGAAAACACAGTAGAGTAGAAGAGTGCTCTTTTCTCAAAAGCAGAGTTTGTTTTTTGTAAGGCGAGATAGCGTTTGTTTCCCAGTCCTAAATGGAGTTGAATCACATACAGTTTCTTGTCCTACGACCAAGAGTTGTTTTCTGGTAAGGAAAGTCACTATTGCGCTCCCATTTACATACACAGTACAAATAGCACTCGCGTCTGTTCCCAGCAAGTACAGTGTATTGGAGTGAAGCGTAGCTACTGTTCTTTTCAGTTTCCTAAGCAGAGTTGAACTAGATATGGCCCCTGTGTGTAGGAAGCACAGTTCTTTTGTTCTGAGCAAGCTCACTATTCGGACCCCATAGGAAACACAGTAAAGTAGAAGAGTGCTCTTTACTCAAAATCAGAGTGTCTTTCTTGTAAGGCGAGCTAGTGTTTGTTTCCCAGTCAGAAATGGAGTTGAATCCCATGCAGTTTCTGGTCCTATGAGCAAGAGTTGTTTTCTGATAAGAAGGGTCACTATTGTGCTCCTATTGCCATACACAGTGCAAATAGCACTCGCCTCTGTTCCCAGCAAGTACAGTGTATTGGACTGAATAGGAGCTACTGTTCTTGTCAGTTTCCTAAGCAGAGTTGAACTACATATGGTCCGTGTGTAGGAAGCACAGTTCTTTTGTTCTTAGCAAGCTCACTGTTCGGACCCCATAGGAAACACAGTACTGTAGAAGACTGCTCTTTTCTCAAAAGCAGAGTGTGTTTCTTGTAAGGCGAGCTAGCGTTTGTTTCCCAGTCCTAAATGGAGTTGATTCACATGCAGTTTTTGTTCCTACGAGCAAGAGTTGTTTTCTGGTAATAAAGTCACTGTTGCGCTCCCATTGCCATACACAGTGTAAATAGCACTCGCATCTGTTCCCAGCAAGTACAGTGTATTGGACTGAAGCGGAGCTACAGTTCTTGTCAGTTTCCTAAGCAGAGTTGAACTAATTATTGCCCCTGTGTGTAGGAAGCAAAGTTCTTTTGTTCTGAGCAAGCTCACTGTTCGGACCCCATAGGATACACAGTCGAGTAGAAGAGTGCTCTTTTCTCAAAAGCAGAGTGTGTTTCTTGTTAGGCGTGCTAGCGTTTGTTTCCCTGTCCTAAATGGAGTTGAATCACATCCTGTTTTTGGTCTTACAAGCAAGAGTTGTTTCCTGGTAAGGAAAGTCACTATTGCACTCCCATTTCCAGATACAGTGCAAATAGCACTCACGTCTGTTCCAAGCAAGTACAGTGTATTGGACTGAAGAGGAGCTACTGTTCTTGTCAGTTTCCTAAGCAGAATTGAACTAGATATGGCCGTATTTGTATGAAGCACAGTTCTTTTGTTCTGAGCAAGCTCACTGTTCTGGCCCTATAGTAAACACAGTAGAGTAGAAGACTGCTCTTTTCTCAAAAGCAGAGTGTGTTTCTTGTAAGGCGAGCTAGCGTTTGTTTCCCAGTCCTAAATGGATTTGAATCACATGCAGTTTTTGGTCCTACAAGCAAGAGTTATTTTCTCGTAAGCAAAGTCACTATTGCGCTTCCATTGCCATATACAGAGCAAATAGCACTCGCGTATGTTCCCAGCAAGTACAGTGTATTGAACTGAAGAGGAGCTACTGTTCTTGTCAGTTTCCTAAGCAGAGTTGAACTAGATATGGCCCCTGTGTGTAGGAAGCACAGTTCTATTGTTCTGAACAAGCTCACTGTTCGGACCCCATAGGAAACACAGTAGAGTAGAAGAGTGCTCTATTCTCAAAAGCAGAGTGTGTTTCTAGTAAGGCAAGCTAGCGTTTCTTTCCCAGTCCTAAATGGAGTTGAATCACATCCTGTTTTTGGTCCTACGAGCAAGAGGTGTTTTCTGGTAAGGAAAGTCACTATTGCACTCCCATTGCCATACACAGTGCAAATAGCCCTCCCATCTGTTCCCAGCAAGTACAGTGTATTGGACTGAAGAGGATCTACTGTTCTTGTCAGTTTCCTAAGCAGAATTGAACTAGATATGGCCTTATTTGTAGGAAGCACAGTTCTTTTGTTCTGAGCAAACTCACTGTCTGGCCCTATAGGAAACACAGTAGAGTTGAAATGTGCTCTTTTCTGAAAAGCAGAGTGTGTTTCTTGTAAGGCGATCTAGCGTTTGTTTCCCAGTCCTAAATGGAGTTGAATCACATGCACTTTTTGGTCCTACGAGCAAGAGTTGTTTTCTGGGAAGAAAAGTCACTATTGCACTCCCATTGCCATACACAGTGCAAAGAGCACTCGCGTCTGTTCTCAGCAAGTACAGTGTATTGGACTGAAGCGGAGCTACTGTTCTTGTCAGTTTCCTAAACAGAGTTGAACTAGATATTGCCATGTTTGTAGGAAGCACAGTTCTTTTGTTCTGAACAAACTCACTGTTCTGGCCCTATAGGAAACACAGTAGAGTAGAAGAGTGCTCTTTTCTCAAAAGCAGAGTGTGTTTCTTGTAAGGAGAGCTAGCGTTTGTTTCCCAGTCCTAAATGGAGTTGAATCACATGCAGTTTTTGGTACTACGAGCAAGAGTTGTTTTCTGGTAAGGAAAGTCACTATTGCGCTCCCATTTCCATACACAGTGCAAATAGCACTCGCATCTGTTCCCAGGAAGTACAGTGTATTGGACTGAAGCGGAGCTACTGTTCTTGTCAGTTTGCTAAGCAGAGTTGAACTAGATATGGCCCGTGTGTGTAGGAAGCACAGTTCTTTTGTTCTGAGCAAGCTCACTGTTCGGACCCCATAGGAAACACAGTAGAGCAGAAGAGGGCTCTTTTCTCAAAAGCAGAGTGTGTTTCTTGTAAGGCAAGCTAGCGTTTGTTTCCCAGTACTAAATGGAGTTGAATCACACCCTGTTTTGGGTCCTACGAGCAAGAGTTGTTTTCTGGTAAGGAAAGTCACTATTGTGCTCCCATTGTCAGACACAGGGCAAATAGCACTGGCGTCTGTTCCCAGCATGTACAGTGTATTGGACTGAAGAGGATCTACTGTTCTTGTCAGTTTCCTAAGCAGAATTGAACTAGATATGGCCGTATTTGTAGGAAGCACAGTTCTTTTGTTCTGAGCAAGCTCTCTGTTTTGGCCCTATAGGAAACACAGTAGAGTAGAAGAGTGCTCTTTTCTCAAAAGCAGAGTGTGTTTCTTGTAAGGCGAGCTAGCGTTTGTTTCCCAGTCCTAAATGGAGTTGAATCACATACAGTTTTTGGTCCTACGAGCAAGAGTTGTTTTCTGGTAAGGAAAGTCACTATTGCGCTCTCATTTCCATACACAGTGCAAATAGCACTCGCATCTGTTCCCAGCAAGTACAGTGTATTGGACTGAAGGGGATCTACTGTTCTTGTCAGTTTCCTAAGCAGAGTTGAACAAGATATGGCCCCTGTGTGTAGGAAGCCCAGTTCTTTTGTTCTGAGCAAACTCACTGTTCGGACCCCATAGAAAACACATTAGAGTAGAAGAGTGCTCTTTTCTCAAAAGCAGAGTGTGTTTCTTGTAAGGAGAGCTAGCGTTTGTTTCCCAGTCGTAAATGGAGTTGAATCACATGCAGTTTTTGGTCCTACGAGCAAGAGTTATTTTCTCGTAAGCAAAGTCACTATTGCGCTCCCATTGCCATATACAGTGCAAATAGCACTCGCGTCTGTTCCCACCAAGTACAGTGTATTGAACTGAAGAGGAGCTACTGTTCTTGTCAGTTTCCTAAGCAGAGTTGAACTAGATATGGCCCCTGTGTGTAGGAAGCACAGTTCTATTGTTCTGAACTTGCTCACTGTTCGGACCCCATAGGAAACACAGTAGAGTAGAAGAGTGCTCTTTTCTCAAAAGCAGAGTGTGTTTCTAGTATGGCAAGCTAGTGTTTATTTCCCAGTCCTAAATGGAGTTGAATCACATGCAGTTTTTGGTACTACGAGCAAGAGTTGTTTTCTGGTAAGGAAAGTCACTATTGCACTCCCATTGCCATACACAGTGCAAATAGCACTCGCATCTGTTCCCAGCAAGTACAGTGTATTGGACTGAAGAGGAGTTATTGTTCTTGTCAATTTCCTAAGCAGAGTTGAACTAGATATGGCCCCTGTGTGTAGGAAGCACAGTTCTTTTGTTCTGAGCAAGCTCACTGATCGGGCCCCATAGTATACACAGTAGAGTAGAAGAGTGCTCTTTTCTCAAAAGCAGAGTGTGTTTCTTGTAAGGAGAGCTAGCGTTTGTTTCCCAGTCCTAAATGGAGTTGAATCACATGCAGTTTTTGGTACTACGAGCAAGAGTTGTTTTCTGGTAAGGAAAGTCACTATTACGCACCCATTTCCATACACAGTGCAAATAGCACTCGCATCTGTTCCCAGGAAGTACAGTGTATTGGACTGAAGCGGAGCTACTGTTCTTGTCAGTTTGCTAAGCAGAGTTGAACTAGATATGGCCCCTGTGTGTAGGAAGCACAGTTCTTTTGTTCTGAGCAAGCTCACTGTTCGGACCACATAGGAAACACAGAAGAGTAGAAGAGTGCTCTTTTCTCAAAAGCAGAGTGTGTTTCTTGTAAGGCGAGCTAGTGTTTGTTCCCCAGTCAGAAATGGAGTTGAATCCCATGCAGTTTTTGTTCCTACGAGGAAGAGGTGTTTTCTGATAAGAAGAGTCACTATTGCGCTCCTATTTCTATACACAGTACAAATAGGACTCGCGTCTGTTCCCAGCTAGTACAGTGTATTGGACTGAAGAGGAGCTACCGTTCTTGTCAGTTTCCTAAGCAGAGTTGAACTAGATATGGCCCGTGTGTGTAGGAAGCACAGTTCTTTTGTTCTGAGCAAGCTCACTGTTCGGATCCCATAGGAAACACAGTAGAGCAGAAGAGTGCTCTTTTCTCAAAAGTAGAGTGTGTTTCTTGTAAGGCAAGCTAGCGTTTGTTTCCCAGTCCTAAATGGAGTTGAATCACATCCTGTTTTTGGTCCTACGAGCAAGAGTTGTTTTCTGGTAAGGAAAGTCACTATTGCGCTCCCATTGTCAGACACAGGACAATTAGCACTGGCGTCTGTTCCCAGCATGTACAGTGTATTGGACTGAACAGGAGCTACTGTTCTTTTCAGTTTCCTAAGCAGAATTGAACTAGATATGGCAGTATTTGTAGGAAGCACAGTTCTTTTGTTCTGAGCAAGCTCACTCTTCTGACCCTATAAGAAACACAGTACAGTAGAAGAGTGCTCTTTTCTCAAAAACAGAGTGTGTTTCTTGTAAGGCGAGCTAGCGTTTGTTTCCCAGTCCTAAATGGAGTTGAATCACATGAAGTTTTTGGTCCTATGAGCAAGAGTTGTTTTCTCGTAATCAAAGTCACTATTGCGCTCCCATTGCCATACACAGTGCAAATAGCACTCGCCTCTGTTCCCACCAAGTACAGTGTATTGGACTGAAGAGGAGCTACTGTTCTTGTCAGTTTCCTAAGCAGAGTTGAACTAGATATGGCCCTTGTGTGTAGGAAGCCCAGTTCTTTGTTCTGAGCAAGCTCAATGTTAGGACCCCATATGAACCACAGTAGAATAGAAGACTGCTCTTTTCTCAAAAGCAGAGTGTGTTTCTTGTAAGGCGAGCTAGCGTTTGTTTCCCAGTCCTAAATGGAGTTGAATCACATGCAGTTTCTTGTCCTATGAGCAAGAGTTGTTTTCTGGTAAAAAGAGTCACTGTTGCGCTCCCATTGTCATACACAGGGCAAATAGCACTGGCGTCTGTTCCCAGCATGTACAGTGTATTGGACTGAAGAGAATCTACTGTTCTTGTCAGTTTCCTAAGCAGAATTGAACTAGATATGGCCGTATTTGTAGGAAGCACAGTAATTTTGTTCTGAGCAAACTCACTGTTCTGGCCCTATAGGAAACACAGTAGAGTAGAAGAGTGCTCTTTTCTCAAAAGTAGAGTGTGTTTCTTGTAAGGAGAGCTAGCGTTTGTTTCCCAGTCCTAAATGGAGTTGAATCACATGCAGTTTTTGGTACTACGAGCAAGAGTTGTTTTCTGGTAAGGAAAGTCACTATTGCACTCCCATTTACATACACAGTGCAAATAGCACTCGCATCTGTTCCCAGGAAGTACAGTGTATTGGACTGAAGCAGAGCTACTGTTCTTGTCAGTTTGCTAAGCAGAGTTGAACTAGATATGGCCCCTTTGTGTAGGAAGCACAGTTCTTTTGTTCTGAGCAAGCTCACTGTTCGGACAACATAGGAAACACAGAAGAGAAGAAGAGTGCGCTTTTCTCAAAAGCAGAGTGTCTTTCTAGTAAGGCGAGCTAGTGTTTGTTCCCCAGTCAGAAATGGAGTTGAATCCCATGCAGTTTTTGTGCCTACGAGGATGAGGTGTTTTCTGATAAGAAGAGTCACTATTGCCCTCCTATTTCTATACACAGTACAAATAGGACTCCCGTCTGTTCCCAGCTAGTACAGTGTATTGGACTGAAGAGGAGCTACCGTTCTTGTCAGTTTCCTAAGCAGAGTTGAACTAGATATGGCCCGTGTGTGTAGGAAGCACAGTTCTTTTGTTCTGAGCAAGCTCACTGTTCGGACCCCATAGGAAACACAGTAGAGCAGAAGAGTGCACTTTTCTCAAAAGCAGAGTGTGTTTCTTGTAAGGCAAGCTAGCGTTTGTTTCCCAGTACTAAATGGAGTTGAATCACACCCTGTTTTTGGTCCTACGAGCAAGAGTTGTTTTCTGGTAAGGAAAGTCACTATTGGGCTCCCATTGTCAGACACAGGGCAAATAGCACTGGCGTCTGTTCCCAGCATGTACAGTGTATTGGACTGAAGAGGATCTACAGTTCTTGTCAGTTTCCTAAGCAGAATTGAACTAGATATGGCCGTATTTGTAGGAAGCACAGTTCTTTTGTTCTGAGCAAGCTCACTCTTCTGGCCCTATAGGAAACAGAGTAGAGTAGAAGAGTGCTCTTTTCTCAAAAGCAGAGTGTGTTTCTTGTAAGGCGAGCTAGCGTTTGTTTCCCATTCCTAAATGGAGTTGAATCCCATGCACTTTCTGGTCCTACCAGCAAGAGTTGTTTTCTGGTAAGGAAAGTCACTATTGCGCTCCCATTTCCATACACAGTGCAAATAGCACTCGCATCTGTTCCCAGCCAGTACAGTGTATTGGACTGAAGCGGAGCTACTGTTCTTGTCAGTTTCCTAAGCAGAGTTGAACTAGATATGGCCCCTGTGTGTAGAAAGCACAGTTCTTTTTTCTGAGCAAGCTCACTGGTCAGACACCATAGGAAAAACAGTTGAGTAGAAGAGTGCTCTTTTCTCAAAGGAGAGTGTGTTTCTTGTAAGGCGAGCTAGAGTTTGTTTCCCAGTCCTAAATGGAGTTGAAACACATGCAGTTTATTGTCCTACGAGCAAGAGTTGTTTTCTGGTAAGAAGAGTCACTATTGCGCTCCCATTGTCATACACAGGGCAAATAGCACTGGCGTCTGTTCCCAGCATGTACAGTGTATTGGACTGAAGAGGATCTACTGTTCTTTTCAGTTTCCTAAGCAGAATTGTCCTAGATATGGCCGTATTTGTATGAAGCACAGTTCTTTTGTTCTGAGCAAGCTCACTGTTTTGGCCCTATAGGAAACAGAGTAGAGTAGAAGAGTGCTCTTTTCTCAAAAGCAGATTGTGTTTCTTGTAAGGCGAGCTAGCGTTTGTTTCCCAGTCCTAAATGGTGTTGAATCACATGCAGTTTTTGGTCCTACGAGCAAGAGTTGTTTTCTGGTAAGGAAAGTCACTATTGCGCTCTCATTTCCATACACAGTGCAAATAGCACTCGCATCTGTTCTTAGCAATTACAGTGTATTGGACTGAAGGGGATCTACTGTTTTTGTCAGTTTCCTAAGCAGAGTTGAACAAGAAATGGCCCCTGTGTGTAGGAAGCACAGTTCTTTTGTTCTGAGCAAGCTCACTGTTCGGACCCCATAGAAAACACATTAGAGTAGAAGAGTGCTCTTTTCTCAAAAGCAGAGTGTGTTTCTTGTAAGGCGAGCTAGCGTTTGTTTCCCAGTCCTAAATGGAGTTGAATCACATGCAGTTTTTGGTCTTACGAGCAAGATTTATTTTCTCGTAAGCGAAGTCACTATTGCGCTCTCATTGCCATATACAGTGCAAACAACACTCGCGTCTGTTCCCAGCAAGTACAGTGTATTGAACTGAAGAGGAGCTACTGTTCTTGTCAGTTTCCTAAGCAGAGTTGAACTAGATATGGCCCCTGTGTGTAGGAAGCACAGTTCTATTGTTCTGAACAAGCTCACTGTTCAGACCCCATAGGAAACACAGTAGAGTAGAAGAGTGCTCCTTTCTCAAAAGCAGAGTGTGATTCTTGTTAGGCGAGCTAGTGTTTGTTTCGGAGTCCTAAATGGAGTTGAATCAAATGCAGATTCTTGTCCTACGAGCAAGAGTTGTTTTCTGGTAAGAAGAGTCACTATTGCGCTCCCATTGTCATACACAGGGCAAATAGCACTGGCGTCTGTTCCCAGCATGTACAGTGTATTGGACTGAAGCGGAGCTACTGTTCTTGTCAGTTTCCTAAGCAGAGATGAACTAGATATGGCCCGCGTGTGTAAGAAGCACAGTTCTTTTGTTCTGAGCAAGCTCACTGTTCAGACCCCCTAGGAAACACAGTAGAGTAGAAGAGTGCTCTTTTCTCAAAAGCAGAGTGTGTTTCTTGTAAGGCAAGCTAGCATTTGTTTCCCAGTCCTAAATGGAGATGAATCACATGCAGTTTTTGGTCCTCCGACCAAGAGTTGTTTTCTGGTAAGGAAAGTCACTATTGTGCTCCCATTTCCATACACAGTGCAAACAGCACTCGCTTCTGTTCCCAGCAAGTACAGTGTATTGGACTGAAGCGGAGCTACTGTTCTTGTCAGTTTCCTAAGCAGAGTTGAACTAGATATGGCCCGTGTGTGTAGGATGCAAAGTTCTTTTGTTCTGAGCAAGCTCACTGTTCGGACCCCATAGGAAACACAGTAGAGTAGAAGAGTGCTCTTTTCTCAAAAGCAGAGTGTGTTTCTTGTAAGGCGAGCTAGTGTTTGTTTCACAGTTAGAAATGGAGTTGAATCCCATGCAGTTTCTGGTCCTACGAGCAAGAGTTGTTTTCTGGTAAAGAAAGTCACTATTGCGCTCCCATTTCCATACACAGTGCAAATAGCACTGGCGTCTGTTCCCAGCAAGTTCAGTGTATTGGACTGAAGCGGAGCTACTGTTCTTGTCAGTTTCCTAAGCAGAGTTGAACTAGATATGTCCCCTGTGTGTAGGAAGCACAGTTCTTTTGTTCTCAGCAAGCTCACTATTCGGACCCCATAGGAAACACAGTAGAGTAGAAGAGTGCTCTTTTCCCAAAATCAGAGTGCCTTTCTTGTAAGGCAAGCTAGTGTTTGTTTCCCAGTCAGAAACGGAGTTGAATCCCATGCAGTTTCTGGTCCTATGAGCAAGAGTTGTTTTCTGATAAGAAGAGACACTATTGTGCTCCTATTGCCATACACAGTGCAAATAGCACTGGCGTCTGTTCCCAGCAAGTACAGTGTATTGGACTGAAGAGGAGCTACTGTTCTTGTCAGTTTCCTAAGCAGAGTTGAACTACATATGGTCAGTGTGTGTAGGAAGCACAGTTCTTTTGTTCTGAGCAAGCTCAATGTTCGGACCCCATAGGAAACACAGTAGAGTAGAAGAGTGCTCTTTTCTCAAAAGCAGAGTGTGTTTCTTGTAAGGCGAGCTAGCGTTTGTTTCCCAGTACTAAATGGAGCTGAATCACATGCAGTTTCTGGTCATCCGAGCAAGAGTTGTTTTCTGGTAAGGAAAGTCACTATTGTGCTCCCATTGCCATACACAGTGCCAATAGCACTCGCGTCTGTTCCCAGCAAGTACAGTGTATTGGACTGAAGTGGAGCTACTGTTCTTGTCAGTTTCCTAAGCAGAGTTGAACTAGATATGGCCCGTGTGTGTAGGAAGCACAGTTCTTTTGTTCTGAGCAAGCTCACTGTTCGGACCCCATAGGAAACACAGTAGAGTAGAAGACTGCTCTTTTCTCAAAAGCAGAGTGTGTTTCTTGTAAGGCGAGCTAGCGTTTGTTTCCCAGTCCTACATGGAGTTGAATCACATGCAGTTTTTGGTCCTACGAGCAAGAGTTGTTTTCTGGTAATAAAATCACTGTTGCGCTCCCATTGCCATACACAGTGTAAATAGCACTCACATCTGTTCCCAGCAAGTACAGTGTATTGGACTGAAGCGGAGCTACTGTTCTTCTCAGTTTGCTAAGCAGAGTTGAACTAGATATGGCCCCTGTGTGTAGGAAGCAAAGTTCTTTTGTTCTGAGCAAGCTCACTATTTGGACCCCATAGGATACACAGTAGAGTAGAAGAGTGCTCTTTTCTCAAAAGCAGAGTGTGTTTCTTGTAAGGCGAGCTAGTGTTTGTTTCCCAGTCAGAAATGGAGTTGAATCCCATGCAGTTTCTGGTCCTACGAGCAAGAGGTGTTTTCTGGTAAGGAAAGTCACTACTGCGCTCCCATTTCCATACACAGTGCAAAAAGCACTCGCGTCTGTTCCCAGCAAGTACAGTGTACTGGACTGAAGCGGAGCTACTGTTCTTGTCAGTTTCCTAAGCAGAGATGAACTAGATAAGGCCCGTGTGTGTAGGAAGCACAGTACTTTTGTTCTGAGCAAGCTCACTGTTCAGACCCCCTAGAAAACACAGTAGAGTAGAAGAGTGCTCTTTTCTCAAAAGGAGAGTTTTTTTTTTGTAAGGCGAGATAGCGTTTGTTTCCCAGTCCTAAATGGAGTTGAATCACATACAGTTTCTTGTCCTACGACCAAGAGTTGTTTTCTGGTAAGGAAAGTCACTATTGCGCTCCCATTTACAAACACAGTACAAATAGCACTCGCGTCTGTTCCCAGCAAGTACAGTGTATTGGAGTGAAGCTTAGCTACTGTTCTTTTCAGTTTCCTAAGCAGAGTTGAACTAGATATGGCCCCTGTGTGTAGGAAGCACAGTTCTTTTGTTCTGAGCAAGCTCACTATTCGGACCCCGTAGGAAACACAGTAAAGTAGAAGAGTGCTCTTTTCTCAAAATCAGAGTGTCTTTCTTGTAAGGCGAGCTAGTGTTTGTTTCCCAGTCAGAAATGTAGTTGAATCCCATGCAGTTTCTGGTCCTATGAGCAAGAGTTGTTTTCTGATAAGAAGGGTCACTATTGTGCTCCTATTGCCATACACAGTGCAAATAGCACTCGCCTCTGTTCCCAGCAAGTACAGTGTATTGGACTGAATAGGAGCTACTGTTCTTGTCAGTTTCCTAAGCAGAGTTGAACTACATATGGTCCGTGTGTGTAGGAAGCACAGTTCTTTTGTTCTTAGCAAGCTCACTGTTCGGACCCCATAGGAAACACAGTACTGTAGAAGACTGCTCTTTTCTCAAAAGCAGAGTGTGTTTCTTGTAAGGCGAGCTAGCGTTTGTTTCCCAGTCCTAAATGGAGTTGATTCACATGTAGTTTTTGTTTCTACGAGCAAGAGTTGTTTTCTGGTAATAAAGTCACTGTTGCGCTCCCATTGCCATACACAGTGTACATAGCACTCGCATCTGTTCCCAGCAAGTACAGTGTATTGGACTGAAGCGGAGCTACAGTTCTTGTCAGTTTCCTAAGCAGAGTTGAACTAATTATTGCCCCTGTGTGTAGGAAGCAAAGTTCTTTTGTTCTGAGCAAGCTCACTGTTCTTACCCCATAGGATACACAGTCGAGTAGAAGAGTGCTCTTTTCTCAAAAGCAGAGTGTGTTTCTTGTTAGGCGTGCTAGCGTTTGTTTCCCTGTCCTAAATGGAGTTGAATCACATCCTGTTTTTGGTCTTACAAGCAAGAGTTGTTTCCTGGTAAGGAAAGTCACTATTGCACTCCCATTTCCAGACACAGTGCAAATAGCACTCACGTCTGTTCCAAGCATTACAGTGTATTGGACTGAAGAGGAGCTACTGTTCTTGTCAGTTTCCTAAGTAGAGTTGAACTAGATATGGCCCGTGTGTGTAGGAAGCACTGTTCTTTTGTTCTGAGCAAGCTCACTGTTCGGATCCCATTGGATACACAGTAGAGTAGAAGAGTGCTCTTTTCTCAAAAGCAGAGTGTGTTTCTTGTAAGGCGAACTAGCGTTTGTTTCCCAGTCCTAAATCGAGTTGAATCACATGCAGTTTCTTGTCCTATGAGCAAGAGTTGTTTTCTGGTAAGAAGAGTCACTATTGTGCTCCCATTGTCATACACAGGGCAAATAGCACTTGCGTCTGTTCCCAGCATGTACAGTGTATTGGACTGAAGAGGATCTACTGTTCTTGTCAGTTTCCTAAGCAGAATTGAACTAGATATGGCCGTATTTGTAGGAAGCACAGTTCTTGGTTCTGAGCAAACTCACTGTTCTGGCCATAGGAAGCACAGTAGAGTAGAAGAGTGCTCTTTTCCCAAAAGCAGAGTGTGTTTCCTGTAAGGTGAGCTAGGGTTTGTTTCCGAGTCCTAAATGGAGTTGAATCACATGCAGTTTTTGGTCCTACGAGCAAGAGTTGTTTTCTGGTAAGGAAAGTCATTATTGCGCTCCATTGCCATACACAGTGCAAATAGCACTCGTGTTTGTTCCCAACAAGTACAGTGAATTGGACTGAAGCGGAGCTAATGTTCTTGTCAGTTTCCTAAGCAGAGTTGAACTAGATATGGCCCGTGTTTCTAGGAAGCACAGTTCTTTTGTTCTGAGCAAGCTCACTGTTTGGACCCCATAGGAAACACAGTCGAGTAGAAGACTGCTCTTTTCTCAAAATCAGAGTGTCTTTCTTGTAAGGCAAGCTAGCGTTTGTTTCCCATTCCTAAATGGAGTTGAATTACATCCAGTTTTTGGTCCTTTGAGCAAGAGTTGTTTTCTGGTAAGGAAAGTCACTATTGTGCTCCCATTGCCATACACAGTGCAAATAGCACTCGCGTCTGTTCCCAGCAAGTACAGTGTATTGGACTGAAAAGGAGCTACTGTTCTTGTCAGTTTCCTAAGCAGAGTTGAACTAGATATGGCCCGTGTGTGGAGGAAGCACAGTTCTGTTGTTCTGAGCAAGCTCACTGTTCGGTCCCCATAGGATATACAGTAGAGTACAAGAGTGCTCTTTTCTCAAAAGCAGAGTGTGTTTCTTGTAAGTCGAGCTAGCGTTTGTTTCCCAGTTCTAAATGGAGTTGAATCACATGCAGTTTCTTGTCCTACGATCAAGAGTTGTTTTCTGGTAAGAAGAGTCACTATTGCGCTCCCATTTTCATACACAGGGCAAATAGCACTTGCGTCTGTTCCCAGCATGTACAGTGTACTGGACTGAAGAGGATCTACTGTTCTTGTCAGTTTCCTAAGCAGAATTGAAATAGATATGGCCGTATTTGTAGAAAGCACAGTTCTTTTCTTCTGAGCAAACTCACTGTTCTGGCCCTATAGGAAACACAGTAGAGTAGAAGAGTGCTCTTTTCTCAAAAACAGAGTGTGTTTCTTGTAAGGCGAGCTAGCGTTTGTTTCCCAGTCCTAAATGGAGCTGAATCACATGCAGTTTCTGGTCCTACGAGCAAGAGTTGTTTTCTGGTAAGGAAAGTCACTATTGTGCTCCCATTGCCATACACAGTGCCAATAGCACTCTCGTCTGTTCCCAGCAAGTACAGTGTATTGGACTGAAGAGGAGCTACTGTTCTTGTCAGTTTCCTAAGCAGAGTTGAACTAGATATGGCCCGTGTGTGTAGGAAGCACAGTTCTTTTGTTCTGAGCAAGCTCACTGTTCGGACCCCATAGGAAACACAGTAGAGAAGAAGACTGCTCTTTTCTCAAAAGCAGAGTGTGTTTCTTGTAAGGTGAGCTAGCGTTTGTTTCCCAGTCCTACATGGAGTTGAATCACATGCAGTTTTTGTTCCTACGAGCAAGAGTTCTTTTCTGGTAATAAAATCACTGTTGCGCTCCCATTGCCATACACAGTGTAAATAGCACTCACATCTGTTCCCAGCAAGTACAGTGTATTGGACTGAAGCGGAGCTACTGTTCTTCTCAGTTTGCTAAGCAGAGTTGAACTAGATATGGCCCCTGTGTGTTGGAAGCAAAGTTCTTTTGTTCTGAGCAAGCTCACTATTTGGACCCCATAGGAAACACAGTAGAGTAGAAGAGTGCTCTTTTCTCAAAAGCAGAGTGTGTTTCTTGTAAGGCGAGCTAGTGTTTGTTTCCCAGTCAGAAATGGAGTTGAGTCCCATGCAGTTTCTGGTGCTACGAGCAAGAGGTGTTTTCTGGTAAGGAAAGTCACTATTGCGCTCCCATTTCCATACACAGTGCAAATAGCACTCTCGTCTGTTCCCAGCAAGTACAGTGTACTGGACTGAAGCGGAGCTACTGTTCTTGTCAGTTTCCTAAGCAGAGATGAACTAGATAAGGCCCGTGTGTGTAGGAAGCACAGTACTTTTGTTCTGAGCAAGCTCACTGTTCAGACCCCCTAGAAAACACAGTAGAGTAGAAGAGTGCTCTTTTCTCAAAAGCAGAGTTTGTTTTTTGTAAGGCGAGATAGCGTTTGTTTCCCAGTCCTAAATGGAGTTGAATCACATACAGTTTCTTGTCCTTCGACCAAGAGTTGTTTTCTGGTAAGGAAAGTCACTATTGCGCTCCCATTTACATACACAGTACAAATAGCACTCGCGTCTGTTCCCAGCAAGTACAGTGTATTGGAGTGAAGCGTAGCTACTGTTCTTTTCAGTTTCCTAAGCAGAGTTGAACTAGATATGGCCCCTGTGTGTAGGAAGCACAGTTCTTTTGTTCTGAGCAAGCTCACTATTCGGACCCCATAGGAAACACAGTAAAGTAGAAGAGTGCTCTTTTCTCAAAATCAGAGTGTCTTTCTTGTAAGGCGAGCTAGTGTTTGTTTCCCAGTCAGAAATGGAGTTGAATCCCATGCAGTTTCTGGTCCTATGAGCAAGAGTTGTTTTCTGATAAGAAGGGTCACTATTGTGCTCCCATTGCCATACACAGTGCCAATAGCACTCTCGTCTGTTCCCAGCAAGTACAGTGTATTGGACTGAAGAGGAGCTACTGTTCTTGTCAGTTTCCTAAGCAGAGTTGAACTAGATATGGCCCGTGTGTGTAGGAAGCACAGTTCTTTTGTTCTGAGCAAGCTCACTGTTCGGACCCCATAGGAAACACAGTAGAGAAGAAGACTGCTCTTTTCTCAAAAGCAGAGTGTGTTTCTTGTAAGGTGAGCTAGCGTTTGTTTCCCAGTCCTACATGGAGTTGAATCACATGCAGTTTTTGTTCCTACGAGCAAGAGTTGTTTTCTGGTAATAAAATCACTGTTGCGCTCCCATTGCCATACACAGTGTAAATAGCACTCACATCTGTTCCCAGCAAGTACAGTGTATTGGACTGAAGCAGAGCTACTGTTCTTCTCAGTTTGCTAAGCAGAGTTGAACTAGATATGGCCCCTGTGTGTTGGAAGCAAAGTTCTTTTGTTCTGAGCAAGCTCACTATTTGGACCCCATAGGAAACACAGTAGAGTAGAAGAGTGCTCTTTTCTCAAAAGCAGAGTGTGTTTCTTGTAAGGCGAGCTAGTGTTTGTTTCCCAGTCAGAAATGGAGTTGAGTCCCATGCAGTTTCTGGTGCTACGAGCAAGAGGTGTTTTCTGGTAAGGAAAGTCACTATTGCGCTCCCATTTCCATACACAGTGCAAATAGCACTCTCGTCTGTTCCCAGCAAGTACAGTGTACTGGACTGAAGCGGAGCTACTGTTCTTGTCAGTTTCCTAAGCAGAGATGAACTAGATAAGGCCCGTGTGTGTAGGAAGCACAGTACTTTTGTTCTGAGCAAGCTCACTGTTCAGACCCCCTAGAAAACACAGTAGAGTAGAAGAGTGCTCTTTTCTCAAAAGCAGAGTTTGTTTTTTGTAAGGCGAGATAGCGTTTGTTTCCCAGTCCTAAATGGAGTTGAATCACATACAGTTTCTTGTCCTACGACCAAGAGTTGTTTTCTGGTAAGGAAAGTCACTATTGCGCTCCCATTTACATACACAGTACAAATAGCACTCGCGTCTGTTCCCAGCAAGTACAGTGTATTGGAGTGAAGCGTAGCTACTGTTCTTTTCAGTTTCCTAAGCAGAGTTGAACTAGATATGGCCCCTGTGTGTAGGAAGCACAGTTCTTTTGTTCTGAGCAAGCTCACTATTTGGACCCCATAGGAAACACAGTAAAGTAGAAGAGTGCTCTTTTCTCAAAATCAGAGTGTCTTTCTTGTAAGGCGAGCTAGTGTTTGTTTCCCAGTCAGAAATGGAGTTGAATCCCATGCAGTTTCTGGTCCTATGAGCAAGAGTTGTTTTCTGATAAGAAGGGTCACTATTGTGCTCCTATTGCCATACACAGTGCAAATAGCACTCGCCTCTGTTCCCAGCAAGTACAGTGTATTGGACTGAATAGGAGCTACTGTTCTTGTCAGTTTCCTAAGCAGAGTTGAACTACATATGGTCCGTGTGTGTAGGAAGCACAGTTCTTTTGTTCTTAGCAAGCTCACTGTTCGGACCCCATAGGAAACACAGTAGTGTAGACGAGTGCTCTTTTCTCAAAAGCAGAGTATGTTTCTTGTAAGGCGAGCTAGCATTTGTTTCCCGTCCTAAATGGAGCTGAATCACATGCAGTTTCTGGTCCTACGAGCAAGAGTTGTTTTCTGGTAAGGAAAGTCACTATTGCGCTCCCATTGCCATACACAGTGCAAATAGCACTTGCGTCTGTTCCCAGCAAGTACAGTGTATTGGACTGAAGAGGAGCTATTGTTCTTGTCAGTTTCCTAAGCAGAGTTGTACTAGATATGGCCCGTGTGTGTAGGAAGCACAGTTCTTTTGTTCTGAGCAAGCTCAATGTTCGGACCCCATAGGAAACACAGTAGAGTAGAAGACTGCTCTTTTCTCAAAAGCAGAGTGTGTTTCTTGTAAGGCGAGCTAGCGTTTGTTTCCCAGTCCTAAATGGAGTTGAATCACATGCAGTTTTTGTTCCTACGAGCAAGAGTTGTTTTCTGGTAATAAAGTCACTGTTGCGCTCCCATTGCCATACACAGTGTAAATAGCACTCGCATCTGTTCCCAGCAAGTACAGTGTATTGGACTGAAGCGGAGCTACAGTTCTTGTCAGTTTCCTAAGCAGAGTTGAACTAATTATTGCCCCTGTGTGTAGGAAGCAAAGTTCTTTTATTCTGAGCAAGCTCACTGTTCGGACCCCATAGGATACACAGTCGAGTAGAAGAGTGCTCTTTTCTCAAAAGCAGAGTGTGTTTTTTGATAGGCGTGCTAGCGTTTGTTTCCCTGTCCTAAATGGAGTTGAATCACATCCTGTTTTTGGTCTTAGAAGCAAGAGTTGTTTCCTGGTAAGGAAAGTCACTATTGCACTCCCATTTCCAGACACAGTGCAAATAGCACTCACGTCTGTTCCAAGCAAGTACAGTGTATTGGACTGAAGAGGAGCTACTGTTCTTGTCAGTTTCCTAAGTAGAGTTGAACTAGATATGGCCCGTGTGTGGAGGAAGCACAGTTCTTTTGTTCTGAGCAAGCTCACTGTTCGGATCCCATTGGATACACAGTAGAGTAGAAGAGTGCTCTTTTCTCAAAAGCAGAGTGTGTTTCTTGTAAGGCGAACTAGCGTTTGTTTCCCAGTCCTAAATCGAGTTGAATCACATGCAGTTTCTTGTCCTATGAGCAAGAGTTGTTTTCTGGTAAGAAGAGTCACTATTGTGCTCCCATTGTCATACACAGGGCAAATAGCACTTGCGTCTGTTCCCAGCATGTACAGTGTATTGGACTGAAGAGGATCTACTGTTCTTGTCAGTTTCCTAAGCAGAATTGAACTAGATATGGCCGTATTTGTAGGAAGCACAGTTCTTGGTTCTGAGCAAACTCACTGTTCTGGCCATAGGAAGCACAGTAGAGTAGAAGAGTGCTCTTTTCCCAAAAGCAGAGTGTGTTTCCTGTAAGGTGAGCTAGGGTTTGTTTCCGAGTCCTAAATGGAGTTGAATCACATGCAGTTTTTGGTCCTACGAGCAAGAGTTGTTTTCTGGTAAGGAAAGTCATTATTGCGCTCCATTGCCATAAACAGTGCAAATAGCACTCGTGTCTGTTCCCAACAAGTACAGTGAATTGGACTGAAGCGGAGCTAATGTTCTTGTCAGTTTCCTAAGCAGAGTTGAACTAGATATGGCCCGTGTTTCTAGGAAGCACAGTTCTTTTGTTCTGAGCAAGCTCACTGTTCGGACCCATAAGAAACACAGTAGAGTAGAAGACTGCTCTTTTCTCAAAATCAGAGTGTCTTTCTTGTAAGGCGAGCTAGCGTTTGTTTCCCATTCCTAAATGGAGTTGAATTACATCCAGTTTTTGGTCCTTTGAGCAAGAGTTGTTTTCTGGTAAGGAAAGTCACTATTGTGCTCCCATTGCCATACACAGTGCAAATAGTACTCGCGTCTGTTCCCAGCAAGTACAGTGTATTGGACTGAAAAGGAGCTACTGTTCTTGTCAGTTTCCCAAGCAGAGTTGAACTAGATATGGCCCGTGTGTGGAGGAAGCACAGTTCTGTTGTTCTGAGCAAGCTCACTGTTCGGTCCCCATAGGATATACAGTAGAGTAGAAGAGTGCTCTTTTCTCAAAAGCAGAGTTTGTTTCTTGTAAGGCGAGCTAGCGTTTGTTTCCCAGTCCTAAATCGAGTTGAATCACATGCAGTTTCTTGTCCTACGATCAAGAGTTGTTTTCTGGTAAGAAGAGTCACTATTGCGCTCCCATTTTCATACACAGGGCAAATAGCACTTGCGTCTGTTCCCAGCATGTACAGTGTACTGGACTGAAGAGGATCTACTGTTCTTGTCAGTTTCCTAAGCAGAATTGAACTAGATATGGCCGTATTTGTAGAAAGCACAGTTCTTTTCTTCTGAGCAAACTCACTGTTCTGGCCCTATAGGAAACACAGTAGAGTAGAAGAGTGCTCTTTTCTCAAAAGCAGAGTGTGTTTCTTGTAAGGCCAGCTAGCGTTTGTTTCCCAGTCCTAAATGGAGTTGAATCACATGCAGTTTTTGGTTCTACGAGCAAGAGTTGTTTTCTGGTAAGGAAAGTGTCTATTTTGCTCCCATTTCCATACACAGTGCAAATAGCACTCGCTTCTGTTCCCAGCAAGTACAGTGTATTGGACTGAAGAGGATCTACTGTTCTTGTCAGTTTCCTAAGCAGAGTTGAACTAGATATGGCCCCTGTGTGTAGGAAGCACAGTTCTTTTGTTCTGAGAATGCTCACTGTTCTGGCCCTATAGGAAACACAGTAGAGTAGAAGAGTGCTCTTTTCTCAAAAGCAGAGTGTGTTTCTTGTAAGGCGAGCTAGCGTTTGTTTCCCAGTCCTAAATGGAGTTGAATCACATGCAGTTTCTGGTCCTAAAAGCAAGAGTTGTTTTCTATTAAGAAGAGTCACTATTGCGCTCCCATTGTGATACTAGGTCAAATAGCACTCGCGTCTGATCCCAGCATGTACAGTGTATTGGACTGAAGAGGAGCTACTGTTCATGTCAGTTTCCTAAGCAGAGTTGAACTAGATATGGCCGTGTGTGTAGGAAGCACAGTTCTTTTGTTCTGAGAATCCTCACTGTTCGGGCACCATAGGAAACACAGTAGAGTAGAAGAGTGCTCTTTTCTCTAAAGCAGAGTGTGTTTCTTGTAAGGCGAGCTAGCGTTTTTTTCCCAGTCCTAAATGGAGTTGAATCACATGCAGTTTCTTGTCCTACGAGCAAGAGTTGTTTTCTGGTAAGAAGAGTCACTATTGCGCTTCCATTGTGGTACTAGGGCAAATAGCACTGGCGTCTGTTCCCAGCATGTACAGTGTATTGGACTGAAGAGGATCTACTGTTCTTGTCAGTTTCCTAAGCAGAATTGAACTAGATATGGCCGTGTGTGTAGGAAGCACAGTTCTTTTGTTCTGAGCAAGCTCACTGTTCTGGCACTATAGGAAACAAAGTAGAGTAGAAGAGTGCTCTTTTCTCTAAAGCAGAGTGTTTTTCTTGTAAGGCCAGCTAGCGTTTGTTTCCCAATCCTAAATGGAGTTGAATCACATGCAGTTTCTTGTCCTACGAGCAAGAGTAGTTTTCTGTTAAGAAGAGTCCCTATTGCGCTCCCATTATCATACACAGGGCAAATAGCACTGTCGTCGTTTCCCAGCATGTACAGTGTATTGGACTGAAGAGGATCTACTGTTCTTGTCAGTTTCTTAAGCAGAATTGAACTAGATAAGGCGGTATTTGTAGGAAGCACAGTTCTTTTGTTCTGAGAAAACTCACTGTTCTGGCCCTATAGGAAACAAAGTAGAGTAGAAGAGTCCTCTTTTCTCAAAAGCAGAGTGTGTTTCTTGTAAGGCGAGCTAGCGTTTGTTTCCCAGTCCTAAATGGAGTTGAATCACATGCAGTTTCTTGTCCTACGAGCAAGAGTTGTTTTCTGGTAAGCTGAGTCACTATTGTGATCCCCTTGTCATACACAGGGCAAATAGCATTGGCGTCTGTTCCCAGCATGTACAGTGTATTGGACTGAAGAGGATCTACTGTTCTTGTCAGTTTCCTAAGCAGAATTGAACTAGATATGGCCGTGTGTGTAGGAAGCACAGTTCTTTTGTTCTGAGCAAACTCACTGTTCTGGCGCTATAGGAAACACAGTAGAGTAGAAGAGTGCTCTTTTCTCAAAAGCAGAGTGTGTTTCTTGTAAGGCGAGCTAGCGTTTGTTTCCCAGTCCTAAATGGAGTTGAATGAGATGCAGTTTTTGGTCCTACGAGCAAGACTTGTTTTCTGGTAAGGAAAGTCACTATTGTGCTCCCATTGCCATACACAGTGCAAATAGAACTCGCGTCTGTTCCCAGCAATTACAGTGTATTGGACTGAAGCGGAGCTACTGTTCTTGTCAGTTTCCTAAGCAGAGTTGAACTAGATATGGCCCATGTGTATGGGAAGCACAGTTCTTTTGTTCTGAGCAAGCTCACTGTTCGGATCCCATAGGATACACAGTAGAGTAGAAGAGTGCTCTTTTCTCAAAAGCAGAGTGTGTTCCTTGTAAGGCGAGCTAGCGTTTGTTTCCCAGTCCTAAATGGAGTTGAATCACATGCAGTTTCTTGTCCTACGAGCAAGAGTTTTTTTCTGGTAAGAAGAGTCACTATTGTGCTCCCATTGTCATACACAGGGCAAATAGCACTGGCGTCTGTTCCCAGCATGTACAGTGTATTGGACTGAAGAGGACCTACTGTTCTTGTCACTTTCCTAAGTAGAATTGAACTAGATAAGGCGGTATTTGTAGGAAGCACAGTTCTTTTTTTCTGAGCAAACTCACTGTTCTGGCCCTATAGGAAACACAGTAGAGTAGAAGAGTGCTTTTTTTCTCAAAAGCAGAGTGTGTTTATTGTAAGGCGAGCTAGCGTTTGTTTCCCAGTCCTAAATGGAGTTGAATCACATGCAGTTTCTTGTCCTACGAGCAAGAGTTGTTTTCTGGTAAGGAAATTCACTATTGCGCTCCCATTGCCATACACAGTGCAAATATCATTCGTGTCTGTTCCCAGCAAGTACAGTGTATTGGACTAAAGCAGAGCTACTGTTCTTGTCAGTTTCCTAAGCAGAGTTGAACTAGATATGGCCCATGTGTGTAGGAAGCACAGTTCTATTGTTCTGAGAATGCTCACTGTTCTGGCCTTGTAGGAAAGACATTAGAGTAGAAGAGTGCTCTTTTCTCAAAAGCAGAGTGTGTTTCTTGTAAGGCGAGCTAGCGTTTGTTTCCCAGTCCTAAATGGAGTTGAATCACATGCAGTTTCTGGTCCTACGAGCAAGAGTTGTTTTCTGGTAAGAAGAGTCACTATTGCGCTCCCATTGTCATAAACAGGGCAAATAGCACTGGCATCTATTCCCAGCAAGTACAGTGTATTGGACTGAAGAGGATCTACTGTTCTTGTCAGTTTCCTAAGCATAATTGAACTAGATATGGCCCGTGTGTTTTGGAAGCACAGTTCTTTTCTTCTGAGAATGCTCACTGTTCGGGCACCATAGGAAACACAGTAGAGTAGAAGAGTGCTCTTTTCTCAAAAGCAGAGTGTGTTTCTTGTAAGGCGAGCTAGCGTTTGTTTCCCAGTCCTAAATGGAGTTGAATCACATGCAGTTTTTGGTCCTACGACCAAGAGATGTTTTCTGGTAAGGAAAGTCACTATTGCGCTCCCATTGCCATACACAGTGCAAATAGCACTCACGTCTGTTCCCAGCAAGAACAGTGTATTGGACTGAAGAAGAGCTACTGTTCTTGTGAGTTTCCAAAGCGGAGTTGAACTAGATATGGCCCGTGTGTGTAGGAATAACAGTTCTTTTGTTCTGAGCAAGCTCACTGTTCTGGCACTATAGGAAACAAAGTAGAGTAGAAGAGTGATGTTTTCGAAAAAGCACAGTGTGTTTCTTGTAAGGCGAGCTAGCGTTTGTTTCCTAGTCCTAAATGGAGTTGAATCACATGCAGTTTCTTGTCCTACGAGCAAGAGTAGTTTTCTGTTAAGAAGAGTCCCTATTGCGCTCCCATTATCATACACAGGGCAAATAGCACTGTCGTCGTTTCCCAGCATGTACAGTGTATTTGACTGAAGAGGATCTACTGTTCTTGTCAGTTTCCTAAGCAGAATTGAACTAGATAAGGCGGTATTTGTAGGAAGCACAGTTCTTTTGTTCTGAGAAAACTCACTGTTCTGGCGCTATAGGAAACAAAGTAGAGTAGAAGAGTCCTCTTTTCTCAAAAGCAGAGTGTGTTTCTTGTAAGGCGAGCTAGCGTTTGTTTCCCAGTCCTAAATGGAGTTGAATCACATTCAGTTTCTTGTCCTACGAGCAAGAGTTGTTTTCTGGTAAGGAAAGTCACTATTGTGCTCCCATTGCCATACACAGTGCAAATAGCACTCGCGTCTGTTTCCAGCAAGTACAGTGTATTGGACTGAAGCGGAGCTACTGTTCTTGTCAGTTTTCTAAGAAGAGTTGAACTAGATATGGCCCATGTGTATGGGAAGCACAGTTCTTTTGTTCTGAGCAAGCTCACTGTTCGGATCCCATAGGATACACAGTAGAGTAGAAGAGTGCAATTATCTCAAAAGCAGAGTGTGTTCCTTGTAAGGCGAGCTAGCGTTTGTTTCCCAGTCCTAAATGGAGTTGAATCACATGCAGTTTCTTGTCCTACGAGCAAAAGTTGTTTTCTGGTAAGGAAAGTCACTATTGCGCTCCCATTGCCATACACAGTGCAAATATCATTCGTGTCTGTTCCCAGCCAGTACAGTTTATTGGACTAAAGCGGAGCTACTGTTCTTGTCAGTTTCCTAAGCAGAGTTGAACTAGATATGGCCCATGTGTGTAGGAAGCACAGTTCTTTTGTTCTGAGAATGCTCACTGTTCTGGCCTTGTAGGAAAGACATTAGAGTAGAAGAGTGCTCTTTTCTCAAAAGCAGAGTGTGTTTCTTGTAAGGCGAGCTAGCGTTTGTTTCCCAGTCCTAAATGGAGTTGAATCACATGCAGTTTCTGGTCCTCCGAGCAAGAGTTGTTTTCTGGTAAGAAGAGTCACTATTGCGCTCCCATTGTCATAAACAGGGCAAATGGCACTGACATCTATTCCCAGCAAGTACAGTGTATTGGACTGAAGAGGATCTACTGTTCTTGTCAGTTTCCTAAGCATAATTGAACTAGATATGGCCCGTGTGTGTAGGAAGCACAGTTCTTTTGTTCTGAGAATCCTCACTGTTCGGGCACCATAGGAAACACAGTAGAGTAGAAGAGTGCTCTTTTCTCTAAAGCAGAGTGTGTTTCTTGTAAGGCGAGCTAGCGTTTGTTTCCCAGTCCTAAATGGAGTTGAATCACATGCAGTTTCTTGTCCTACGAGCAAGAGTTGTTTTCTGGTAAGAAGAGTCACTATTGCGCTCCCATTGTGGTACTAGGGCAAATAGCACTGGCGTCTGTTCCCAGCATGTACAGTGTATTGGACTGAAGAGGATCTACTGTTCTTGTCAGTTTCCTAAGCAGAATTGAACTAGATATGGCCGTGTGTGTAGGAAGCACAGTTCTTTTGTTCTGAGCAAGCTCACTGTTCTGGCACTATAGGAAACAAAGTAGAGTAGAAGAGTGCTCTTTTCTCTAAAGCAGAGTGTTTTTCTTGTAAGGCCAGCTAGCGTTTGTTTCCCAATCCTAAATGGAGTTGAATCACATGCAGTTTCTTGTCCTACGAGCAAGAGTAGTTTTCTGTTAAGAAGAGTCCCTATTGCGCTCCCATTATCATACACAGGGCAAATAGCACTGTCGTCGTTTCCCAGCATGTACAGTGTATTGGACTGAAGAGGATCTACTGTTCTTGTCAGTTTCTTAAGCAGAATTGAACTAGATAAGGCGGTATTTGTAGGAAGCACAGTTCTTTTGTTCTGAGAAAACTCACTGTTCTGGCCCTATAGGAAACAAAGTAGAGTAGAAGAGTCCTCTTTTCTCAAAAGCAGAGTGTGTTTCTTGTAAGGCGAGCTAGCGTTTGTTTCCCAGTCCTAAATGGAGTTGAATCACATGCAGTTTCTTGTCCTACGAGCAAGAGTTGTTTTCTGGTAAGCTGAGTCACTATTGTGATCCACTTGTCATACACAGGGCAAATAGCATTGGCGTCTGTTCCCAGCATGTACAGTGTATTGGACTGAAGAGGATCTACTGTTCTTGTCAGTTTCCTAAGCAGAATTGAACTAGATATGGCCGTGTGTGTAGGAAGCACAGTTCTTTTGTTCTGAGCAAACTCACTGTTCTGGCCCTATAGGAAACACAGTAGAGTAGAAGAGTGCTCTTTTCTCAAAAGCAGAGTGTGTTTCTTGTAAGGCGAGCTAGCGTTTGTTTCCCAGTCCTAAATGGAGTTGAATGAGATGCAGTTTTTGGTCCTACGAGCAAGACTTGTTTTCTGGTAAGGAAAGTCACTATTGTGCTCCCATTGCCATACACAGTGCAAATAGCACTCGCGTCTGTTCCCAGCAATTACAGTGTATTGGACTGAAGCGGAGCTACTGTTCTTGTCAGTTTCCTAAGCAGAGTTGAACTAGATATGGCCCATGTGTATGGGAAGCACAGTTCTTTTGTTCTGAGCAAGCTCACTGTTCGGATCCCATAGGATACACAGTAGAGTAGAAGAGTGCTCTTTTCTCAAAAGCAGAGTGTGTTCCTTGTAAGGCGAGCTAGCGTTTGTTTCCCAGTCCTAAATGGAGTTGAATCACATGCAGTTTCTTGTCCTACGAGCAAGAGTTTTTTTCTGGTAAGAAGAGTCACTATTGTGCTCCCATTGTCATACACAGGGCAAATAGCACTGGCGTCTGTTCCCAGCATGTACAGTGTATTGGACTGAAGAGGACCTACTGTTCTTGTCACTTTCCTAAGTAGAATTGAACTAGATAAGGCGGTATTTGTAGGAAGCACAGTTCTTTTTTTCTGAGCAAACTCACTGTTCTGGCCCTATAGGAAACACAGTAGAGTAGAAGAGTGCTTTTTTTCTCAAAAGCAGAGTGTGTTTATTGTAAGGCGAGCTAGCGTTTGTTTCCCAGTCCTAAATGGAGTTGAATCACATGCAGTTTCTTGTCCTACGAGCAAGAGTTGTTTTCTGGTAAGGAAATTCACTATTGCGCTCCCATTGCCATACACAGTGCAAATATCATTCGTGTCTGTTCCCAGCAAGTACAGTGTATTGGACTAAAGCAGAGCTACTGTTCTTGTCAGTTTCCTAAGCAGAGTTGAACTAGATATGGCCCATGTGTGTAGGAAGCACAGTTCTATTGTTCTGAGAATGCTCACTGTTCTGGCCTTGTAGGAAAGACATTAGAGTAGAAGAGTGCTCTTTTCTCAAAAGCAGAGTGTGTTTCTTGTAAGGCGAGCTAGCGTTTGTTTCCCAGTCCTAAATGGAGTTGAATCACATGCAGTTTCTGGTCCTACGAGCAAGAGTTGTTTTCTGGTAAGAAGAGTCACTATTGCGCTCCCATTGTCATAAACAGGGCAAATAGCACTGGCATCTATTCCCAGCAAGTACAGTGTATTGGACTGAAGAGGATCTACTGTTCTTGTCAGTTTCCTAAGCATAATTGAACTAGATATGGCCCGTGTGTTTTGGAAGCACAGTTCTTTTCTTCTGAGAATGCTCACTGTTCGGGCACCATAGGAAACACAGTAGAGTAGAAGAGTGCTCTTTTCTCAAAAGCAGAGTGTGTTTCTTGTAAGGCGAGCTAGCGTTTGTTTCCCAGTCCTAAATGGAGTTGAATCACATGCAGTTTTTGGTCCTACGACCAAGAGATGTTTTCTGGTAAGGAAAGTCACTATTGCGCTCCCATTGCCATACACAGTGCAAATAGCACTCACGTCTGTTCCCAGCAAGAACAGTGTATTGGACTGAAGAAGAGCTACTGTTCTTGTGAGTTTCCAAAGCGGAGTTGAACTAGATATGGCCCGTGTGTGTAGGAATAACAGTTCTTTTGTTCTGAGCAAGCTCACTGTTCTGGCACTATAGGAAACAAAGTAGAGTAGAAGAGTGATGTTTTCGAAAAAGCAGAGTGTGTTTCTTGTAAGGCGAGCTAGCGTTTGTTTCCTAGTCCTAAATGGAGTTGAATCACATGCAGTTTCTTGTCCTAAGAGCAAGAGTAGTTTTCTGTTAAGAAGAGTCCCTATTGCGCTCCCATTATCATACACAGGGCAAATAGCACTGTCGTCGTTTCCCAGCATGTACAGTGTATTTGACTGAAGAGGATCTACTGTTCTTGTCAGTTTCCTAAGCAGAATTGAACTAGATAAGGCGGTATTTGTAGGAAGCACAGTTCTTTTGTTCTGAGAAAACTCACTGTTCTGGCGCTATAGGAAACAAAGTAGAGTAGAAGAGTCCTCTTTTCTCAAAAGCAGAGTGTGTTTCTTGTAAGGCGAGCTAGCGTTTGTTTCCCAGTCCTAAATGGAGTTAAATCACATGCAGTTTCTTGTCCTACGAGCAAGAGTTGTTTTCTGGTAAGGAAAGTCACTATTGTGCTCCCATTGCCATACACAGTGCAAATAGCACTCGCGTCTGTTTCCAGCAAGTACAGTGTATTGGACTGAAGCGGAGCTACTGTTCTTGTCAATTTTCTAAGAAGAGTTGAACTAGATATGGCCCATGTGTATGGGAAGCACAGTTCTTTTGTTCTGAGCAAGCTCACTGTTCGGATCCCATAGGATACACAGTAGAGTAGAAGAGTGCAATTATCTCAAAAGCAGAGTGTGTTCCTTGTAAGGCGAGCTAGCGTTTGTTTCCCAGTCCTAAATGGAGTTGAATCACATGCAGTTTCTTGTCCTACGAGCAAAAGTTGTTTTCTGGTAAGGAAAGTCACTATTGCGCTCCCATTGCCATACACAGTGCAAATATCATTCGTGTCTGTTCCCAGCCAGTACAGTTTATTAGACTAAAGCGGAGCTACTGTTCTTGTCAGTTTCCTAAGCAGAGTTGAACTAGATATGGCCCATGTGTGTAGGAAGCACAGTTCTTTTGTTCTGAGAATGCTCACTGTTCTGGCCTTGTAGGAAAGACATTAGAGTAGAAGAGTGCTCTTTTCTCAAAAGCAGAGTGTGTTTCTTGTAAGGCGAGCTAGCGTTTGTTTCCCAGTCCTAAATGGAGTTGAATCACATGCAGTTTCTGGTCCTCCGAGCAAGAGTTGTTTTCTGGTAAGAAGAGTCACTATTGCGCTCCCATTGTCATAAACAGGGCAAATGGCACTGGCATCTATTCCCAGCAAGTACAGTGTATTGGACTGAAGAGGATCTACTGTTCTTGTCAGTTTCCTAAGCATAATTGAACTAGATATGGCCCGTGTGTGTAGGAAGCACAGTTCTTTTGTTCTGAGAATCCTCACTGTTCGGGCACCATAGGAAACACAGTAGAGTAGAAGAGTGCTCTTTTCTCTAAAGCAGAGTGTGTTTCTTGTAAGGCGAGCTAGCGTTTGTTTCCCAGTCCTAAATGGAGTTGAATCACATGCAGTTTCTTGTCCTACGAGCAAGAGTTGTTTTCTGGTAAGAAGAGTCACTATTGCGCTCCCATTGTGGTACTAGGGCAAATAGCACTGGCGTCTGTTCCCAGCATGTACAGTGTATTGGACTGAAGAGGATCTACTGTTCTTGTCAGTTTCCTAAGCAGAATTGAACTAGATATGGCCGTGTGTGTAGGAAGCACAGTTCTTTTGTTCTGAGCAAGCTCACTGTTCTGGCCCTATAGGAAACAAAGTAGAGTAGAAGAGTGATGTTTTCGAAAAAGCAGAGTGTGTTTCTTGGAAGGCGAGCTAGCGTTTGTTTCCTAGTCCTAAATGGAGTTGAATCACATGCAGTTTCTTGTCCTACGAGCAAGAGTAGTTTTCTGTTAAGAAGAGTCCCTATTGCGCTCCTATTATCATACACAGGGCAAATAGCACTGTCGTCGTTTCCCAGCATGTACAGTGTATTTGACTGAAGAGGATCTACTGTTCTTGTCAGTTTCCTAAGCAGAATTGAACTAGATAAGGCGGTATTTGTAGGAAGCACAGTTCTTTTGTTCTGAGAAAACTCACTGTTCTGGCGCTATAGGAAACAAAGTAGAGTAGAAGAGTCCTCTTTTCTCAAAAGCAGAGTGTGTTTCTTGTAAGGCGAGCTAGCGTTTGTTTCCCAGTCCTAAATGGAGTTGAATCACATGCAGTTTCTGGTCCTCCGAGCAAGAGTTGTTTTCTGGTAAGAAGAGTCACTATTGCGCTCCCATTGTCATAAACAGGGCAAATGGCACTGGCATCTATTCCCAGCAAGTACAGTGTATTGGACTGAAGAGGATCTACTGTTCTTGTCAGTTTCCTAAGCATAATTGAACTAGATATGGCCCGTGTGTGTAGGAAGCACAGTTCTTTTGTTCTGAGAATCCTCACTGTTCGGGCACCATAGGAAACACAGTAGAGTAGAAGAGTGCTCTTTTCTCTAAAGCAGAGTGTGTTTCTTGTAAGGCGAGCTAGCGTTTGTTTCCCAGTCCTAAATGGAGTTGAATCACATGCAGTTTCTTGTCCTACGAGCAAGAGTTGTTTTCTGGTAAGAAGAGTCACTATTGCGCTCCCATTGTGGTACTAGGGCAAATAGCACTGGCGTCTGTTCCCAGCATGTACAGTGTATTGGACTGAAGAGGATCTACTGTTCTTGTCAGTTTCCTAAGCAGAATTGAACTAGATATGGCCGTGTGTGTAGGAAGCACAGTTCTTTTGTTCTGAGCAAGCTCACTGTTCTGGCCCTATAGGAAACAAAGTAGAGTAGAAGAGTCCTCTTTTCTCAAAAGCAGAGTGTGTTTCTTGTAAGGCGAGCTAGCGTTTGTTTCCCAGTCCTAAATGGAGTTGAATCACATGCAGTTTCTGGTCCTCCGAGCAAGAGTTGTTTTCTGGTAAGAAGAGTCACTATTGCGCTCCCATTGTCATAAACAGGGCAAATGGCACTGGCATCTATTCCCAGCAAGTACAGTGTATTGGACTGAAGAGGATCTACTGTTCTTGTCAGTTTCCTAAGCATAATTGAACTAGATATGGCCCGTGTGTGTAGGAAGCACAGTTCTTTTGTTCTGAGAATCCTCACTGTTCGGGCACCATAGGAAACACAGTAGAGTAGAAGAGTGCTCTTTTCTCTAAAGCAGAGTGTGTTTCTTGTAAGGCGAGCTAGCGTTTGTTTCCCAGTCCTAAATGGAGTTGAATCACATGCAGTTTCTTGTCCTACGAGCAAGAGTTGTTTTCTGGTAAGAAGAGTCACTATTGCGCTCCCATTGTGGTACTAGGGCAAATAGCACTGGCGTCTGTTCCCAGCATGTACAGTGTATTGGACTGAAGAGGATCTACTGTTCTTGTCAGTTTCCTAAGCAGAATTGAACTAGATATGGCCGTGTGTGTAGGAAGCACAGTTCTTTTGTTCTGAGCAAGCTCACTGTTCTGGCCCTATAGGAAACAAAGTAGAGTAGAAGAGTGATGTTTTCGAAAAAGCAGAGTGTGTTTCTTGTAAGGCGAGCTAGCGTTTGTTTCCTAGTCCTAAATGGAGTTGAATCACATGCAGTTTCTTGTCCTACGAGCAAGAGTAGTTTTCTGTTAAGAAGAGTCCCTATTGCGCTCCCATTATCATACACAGGGCAAATAGCACTGTCGTCGTTTCCCAGCATGTACAGTGTATTTGACTGAAGAGGATCTACTGTTCTTGTCAGTTTCCTAAGCAGAATTGAACTAGATAAGGCGGTATTTGTAGGAAGCACAGTTCTTTTGTTCTGAGAAAACTCACTGTTCTGGCGCTATAGGAAACAAAGTAGAGTAGAAGAGTCCTCTTTTCTCAAAAGCAGAGTGTGTTTCTTGTAAGGCGAGCTAGCGTTTGTTTCCCAGTCCTAAATGGAGTTGAATCACATGCAGTTTCTTGTCCTACGAGCAAGAGTTGTTTTCTGGTAAGGAAAGTCACTATTGTGCTCCCATTGCCATACACAGTGCAAATAGCACTCGCGTCTGTTTCCAGCAAGTACAGTGTATTGGACTGAAGCGGAGCTACTGTTCTTGTCAGTTTTCTAAGAAGAGTTGAACTAGATATGGGCCATGTGTATGGGAAGCACAGTTCTTTTGTTCTGAGCAAGCTCACTGTTCGGATCCCATAGGATACACAGTAGAGTAGAAGAGTGCAATTTTCTCAAAAGCAGAGTGTGTTCCTTGTAAGGCGAGCTAGCGTTTGTTTTCCAGTCCTAAATGGAGTTGAATCACATGCAGTTTCTTGTCCTACGAGCAAGAGTTTTTTTCTGGTAAGAAGAGTCACTATTGTGCTCCCATTGCCATACACAGTGCAAATCGCACTCGCGTCTCTTCCCAGCAAGTACAGTGTATTGGACTGAAGCGGAGCTACTGTTCTTGTCAGTTTCCTATGCAGAGTTGAACTAGACATGGCCCATGTGTATAGGAAGCACAGTTCTTTTATTCTGAGCAAGCTCACTGTTCGGATTCCATAGGATACACAGTAGAGAAGAAGAGTGCTCTTTTCTCCAAAGCAGAGTGTGTTTCTTGTAAGGCGAGCTAGCATTTGTTTCCCAGTCCTAAATGGAGTTGAATCACATGCAGTTTCTTGTCCTACGAGCAAGAGTTGTTTTCTGGTAAGAAGAGTCACTATTGCGCTCCCATTGTCATACACAGGGCAAATAGCACTGGCGTCTGTTCCCAGCATGTACAGTGTATTGGACTGAAGCGTAGCTACTGTTCTTGTCAGTTTCCTAAGCAGAGTTGAACTAGATATGGCCCCTGTGTGTAGGAAGCACAGTTCTTTTGTTCTGAGCAAGCTCACTATTCGGACCCCATAGGAAACACAGTAAAGTAGAAGAGTGCTCTTTTCTCAAAATCAGAGTGTCTTTCTTGTAAGGCGAGCTAGTGTTTGTTTCCCAGTCTGAAATGGAGTTGAATCCCATGCAGTTTCTGGTCCTATGAGCAAGAGTTGTTTTCTGATAAGAAGGGTCACTATTGTGCTCCTATTGCCATACACAGTGCAAATAGCACTCGCCTCTGTTCCCAGCAAGTACAGTGTATTGGACTGAATAGGAGCTACTGTTCTTGTCAGTTTCCTAAGCAGAGTTGAACTAGATATGGCCCGTGTGTGTAGGAAGCACAGTTCTTTTGTTCTTAGCAAGCTCACTGTTCGGACCCCATAGGAAACACAGTAGTGTAGACGAGTGCTCTTTTCTCAAAAGCAGAGTATGTTTCTTGTAAGGCGAGCTAGCATTTGTTTCCCGTCCTAAATGGAGCTGAATCACATGCAGTTTCTGGTCCTACGAGCAAGAGTTGTTTTCTGGTAAGGAAAGTCACTATTGCGCTCCCATTGCCATACACAGTGCAAATAGCACTCCCGTCTGTTCCCAGCAAGTACAGTGTATTGGACTGAAGAGGAGCTACTGTTCTTTTCAGTTTCCTAAGCAGAGTTGAACTAGATATGGCCCGTGTGTGTAGGAAGCACAGTTCTTTTGTTCTGAGCAAGCTCAATGTTCGGACCCCATAGGAAACACAGTAGAGTAGAAGACTGCTCTTTTCTCAAAAGAAGAGTGTGTTTCTTGTAAGGCGAGCTAGCGTTTGTTTCCCAGTCCTAAATTGAGTTGAATCACATGCAGTTTTTGTTCCTACGAGCAAGAGTTGTTTTCTGGTAATAAAGTCACTGTTGCGCTCCCATTGCCATACACAGTGTAAATAGCACTCGCATCTGTTCCCAGCAAGTACAGTGTATTGGACTGAAGCGGAGCTACTGTTCTTGTCAGTTTTCTAAGAAGAGTTGAAATAGATATGGCCCATGTGTATGGGAAGCACAGTTCTTTTGTTCTGAGCAAGCTCACTGTTCGGATCCCATAGGATACACAGTAGAGTAGAAGAGTGCAATTTTCTCAAAAGCAGAGTGTGTTCCTTGTAAGGCGAGCTAGCGTTTGTTTTCCAGTCCTAAATGGAGTTGAATCACATGCAGTTTCTTGTCCTACGAGCAAGAGTTGTTTTCTGGTAAGAAGAGTCACTATTGTGCTCCCATTGCCATACACAGTGCAAATCGCACTCGCGTCTCTTCCCAGCAAGTACAGTGTATTGGACTGAAGCGGAGCTACTGTTCTTGTCAGTTTCCTATGCAGAGTTGAACTAGACATGGCCCATGTGTATAGGAAGCACAGTTCTTTTATTCTGAGCAAGCTCACTGTTCGGATTCCATAGGATACACAGTAGAGAAGAAGAGTGCTCTTTTCTCCAAAGCAGAGTGTGTTTCTTGTAAGGCGAGCTAGCATTTGTTTCCCAGTCCTAAATGGAGTTGAATCACATGCAGTTTCTTGTCCTACGAGCAAGAGTTGTTTTCTGGTAAGAAGAGTCACTATTGCGCTCCCATTGTCATACACAGGGCAAATAGCACTGGCGTCTGTTCCCAGCATGTACAGTGTATTGGACTGAAGCGGAGCTATTGTTCTTGTCAGTTTCCTAAGCAGAGATGAACTAGATAAGGCCCGTGTGTGTAGGAAGCACAGTACTTTTGTTCTGAGCAAGCTCACTGTTCAGACCCCCTAGAAAACACAGTAGAGTAGAAGAGTGCTCTTTTCTCAAAAGCAGAGTGTGTTTTTTGTAAGGCGAGATAGCGTTTGTTTCCCAGTCCTAAATGGAGTTGAATCACATGCAGTTTCTTGTCCTACGACCAAGAGTTGTTTTCTGGTAAGGAAAGTCACTATTGCGCTCCCATTTACATACACAGTACAAATAGCACTCGCGTCTGTTCCCAGCAAGTACAGTGTATTGGACTGAAGCGTAGCTACTGTTCTTGTCAGTTTCCTAAGCAGAGTTGAACTAGATATGGCCCCTGTGTGTAGGAAGCACAGTTCTTTTGTTGTGAGCAAGCTCACTATTCGGACCCCATAGGAAACACATTGGAGTAGAAGAGTGCTCTTTTCTGAAAAGGAGAGTGTGTTTCTTATAATGCGAGCTAGTGTTTGTTTCCCAGTCTGAAATGGAGTTGAATCCCATGCAGTTTCTGGTCCTACGGGCAAGAGATGTTTTCTGGTAAGAAGAGTCACCATTGTGCTCCCATTGTCATACACAGGGCAAATAGCACTCGCGTCTGTTCCGAGCAAGTACAGTGTATTGGACTGAAGTGGAGCTACTGTTCTTGTCAGTTTCCTAAGCAGAGTTGAACTAGATATGGCCCCTGTGTGTAGGAAGCACAGTTTTTTTTGTTCTGAGCAAGCTCACTGTTCGGACCCCATAGAAAACACATTAGAGTAGAAGAGTGCTCTTTTCTCAAAAGCAGAGTGTGTTTCTTGTAAGGCGAGCTAGCGTTTGTTTCCCAGTCCTAAATGGAGTTGAATCACATACAGTTTTTTGTTTTACGAGCAAGAGTAGTTTTCTGGTAATTAAAATCACTATTGCACTCCCATTGCCATAGACAGTACAAGTAGCACTCATGTCTGTACCCAGCAAGTACAGTGTATTGGACAGAAGAGGAGCTACTGTTCTTGTCAGTTTCCTAAGCAGAGTTGAACTAGATATGGCCCGTGTGAGGAGAAAGCACAGTTCTTTTGTTCTGAGCAAGCTCAATGTTCGGACCCCATATGAACCACAGTAGAATAGAAGACTGCTCTTTTCTCAAAAGCAGAGTGTGTTTCTTGTAAGGCGATCTAGCGTTTGTTTCCCAGTCCTAAATGGAGTGAATCACATGCAGTTTTTGGTCCTACGAGCAAGAGTTGTTTTCTGGTAAGCAAAGTCACTATTGTGCTCCCATTGCCATACACAGTGCAAATAGCACTCTCGTCTGTTCCCAGCAAGTACAGTGTATTGGACTGAAGAGGAGCTACTCTTCTTGTCAGTTTACTAAGCAGAGTTGAACTACATATGGCCCGTGTGTGTAGGAAGCACAGTTCTTTTGTTCTGAGCAAGCTCAATGTTCGGTCCCATATGAACCACAGTAGAATAGAAGACTGCTCTTTTCTAAAAAACAGAGTGTGTTTCTTGTAAGGCGAGCTAGCGTTTGTTTCCCAGTCCTAAATGGAGTTGAATCACATGCAGTTTTTGGTCCTACGAGCAAGAGTTGTTTTCTGGTAAGGAAAGTCACTATTGCGCTCCCTTTGCCATACACAGTGCAAATAGCACTCGCGTCTGTTCCCAGCAAGTACAGTGTATTGGACTGAAGAGGAGCTACTGTTCTTGTCAGTTTCCTAAGGAGAGTTGAACTAGATATGGCCCATGTGTGTAGGAAGCACAGTTCTTTTTTTCTGAGCAAGCTCACTGTTCGGACCCCATAGGAAACACAGTAGAGTAGAAGAGTGCTCTTATCTCAAAAGCAGAGTGTGTTTCTTGTAAAGCGAGCTAGCCTTTGTTTCCCAGTCCTAAATGGAGTTGAATCACATGCAGTTTCTTGTCCTACGAGCAAGAGTTGTTTTCTGGTAAGAAGAGTACCTATTGGGCTCCCATTGTCATACACAGGGCAAATAGCACTGGCGTCTGATCCCAGCATGTACAGTGTATTTGACTGAAGAGGATCTACTGTTCTTGTCAGTTTCCTAAGCAGAATTGAACTAGATATGGCCGTATTTGTAGGAAGCACAGTTCTTTTGTTCTGAGCAAACTCACTGTTCTGGCCCTATAGGAGACACAGTGGAGTAGAAAAGTGCTCTTTTCTCAAAAGCAGAGTGTGTTTCTTGTAAGGCGAGCTAGCGTTTGTTTCCCAGTCCTAAATGGAGTTGAATCACGTGCAGTTTTTGGTCCTATGTGCAAGAATTGTTTTCTGGTAAGGAAAGTCACTATTTTGCTCCCACTTCCATACACAGTGCAAATAGCACTCGCATCTGTTCCCAGCAAGTACAGTGTATTGGACTGAAGAGGAGCTACTGTTCTTGTCAATTTGCTAAGCAGAGTGGAACTAGATATGGCCCCTGTGTGTAGGAAGCACAGTTCTTTTGTTCTGAGCAAGCTCACTGTTCGGACCACATAGGAAACACAGAAGAGTAGAAGAGTGCTCTTTTCTCAAAATCAGAGTGTGTTTCTTGTAAGGCGAGCTAGCATTTGTTTCCCAGTCCTAAATGGAGTTGAAACACATGCAGTTTATTGTCCTACGAGCAAGAGTTGTTTTCTGGTAAGGAGAGTCACTATTGCACTCCCATTGTCATACACAGGGAAAATAGCACTGGCGTCTGTTCCCAGCATGTACAGTGTATTTAACTGAAGAGGATCTACTGTTCTTTTCAGTTTCCTTAGCAGAATTGAACTAGATATGGCAGTATTTGTATGAAGCACAGTTCTTTTGTTCTGAGCAAGCTCACTGTTCTGGTCCTAATGGAAACACAGTAGAGTAGAAGAGTGCTCTTTTCTCAAAAGCAGAGTGTGTTTCTTGTAAGGCGAGCTAGTGTTTGTTTCCCAGTCCTATATGGAGTTGAATCACATGCAGTTTTTGGGCCTACGAGCAAGAGTTGTTTCTGGTAAGGAAAGTCACTATTTCGTTCCCATTTCCATACACAGTGCAAATAGCACTCGCGTCTGTTCCCAGCAAGTACAGTGTATTGGACTGAAGTGGAGCTACTGTTCTTGTCAGTTTCCTAAGCAGAATTGAACTAGATATGGCCGTATTTGTAGGAAGCACAGTTCTTTTGTTCTAAGCAAACACACTGTTCTGGCCCTATAGGAAACACAGTAGCGTAGAAGATTGCTCTTTTCTCAAAAGCAGAGTGTGTTTCTTGTAAGGCGAGCTAGCATTTGTTTCCCAGTCCTAAATGGAGTTGAATCACATGCAGTCTCTGGTCCTACCAGCAAGAGTTGTTTTCTGGTAAGGAAAGTCACTATTGCGTTGCCATTGCCATATACAGTGCAAATAGCACTCGTGTATGTTCCCAGCAAGTACAGTGTATTGGACTGAAGTGGAGCTACTATTCTAGTCAGTTTCCTAAGCAGAGTTGAACTAGATATGGCCCCTGTGTGTAGGAAGCACAGTTCTTTTGTTCTGAGCAAGCTCACTGTTCGGACCCCATAGGAAACACAGTAGAGTAGAAGAGTGCTCTTTTCTCAAAAGCAGAGTGTGTTTCTTGTAAGGCGAGCTAGTGTTTGTTTCCCAGTCAGAAATGGAGTTGAATCCCATGCAGTTTCTGGTCCTACGTGCAAGAGGTGTTTTCTGATAAGAAGAGTCACTATTGCGCTCCCATTGTCATAGAGAGGACAAATAGCACTAGCGTCTGTTCCCTGCATGTACAGTGTATTGGACTGAAGAGGAGCTACTGTTCTTGTCAGTTTCCTAAGCAGAATTGAACTAGATATGGCCGTATTTGTAGGAAGCACAGTTCTTTTGTTCTGAGCAAACTCACTGTTCTGGCCCTATAGGAAACACAGTAGAGTAGAAGATTGCTCTTTTCTCAAAAGCAGAGTGTGTTTCTTGTAAGGCGAGCTAGCATTTGTTTCCCCGTCCTAAATGGAGTTGAATCACATGCAGTTTCTGGTCCTACCAGCAAGAGTTGTTTTCTGGTAAGGAAAGTCACTATTGCGTTGCCATTGCCATATACAGTGCAAATAGCACTCGCGTATGTTCCCAGCAAGTACAGTGTATTGGACTGAAGTGGAGCTACTATTCTAGTCAGTTTCCTAAGCAGAGTTGAACTAGATATGGCCCCTGTGTGTAGGAAGCACAGTTCTTTTGTTCTGAGCAAGCTCACTGTTCGGACCCCATAGGAAACACAGTAGAGTAGAAGAGTGCTCTTTTCTCAAAAGCAGAGTGTGTTTCTTGTAAGGCGAGCTAGCGTTTGTTTCCCAGTACTAAGTGGAGTTGAATCACATCCTGTTTTTGGTCCTACGAGCAAGAGTTTTTTCTGGTAATGAAAGTCACTATTGCGCTCCCATTGTCAGACACAGGGCAAATACCACTGGCGTCTGTTCCCAGCATGTACAGTGTATTTGACTGAAGAGGATCTACTGTTCTTTTCAGTTTCCTAAGCAGAATTGAACTAGATATGGCCGTATTTGTAGGAAGCACAGTTCTTTTGTTCTGAGCAAACACACAGTTCTGTCCTATAGGAAACACAGTAGAGTAGAAGATTGCTCTTTTCTCAAAAGCAGAGTTTGTTTTTTGTAAGGTGAGCTAGCGTTTGTTTCCCAGTCCTAAATTGAGTTGAATCACATGCAGTTTTTGGTCCTATGAGCAAGAGTTGTTTTCTGGTAAGGAAAGTCATTATTGTGCTCCCATTGCCATACACAGTGCAAATAGCACTGGCGTCTGTTCCCAGCAAGTACAGTGTATTGGACTGAAGCGGAGCTACTGTTCTTGTCAGTTTGCTAAGCAGAGTTGAACCTGATATGGCCCCTGTGTGTAGGAAGCACAGTTCTTTTGTTCTGAGCAAGCTCACTGTTCGGACCCCATAGGAAACACAGTAGAGTAGAAGAGTGCTCTTTTCTCAGAAGCAGAGTGTGTTTCTTGTAAAGTGAGCTAGCCTTTGTTTCCCAGTCCTAAATGGAGTTGAATCACATGCAGTTTCTTGTCCTATGAGCAAGAGTTGTTTTCTGGTAAGAAGAATCAGTATTGTGCTCCCATTGTCATTCACAGGGCAAATAACACTGGCGTCTGTTCCCAGCATGTACACTGTATTGGACTGAAGAGGATCTACTGTTCTTGTCAGTTTCCTAAGCAGAATTGAACTAGATATGGCCGTATTTGTAGGAAGCACAGTTCTTTTGTTCTGAGCAAACTCACTGTTCTGGCTTTATAGGAAACACAGTAGAGTAGAAGAGTGCTCTTTTCTCAAAAGGAGAGTGTGTTTCTTGTAATGCAAACTAGTGTTTGTTTCCCAGTCAGAAATGGAGTTGAATCCCATGCAGTTTCTGGTCCTACAAGCAAGAGTTGTTTTCTGGTAAGAAGAGTCACTATTGTGCTCCCATTTTCATACACAGGGCAAATAGCCCTGGCGTCTGTTCCCAGCAAGTACAGTGTATTGGACTGAAGCGGAGCTACTGTTCTTGTCAGTTTCCTAAGCAGAGCTGAACTAGATATGGCCCCTGTGTGTAGGAAGCACAGTTCTTTTGTTCTGAGCAAGCTCAATGTTCGGACCCCATAGAAAACACATTAGATTAGAAGAGTGCTCTTTTCTCAAAAGCAGAGTGTGTTTCTTGTAAGGCGAGCTAGTGTTTGTTTCCCAGTCCTAAATGGAGTTTAATCACATAATGTTTTTGGTCCTACGAGCAAGAGTTGTTTTCTGGTAAGGAACGTCACTATTGCACTCCCATTGCCATACACAGTTCAAATAGCACTCGTGTCTGTTCCCAGCAAGTACAGTGTATTGGACTGAAGAGGAGCTACTGTTCTTGTCAGTTTCCTAAGCAGAGTTGAACTAGATATGGCCCCTGTGTGTAGGAAGCACAGTTCTTTTGTTCTGAGCAAGCTCAGTGTTCGGACCCCATATGAACCACAGTAGAATAGAAGACTGCTCTTTTCTCAAAAGCAGAGTGTGTTTCTTGTAAGGCGAGCTAGAGTTTGTTTCCCAGTCCTAAATGGAGTTGAATCACATGCAGTTTTTGGTCCTATGAGCAAGAGTTGTTTTCTCGTAAACAAAGTACACTATTGCGCTCCCATTGCCATACACAGTGCAAATAGCACTGGCGTCTGTTCCAGCAAGTACAGTGTATTGGACTGAAGAGGAGCTACTGTTCTTGTCAGTTTCCTAAGCAGAGTTGAACTAGATATGGCCCGCGTGTGTAGGAAGCACAGTTCTTTTATTCAGAGCAAGCTCAATGTTCGGACCCCATATGAACCACAGCAGAATAGAAGACTGCTCTTTTCTCAAAAGCAGAGTGTGTTTCTTGTAAGGCGAGCTAGCGTTTGTTTCCCAGTCCTAAATGGAGTTGAATCACATGCAGTTTTTGGTCCTACGAACAAGAGTTGTTTTCTGGTAAGGAAAGTCACTATTGTGCTCCCTTTGCCATACACAGTGCAAATAGCTCTCGCGTCTGTTCCTAGCAAGTACAGTGTATTGCACTGAAGAGGAGCTACTGACTGTTCTTGTCAGTTTCCTAAGCAGAGTTGAACTAGATATGTCCCCTGTGTGTAGGAAGCACAGTTCTTTTGTTCTGAGCAAGCTCACTTTTCGGAACCCTTAGGAAACACAGTAGAGTAGAAGAGTGCTCTTTTCTCAAAAGCAGAGTGTGTTTCTTGTAAGGCGAGGTAGCATTTGTTTCCCAGTCCTAAATGGAGTTGAATCACATGCAGTTTCTTGTCCTATAAGCAAGAGTTGTTTTCTGGTAAGAAGAGTCACTATTGCGCTCCCATTGTCATACACAGGGCAAATAGAACTGGCGTCTGTTCCCAGCATGTACAGTGTATTGGACTGAAGAGGATCTACTGTTCTTGTCAGTTTCCTAAGCAGAATTGGACTAGATATGGCCGTATTTGTAGGAAGCAAAGTTCTTTTGTTCTGAGCAAACTCACTGTTCTGTCCCTATAGGAAACACAGTAGAGTAGAAGAGTCCTCTTTTCTCAAAAGGAGAGTGTGTTTCTTGTAATGCGAACTAGTGTTTGTTTCCCAGTCAGAAATGGAGTTGAATCACATGTAGTTTCTGTTCCTACCAGCAAGAGTTGTTTTCTGGTAAGTAAAGTCACTATGGCGCTCCCATTGCAATACACAGTGCAAATACCACTCGTGTCTGTTCTCATCAAGTACAGTGTATTGGACTGAAGCAGAGCTACTGTTCTTGTCAGTTGCCTAAGCAGAGTTGAACTAGATATGGCCCCTGTGTGTAGGAAGCACAGTTCTTTTGTTCTGAGCAAACTCACTGTTCTGGCTTTATAGGAAACACAGTAGAGTAGAAGAGTGCTCTTTTCTCAAAAGGAGAGTGTGTTTCTTGTAATGCAAACTAGTGTTTGTTTCCCAGTCAGAAATGGAGTTGAATCCCATGCAGTTTCTGGTCCTACAAGCAAGAGTTGTTTTCTGGTAAGAAGAGTCACTATTGTGCTCCCATTTTCATACACAGGGCAAATAGCCCTGGCGTCTGTTCCCAGCAAGTACAGTGTATTGGACTGAAGCGGAGCTACTGTTCTTGTCAGTTTCCTAAGCAGAGCTGAACTAGATATGGCCCCTGTGTGTAGGAAGCACAGTTCTTTTGTTCTGAGCAAGCTCAATGTTCGGACCCCATAGAAAACACATTAGATTAGAAGAGTGCTCTTTTCTCAAAAGCAGAGTGTGTTTCTTGTAAGGCGAGCTAGTGTTTGTTTCCCAGTCCTAAATGGAGTTTAATCACATAATGTTTTTGGTCCTACGAGCAAGAGTTGTTTTCTGGTAAGGAACGTCACTATTGCACTCCCATTGCCATACACAGTTCAAATAGCACTCGTGTCTGTTCCCAGCAAGTACAGTGTATTGGACTGAAGAGGAGCTACTGTTCTTGTCAGTTTCCTAAGCAGAGTTGAACTAGATATGGCCCCTGTGTGTAGGAAGCACAGTTCTTTTGTTCTGAGCAAGCTCAGTGTTCGGACCCCATATGAACCACAGTAGAATAGAAGACTGCTCTTTTCTCAAAAGCAGAGTGTGTTTCTTGTAAGGCGAGCTAGAGTTTGTTTCCCAGTCCTAAATGGAGTTGAATCACATGCAGTTTTTGGTCCTATGAGCAAGAGTTGTTTTCTCGTAAACAAAGTACACTATTGCGCTCCCATTGCCATACACAGTGCAAATAGCACTGGCGTCTGTTCCAGCAAGTACAGTGTATTGGACTGAAGAGGAGCTACTGTTCTTGTCAGTTTCCTAAGCAGAGTTGAACTAGATATGGCCCGCGTGTGTAGGAAGCACAGTTCTTTTATTCAGAGCAAGCTCAATGTTCGGACCCCATATGAACCACAGCAGAATAGAAGACTGCTCTTTTCTCAAAAGCAGAGTGTGTTTCTTGTAAGGCGAGCTAGCGTTTGTTTCCCAGTCCTAAATGGAGTTGAATCACATGCAGTTTTTGGTCCTACGAACAAGAGTTGTTTTCTGGTAAGGAAAGTCACTATTGTGCTCCCTTTGCCATACACAGTGCAAATAGCTCTCGCGTCTGTTCCTAGCAAGTACAGTGTATTGCACTGAAGAGGAGCTACTGACTGTTCTTGTCAGTTTCCTAAGCAGAGTTGAACTAGATATGTCCCCTGTGTGTAGGAAGCACAGTTCTTTTGTTCTGAGCAAGCTCACTTTTCGGAACCCTTAGGAAACACAGTAGAGTAGAAGAGTGCTCTTTTCTCAAAAGCAGAGTGTGTTTCTTGTAAGGCGAGGTAGCATTTGTTTCCCAGTCCTAAATGGAGTTGAATCACATGCAGTTTCTTGTCCTATAAGCAAGAGTTGTTTTCTGGTAAGAAGAGTCACTATTGCGCTCCCATTGTCATACACAGGGCAAATAGAACTGGCGTCTGTTCCCAGCATGTACAGTGTATTGGACTGAAGAGGATCTACTGTTCTTGTCAGTTTCCTAAGCAGAATTGGACTAGATATGGCCGTATTTGTAGGAAGCAAAGTTCTTTTGTTCTGAGCAAACTCACTGTTCTGTCCCTATAGGAAACACAGTAGAGTAGAAGAGTCCTCTTTTCTCAAAAGGAGAGTGTGTTTCTTGTAATGCGAACTAGTGTTTGTTTCCCAGTCAGAAATGGAGTTGAATCACATGTAGTTTCTGTTCCTACCAGCAAGAGTTGTTTTCTGGTAAGTAAAGTCACTATGGCGCTCCCATTGCAATACACAGTGCAAATACCACTCGTGTCTGTTCTCATCAAGTACAGTGTATTGGACTGAAGCAGAGCTACTGTTCTTGTCAGTTGCCTAAGCAGAGTTGAACTAGATATGGCCCCTGTGTGTAGGAAGCACAGTTCTTTTGTTCTGAGCAAGCTCATTGTTCGGACCCCATAGGAAACACAATAGAGTAGAAGAGTGCTCTTTTCTCAAAAGCAGAGTGTGTTTCTTATAAGGCGAGCTAGTGTTTGTTTCCCAGTAAGAAATGGAGTTGAATCCCTTGCAGTTTCTGGTCCTACGTACAAGAGGCGTTTTCTGATAAGAAGAGTCACTATTGCGCTCCCATGGTCATACAGAGGACAAATAGCACTAGCGTCTGTTCCCTGCATATACAGTGTATTGGACTGAAATGGATCTACTGTTCTTGTCAGTTTCCTAAGCAGAGTTGAACTACATATGGCCGGTGTGGAGGAAGCACAGTTCTTTTGTTCTGAGCAAGCTCACTGTTCGGACCCCATAGGATACACAGTACTGTAGAAGAGTTCTCTTTTTTTTCTAAAGCAGAGTGTGTTTCCTGTAAGGCGAGCTAGCGTTTGTTTCACAGTTTTAAATGGAGTTGAATCACATGCAGTTTCTTGTCCTAGGAGCAAGAGTTGTTTTCTGGTAAGAAGAGTCACTATTGTGCTCCAATTGTCATACACAGGGCAAATAGCACTGGCGTCTGTTCCCAGCATGTACAGTGTACTGGAATGAAGAGGATCTACTGTTCTTGTCAGTTTCCTAAGCAGAATTGAACTATATATGGCCGTATTTGTAGGAATCACAGTTCTTTTGTTCTGAGCAAACTCACTGTTCTGGCCCTATAGGAAACACAGTAGAGTAGAAGTGTGCTCTTTTCTCAAAAGCAGAGTGTGTTTTTTGTAAGGTGAGCTAGCGTTTGTTTCCCAGTCCTAAATTGAGTTGAATCACATGCAGTTTTTGGTCCTATGAGCAAGAGTTGTTTTCTGGTAAGGAAAGTCATTATTGTGCTCCCATTGCCATACACAGTGCAAATAGCACTGGCGTCTGTTCCCAGCAAGTACAGTGTATTGGACTGAAGCGGAGCTACTGTTCTTGTCAGTTTGCTAAGCAGAGTTGAACCTGATATGGCCCCTGTGTGTAGGAAGCACAGTTCTTTTGTTCTGAGCAAGCTCACTGTTCGGACCCCATAGGAAACACAGTAGAGTAGAAGAGTGCTCTTTTCTCAGAAGCGGAGTGTGTTTCTTGTAAAGCGAGCTAGCCTTTGTTTCCCAGTCCTAAATGGAGTTGAATCACATGCAGTTTCTTGTCCTACGAGCAAGAGTTGTTTTCTGGTAAGAAGAGTCACTATTCTGCTCCCATTGTCATTCACAGGGCAAATAACACTGGCGTCTGTTCCCAGCATGTACACTGTATTGGACTGAAGAGGATCTACTGTTCTTGTCAGTTTCCTAAGCAGAATTGAACTAGATATGGCCCGTGTGTGTAGGAAGCACAGTTCTTTTGTTCTGAGCAAACTCACTGTTCTGGCTTTATAGGAAACACAGTAGAGTAGAAGAGTGCTCTTTTCTCAAAAGGAGAGTGTGTTTCTTGTAATGCCAACTAGTGTTTGTTTCCCAGTCAGAAATGGAGTTGAATCCCATGCAGTTTCTGGTCCTACGAGCAAGAGTTGTTTTCTGGTAAGAAGAGTCACTATTACGCTCCCATTTTCATACACAGGGCAAATAGCCCTGGCGTCTGTTCCCAGCAAGCACAGTGTATTGGACTGAAGCGGAGCTACTGTTCTTGTCAGTTTCCTAAGCAGAGCTGAACTATATATGGCCCCTGTGTGTAGGAAGCACAGTTCTTTTGTTCTGAGCAAGCACAATGTTCGGACCCCATAGAAAACACATTAGATTAGAAGAGTGCTCTTTTCTCAAAAGCAGAGTGTGTTTCTTGTAAGGCGAGCTAGTGTTTGTTTCCCAGTCCTAAATGGAGTTGAATCACATGCAGTTTTTGGTCCTATGAGCAAGAGCTGTTTTCTCGTAAACAAAGTACACTATTGCGCTCCCATTGCCATACACAGTGCAAATAGCACTGGCGTCTGTTCCAGCAAGTACAGTGTATTGGACTGAAGAGGAGCTACTGTTCTTGTCAGTTTCCTTAGCAGCGTTGAACTAGATATGGCCCGTGTGTGTAGGAAGCACAGTTCTTTTATTCTGAGCAAGCTCAATGTTCGGACCCCATATGAACCACAGTAGAAGAGAAGACTGCTCTTTTCTCAAAAGCAGAGTGTGTTTCTTGTAAGGCGAGCTAGCGTTTGTTTCCCAGTCCTAAATGGAGTTGAATCACATGCAGTTTTTGGTCCTACGAACAAGAGTTGTTTTCTGGTAAGGAAAGTCACTATTGTGCTCCCTTTGCCATACACAGTGCAAATAGCACTCGCGTCTGTTCCTAGCAAGTACAGTGTATTGCACTGAAGAGGAGCTACTGACTGTTCTTGTCAGTTTCCTAAGCAGAGTTTAACCTGATATGGCCCCTGTGTGTAGGAAGCACAGTTCTTTTGTTCTGAGCAAGCTCACTCTTCGGAACCATTAGGAAACACAGTAGAGTAGAAGAGTGCTCTTTTCTCAAAAGCAGAGTGTGTTTCTTGTAAGGCGAGGTAGCGTTTGTTTCCCAGTCCTAAATGGAGTTGAAGCACATGCAGTTTCTTGTCCTATAAGCAAGAGTTGTTTTCTGGTAAGAAGAGTCACTATTGCGCTCCCATTGTCATACACAGGGCAAATAGAACTGGCGTCTGTTCCCAGCATGTACAGTGTATTGGACTGAAGAGGATCTACTGTTCTTGTCAGTTTCCTAAGCAGAATTGAACTAGATATGGCCGTATTTGTAGGAAGCAAAGTTCTTTTGTTCTGAGCAAACTCACTGTTCTGTCCCTATAGGAAACACAGTAGAGTAGAAGAGTGCTCTTTCTCAAAAGGAGAGTGTGTTTCTTGTAATGCAAACTAGTGTTTGTTTCCCAGTCATAAATGGAGTAGAATCACATGCAGTTTCTGGTCCTACCAGCAAGAGTTGTTTTCTGGTAAGGAAAGTCACTATGGCGCTCCCATTGCAATACACAGTGCAAATACCACTCGTGTCTGTTCCCATCAAGTACAGTGTATTGGACTGAAGCAGAGCTACTGTTCTTGTCAGTTTCCTAAGCAGAGTTGAACTAGATATGGCCCGTGGGTGTAGGAAGCACAGTTCTTTTGTTCTGAGCAAGCTCATTGTTCGGACCCCATAGGAAACACAATAGAGTAGAAGAGTGCTCTTTTCTCAAAAGCAGAGTGTGTTTCTTATAAGGCGAACTAGTGTTTGTTTCCCAGTCAGAAATGGAGTTGAATCCCTTGCAGTTTCTGGTCCTACGTACAAGAGGCGTTTTCTGATAAGAAGAGTCACTATTGTGCTCCCATGGTCATACAGAGGACAAATAGCACTAGCGTCTGTTCCCTGCATGTACAGTGTATTGGACTGAAGAGGATCTACTGTTCTTGTCAGTTTCCTAAGCAGAGTTGAACTAGATATGGCCCGTGTGGAGGAAGCACAGTTCTTTTGTTCTGAGCAAGCTCAATGTTCGGACCCCATAGGATACACAGTACTGTAGAAGAGTTCTCTTTTCTCTAAAGCGGAGTGTGTTTCCTGTAAGGCGAGCTAGCGTTTGTTTCACAGTCTTAAATGGAGTTGAATCACATGTAGTTTCTTGTCCTAGGAGCAAGAGTTGTTTTCTGGTAAGAAGAGTCACTATTGTGCTCCAATTGTCATACACAGGGCAAATAGCACTGGCGTCTGTTCCCAGCATGTACAGTGTACTGGAATTAAGAGGATCTACTGTTCTTGTCAGTTTCCTAAGCAGAATTGAACTATATATGGCCGTATTTGTAGGAATCACAGTTCTTTTGTTCTGAGCAAACTCACTGTTCTGGCCCTATAGGAAACACAGTAGAGTAGAAGAGTGCTCTTTTCTCAAAAGCAGAGTGTGTTTTTTGTAAGGTGAGCTAGCGTTTGTTTCCCAGTCCTAAATTGAGTTGAATCACATGCAGTTTTTGGTCCTATGAGCAAGAGTTGTTTTCTGGTAAGGAAAGTCATTATTGTGCTCCCATTGCCATACACAGTGCAAATAGCACTGGCGTCTGTTCCCAGCAAGTACAGTGTATTGGACTGAAGCGGAGCTACTGTTCTTGTCAGTTTGCTAAGCAGAGTTGAACCTGATATGGCCCCTGTGTGTAGGAAGCACAGTTCTTTTGTTCTGAGCAAGCTCATTGTTCGGACCCCATAGGAAACACAATAGAGTAGAAGAGTGCTCTTTTCTCAAAAGCAGAGTGTGTTTCTTATAAGGCGAACTAGTGTTTGTTTCCCAGTCAGAAATGGAGTTGAATCCCTTGCAGTTTCTGGTCCTACGTACAAGAGGCGTTTTCTGATAAGAAGAGTCACTATTGTGCTCCCATGGTCATACAGAGGACAAATAGCACTAGCGTCTGTTCCCTGCATGTACAGTGTATTGGACTGAAGAGGATCTACTGTTCTTGTCAGTTTCCTAAGCAGAGTTGAACTAGATATGGCCCGTGTGGAGGAAGCACAGTTCTTTTGTTCTGAGCAAGCTCACTGTTCGGACCCCATAGGATACACAGTACTGTAGAAGAGTTCTCTTTTCTCTAAAGCAGAGTGTGTTTCCTGTAAGGCGAGCTAGCGTTTGTTTCACAGTCTTAAATGGAGTTGAATCACATGCAGTTTCTTGTCCTAGGAGCAAGAGTTGTTTTCTGGTAAGAAGAGTCACTATTGTGCTCCAATTGTCATACACAGGGCAAATAGCACTGGCGTCTGTTCCCAGCAAGTACAGTGTACTGGAATGAAGAGGATCTACTGTTCTTGTCAGTTTCCTAAGCAGAATTGAACTATATATGGCCGTATTTGTAGGAATCACAGTTCTTTTGTTCTGAGCAAACTCACTGTTCTGGCCCTATAGGAAACACAGTAGAGTAGAAGAGTGCTCTTTTCTCAAAAGCAGAGTGTGTTTTTTGTAAGGTGAGCTAGCGTTTGTTTCCCAGTCCTAAATTGAGTTGAATCACATGCAGTTTTTGGTCCTATGAGCAAGAGTTGTTTTCTGGTAAGGAAAGTCATTATTGTGCTCCCATTGCCATACACAGTGCAAATAGCACTGGCGTCTGTTCCCAGCAAGTACAGTGTATTGGACTGAAGCGGAGCTACTGTTCTTGTCAGTTTGCTAAGCAGAGTTGAACCTGATATGGCCCCTGTGTGTAGCAAGCACAGTTCTTTTGTTCTGAGCAAGCTCACTGTTCGGACCCCATAGGAAACACAGTAGAGTAGAAGAGTGCTCTTTTCTCAGAAGCGGAGTGTGTTTCTTGTAAAGCGAGCTAGCCTTTGTTTCCCAGTCCTAAATGGAGTTGAATCACATGCAGTTTCTTGTCCTACGAGCAAGAGTTGTTTTCTGGTAAGAAGAGTCACTATTCTGCTCCCATTGTCATTCACAGGGCAAATAACACTGGCGTCTGTTCCCAGCATGTACACTGTATTGGACTGAAGAGGATCTACTGTTCTTGTCAGTTTCCTAAGCAGAATTGAACTAGATATGGCCCGTGTGTGTAGGAAGCACAGTTCTTTTGTTCTGAGCAAACTCACTGTTCTGGCTTTATAGGAAACACAGTAGAGTAGAAGAGTGCTCTTTTCTCAAAAGGAGAGTGTGTTTCTTGTAATGCGAACTAGTGTTTGTTTCCCAGTCAGAAATGGAGTTGAATCCCATGCAGTTTCTGGTCCTACGAGCAAGAGTTGTTTTCTGGTAAGAAGAGTCACTATTACGCTCCCATTTTCATACACAGGGCAAATAGCCCTGGCGTCTGTTCCCAGCAAGCACAGTGTATTGGACTGAAGCGGAGCTACTGTTCTTGTCAGTTTCCTAAGCAGAGCTGAACTATATATGGCCCCTGTGTGTAGGAAGCACAGTTCTTTTGTTCTGAGCAAGCACAATGTTCGGACCCCATAGAAAACACATTAGATTAGAAGAGTGCTCTTTTCTCAAAAGCAGAGTGTGTTTCTTGTAAGGCGAGCTAGTGTTTGTTTCCCAGTCCTAAATGGAGTTGAATCACATGCAGTTTTTGGTCCTATGAGCAAGAGCTGTTTTCTCGTAAACAAAGTACACTATTGCGCTCCCATTGCCATACACAGTGCAAATAGCACTGGCGTCTGTTCCAGCAAGTACAGTGTATTGGACTGAAGAGGAGCTACTGTTCTTGTCAGTTTCCTTAGCAGCGTTGAACTAGATATGGCCCGTGTGTGTAGGAAGCACAGTTCTTTTATTCTGAGCAAGCTCAATGTTCGGACCCCATATGAACCACAGTAGAAGAGAAGACTGCTCTTTTCTCAAAAGCAGAGTGTGTTTCTTGTAAGGCGAGCTAGCGTTTGTTTCCCAGTCCTAAATGGAGTTGAATCACATGCAGTTTTTGGTCCTACGAACAAGAGTTGTTTTCTGGTAAGGAAAGTCACTATTGTGCTCCCTTTGCCATACACAGTGCAAATAGCACTCGCGTCTGTTCCTAGCAAGTACAGTGTATTGCACTGAAGAGGAGCTACTGACTGTTCTTGTCAGTTTCCTAAGCAGAGTTTAACCTGATATGGCCCCTGTGTGTAGGAAGCACAGTTCTTTTGTTCTGAGCAAGCTCACTCTTCGGAACCATTAGGAAACACAGTAGAGTAGAAGAGTGCTCTTTTCTCAAAAGCAGAGTGTGTTTCTTGTAAGGCGAGGTAGCGTTTGTTTCCCAGTCCTAAATGGAGTTGAAGCACATGCAGTTTCTTGTCCTATAAGCAAGAGTTGTTTTCTGGTAAGAAGAGTCACTATTGCGCTCCCATTGTCATACACAGGGCAAATAGAACTGGCGTCTGTTCCCAGCATGTACAGTGTATTGGACTGAAGAGGATCTACTGTTCTTGTCAGTTTCCTAAGCAGAATTGAACTAGATATGGCCGTATTTGTAGGAAGCAAAGTTCTTTTGTTCTGAGCAAACTCACTGTTCTGTCCCTATAGGAAACACAGTAGAGTAGAAGAGTGCTCTTTCTCAAAAGGAGAGTGTGTTTCTTGTAATGCAAACTAGTGTTTGTTTCCCAGTCATAAATGGAGTAGAATCACATGCAGTTTCTGGTCCTACCAGCAAGAGTTGTTTTCTGGTAAGGAAAGTCACTATGGCGCTCCCATTGCAATACACAGTGCAAATACCACTCGTGTCTGTTCCCATCAAGTACAGTGTATTGGACTGAAGCAGAGCTACTGTTCTTGTCAGTTTCCTAAGCAGAGTTGAACTAGATATGGCCCGTGGGTGTAGGAAGCACAGTTCTTTTGTTCTGAGCAAGCTCATTGTTCGGACCCCATAGGAAACACAATAGAGTAGAAGAGTGCTCTTTTCTCAAAAGCAGAGTGTGTTTCTTATAAGGCGAACTAGTGTTTGTTTCCCAGTCAGAAATGGAGTTGAATCCCTTGCAGTTTCTGGTCCTACGTACAAGAGGCGTTTTCTGATAAGAAGAGTCACTATTGTGCTCCCATGGTCATACAGAGGACAAATAGCACTAGCGTCTGTTCCCTGCATGTACAGTGTATTGGACTGAAGAGGATCTACTGTTCTTGTCAGTTTCCTAAGCAGAGTTGAACTAGATATGGCCCGTGTGGAGGAAGCACAGTTCTTTTGTTCTGAGCAAGCTCAATGTTCGGACCCCATAGGATACACAGTACTGTAGAAGAGTTCTCTTTTCTCTAAAGCGGAGTGTGTTTCCTGTAAGGCGAGCTAGCGTTTGTTTCACAGTCTTAAATGGAGTTGAATCACATGTAGTTTCTTGTCCTAGGAGCAAGAGTTGTTTTCTGGTAAGAAGAGTCACTATTGTGCTCCAATTGTCATACACAGGGCAAATAGCACTGGCGTCTGTTCCCAGCATGTACAGTGTACTGGAATTAAGAGGATCTACTGTTCTTGTCAGTTTCCTAAGCAGAATTGAACTATATATGGCCGTATTTGTAGGAATCACAGTTCTTTTGTTCTGAGCAAACTCACTGTTCTGGCCCTATAGGAAACACAGTAGAGTAGAAGAGTGCTCTTTTCTCAAAAGCAGAGTGTGTTTTTTGTAAGGTGAGCTAGCGTTTGTTTCCCAGTCCTAAATTGAGTTGAATCACATGCAGTTTTTGGTCCTATGAGCAAGAGTTGTTTTCTGGTAAGGAAAGTCATTATTGTGCTCCCATTGCCATACACAGTGCAAATAGCACTGGCGTCTGTTCCCAGCAAGTACAGTGTATTGGACTGAAGCGGAGCTACTGTTCTTGTCAGTTTGCTAAGCAGAGTTGAACCTGATATGGCCCCTGTGTGTAGGAAGCACAGTTCTTTTGTTCTGAGCAAGCTCATTGTTCGGACCCCATAGGAAACACAATAGAGTAGAAGAGTGCTCTTTTCTCAAAAGCAGAGTGTGTTTCTTATAAGGCGAACTAGTGTTTGTTTCCCAGTCAGAAATGGAGTTGAATCCCTTGCAGTTTCTGGTCCTACGTACAAGAGGCGTTTTCTGATAAGAAGAGTCACTATTGTGCTCCCATGGTCATACAGAGGACAAATAGCACTAGCGTCTGTTCCCTGCATGTACAGTGTATTGGACTGAAGAGGATCTACTGTTCTTGTCAGTTTCCTAAGCAGAGTTGAACTAGATATGGCCCGTGTGGAGGAAGCACAGTTCTTTTGTTCTGAGCAAGCTCACTGTTCGGACCCCATAGGATACACAGTACTGTAGAAGAGTTCTCTTTTCTCTAAAGCAGAGTGTGTTTCCTGTAAGGCGAGCTAGCGTTTGTTTCACAGTCTTAAATGGAGTTGAATCACATGCAGTTTCTTGTCCTAGGAGCAAGAGTTGTTTTCTGGTAAGAAGAGTCACTATTGTGCTCCAATTGTCATACACAGGGCAAATAGCACTGGCGTCTGTTCCCAGCAAGTACAGTGTACTGGAATGAAGAGGATCTACTGTTCTTGTCAGTTTCCTAAGCAGAATTGAACTATATATGGCCGTATTTGTAGGAATCACAGTTCTTTTGTTCTGAGCAAACTCACTGTTCTGGCCCTATAGGAAACACAGTAGAGTAGAAGAGTGCTCTTTTCTCAAAAGCAGAGTGTGTTTTTTGTAAGGTGAGCTAGCGTTTGTTTCCCAGTCCTAAATTGAGTTGAATCACATGCAGTTTTTGGTCCTATGAGCAAGAGTTGTTTTCTGGTAAGGAAAGTCATTATTGTGCTCCCATTGCCATACACAGTGCAAATAGCACTGGCGTCTGTTCCCAGCAAGTACAGTGTATTGGACTGAAGCGGAGCTACTGTTCTTGTCAGTTTGCTAAGCAGAGTTGAACCTGATATGGCCCCTGTGTGTAGCAAGCACAGTTCTTTTGTTCTGAGCAAGCTCACTGTTCGGACCCCATAGGAAACACAGTAGAGTAGAAGAGTGCTCTTTTCTCAGAAGCGGAGTGTGTTTCTTGTAAAGCGAGCTAGCCTTTGTTTCCCAGTCCTAAATGGAGTTGAATCACATGCAGTTTCTTGTCCTACGAGCAAGAGTTGTTTTCTGGTAAGAAGAGTCACTATTCTGCTCCCATTGTCATTCACAGGGCAAATAACACTGGCGTCTGTTCCCAGCATGTACACTGTATTGGACTGAAGAGGATCTACTGTTCTTGTCAGTTTCCTAAGCAGAATTGAACTAGATATGGCCCGTGTGTGTAGGAAGCACAGTTCTTTTGTTCTGAGCAAACTCACTGTTCTGGCTTTATAGGAAACACAGTAGAGTAGAAGAGTGCTCTTTTCTCAAAAGGAGAGTGTGTTTCTTGTAATGCGAACTAGTGTTTGTTTCCCAGTCAGAAATGGAGTTGAATCCCATGCAGTTTCTGGTCCTACGAGCAAGAGTTGTTTTCTGGTAAGAAGAGTCACTATTACGCTCCCATTTTCATACACAGGGCAAATAGCCCTGGCGTCTGTTCCCAGCAAGCACAGTGTATTGGACTGAAGCGGAGCTACTGTTCTTGTCAGTTTCCTAAGCAGAGCTGAACTATATATGGCCCCTGTGTGTAGGAAGCACAGTTCTTTTGTTCTGAGCAAGCACAATGTTCGGACCCCATAGAAAACACATTAGATTAGAAGAGTGCTCTTTTCTCAAAAGCAGAGTGTGTTTCTTGTAAGGCGAGCTAGTGTTTGTTTCCCAGTCCTAAATGGAGTTGAATCACATGCAGTTTTTGGTCCTATGAGCAAGAGCTGTTTTCTCGTAAACAAAGTACACTATTGCGCTCCCATTGCCATACACAGTGCAAATAGCACTGGCGTCTGTTCCAGCAAGTACAGTGTATTGGACTGAAGAGGAGCTACTGTTCTTGTCAGTTTCCTTAGCAGCGTTGAACTAGATATGGCCCGTGTGTGTAGGAAGCACAGTTCTTTTATTCTGAGCAAGCTCAATGTTCGGACCCCATATGAACCACAGTAGAAGAGAAGACTGCTCTTTTCTCAAAAGCAGAGTGTGTTTCTTGTAAGGCGAGCTAGCGTTTGTTTCCCAGTCCTAAATGGAGTTGAATCACATGCAGTTTTTGGTCCTACGAACAAGAGTTGTTTTCTGGTAAGGAAAGTCACTATTGTGCTCCCTTTGCCATACACAGTGCAAATAGCACTCGCGTCTGTTCCTAGCAAGTACAGTGTATTGCACTGAAGAGGAGCTACTGACTGTTCTTGTCAGTTTCCTAAGCAGAGTTTAACCTGATATGGCCCCTGTGTGTAGGAAGCACAGTTCTTTTGTTCTGAGCAAGCTCACTCTTCGGAACCATTAGGAAACACAGTAGAGTAGAAGAGTGCTCTTTTCTCAAAAGCAGAGTGTGTTTCTTGTAAGGCGAGGTAGCGTTTGTTTCCCAGTCCTAAATGGAGTTGAAGCACATGCAGTTTCTTGTCCTATAAGCAAGAGTTGTTTTCTGGTAAGAAGAGTCACTATTGCGCTCCCATTGTCATACACAGGGCAAATAGAACTGGCGTCTGTTCCCAGCATGTACAGTGTATTGGACTGAAGAGGATCTACTGTTCTTGTCAGTTTCCTAAGCAGAATTGAACTAGATATGGCCGTATTTGTAGGAAGCAAAGTTCTTTTGTTCTGAGCAAACTCACTGTTCTGTCCCTATAGGAAACACAGTAGAGTAGAAGAGTGCTCTTTCTCAAAAGGAGAGTGTGTTTCTTGTAATGCAAACTAGTGTTTGTTTCCCAGTCATAAATGGAGTAGAATCACATGCAGTTTCTGGTCCTACCAGCAAGAGTTGTTTTCTGGTAAGGAAAGTCACTATGGCGCTCCCATTGCAATACACAGTGCAAATACCACTCGTGTCTGTTCCCATCAAGTACAGTGTATTGGACTGAAGCAGAGCTACTGTTCTTGTCAGTTTCCTAAGCAGAGTTGAACTAGATATGGCCCGTGGGTGTAGGAAGCACAGTTCTTTTGTTCTGAGCAAGCTCATTGTTCGGACCCCATAGGAAACACAATAGAGTAGAAGAGTGCTCTTTTCTCAAAAGCAGAGTGTGTTTCTTATAAGGCGAACTAGTGTTTGTTTCCCAGTCAGAAATGGAGTTGAATCCCTTGCAGTTTCTGGTCCTACGTACAAGAGGCGTTTTCTGATAAGAAGAGTCACTATTGTGCTCCCATGGTCATACAGAGGACAAATAGCACTAGCGTCTGTTCCCTGCATGTACAGTGTATTGGACTGAAGAGGATCTACTGTTCTTGTCAGTTTCCTAAGCAGAGTTGAACTAGATATGGCCCGTGTGGAGGAAGCACAGTTCTTTTGTTCTGAGCAAGCTCAATGTTCGGACCCCATAGGATACACAGTACTGTAGAAGAGTTCTCTTTTCTCTAAAGCGGAGTGTGTTTCCTGTAAGGCGAGCTAGCGTTTGTTTCACAGTCTTAAATGGAGTTGAATCACATGTAGTTTCTTGTCCTAGGAGCAAGAGTTGTTTTCTGGTAAGAAGAGTCACTATTGTGCTCCAATTGTCATACACAGGGCAAATAGCACTGGCGTCTGTTCCCAGCATGTACAGTGTACTGGAATTAAGAGGATCTACTGTTCTTGTCAGTTTCCTAAGCAGAATTGAACTATATATGGCCGTATTTGTAGGAATCACAGTTCTTTTGTTCTGAGCAAACTCACTGTTCTGGCCCTATAGGAAACACAGTAGAGTAGAAGAGTGCTCTTTTCTCAAAAGCAGAGTGTGTTTTTTGTAAGGTGAGCTAGCGTTTGTTTCCCAGTCCTAAATTGAGTTGAATCACATGCAGTTTTTGGTCCTATGAGCAAGAGTTGTTTTCTGGTAAGGAAAGTCATTATTGTGCTCCCATTGCCATACACAGTGCAAATAGCACTGGCGTCTGTTCCCAGCAAGTACAGTGTATTGGACTGAAGCGGAGCTACTGTTCTTGTCAGTTTGCTAAGCAGAGTTGAACCTGATATGGCCCCTGTGTGTAGGAAGCACAGTTCTTTTGTTCTGAGCAAGCTCATTGTTCGGACCCCATAGGAAACACAATAGAGTAGAAGAGTGCTCTTTTCTCAAAAGCAGAGTGTGTTTCTTATAAGGCGAACTAGTGTTTGTTTCCCAGTCAGAAATGGAGTTGAATCCCTTGCAGTTTCTGGTCCTACGTACAAGAGGCGTTTTCTGATAAGAAGAGTCACTATTGTGCTCCCATGGTCATACAGAGGACAAATAGCACTAGCGTCTGTTCCCTGCATGTACAGTGTATTGGACTGAAGAGGATCTACTGTTCTTGTCAGTTTCCTAAGCAGAGTTGAACTAGATATGGCCCGTGTGGAGGAAGCACAGTTCTTTTGTTCTGAGCAAGCTCACTGTTCGGACCCCATAGGATACACAGTACTGTAGAAGAGTTCTCTTTTCTCTAAAGCAGAGTGTGTTTCCTGTAAGGCGAGCTAGCGTTTGTTTCACAGTCTTAAATGGAGTTGAATCACATGCAGTTTCTTGTCCTAGGAGCAAGAGTTGTTTTCTGGTAAGAAGAGTCACTATTGTGCTCCAATTGTCATACACAGGGCAAATAGCACTGGCGTCTGTTCCCAGCAAGTACAGTGTACTGGAATGAAGAGGATCTACTGTTCTTGTCAGTTTCCTAAGCAGAATTGAACTATATATGGCCGTATTTGTAGGAATCACAGTTCTTTTGTTCTGAGCAAACTCACTGTTCTGGCCCTATAGGAAACACAGTAGAGTAGAAGAGTGCTCTTTTCTCAAAAGCAGAGTGTGTTTTTTGTAAGGTGAGCTAGCGTTTGTTTCCCAGTCCTAAATTGAGTTGAATCACATGCAGTTTTTGGTCCTATGAGCAAGAGTTGTTTTCTGGTAAGGAAAGTCATTATTGTGCTCCCATTGCCATACACAGTGCAAATAGCACTGGCGTCTGTTCCCAGCAAGTACAGTGTATTGGACTGAAGCGGAGCTACTGTTCTTGTCAGTTTGCTAAGCAGAGTTGAACCTGATATGGCCCCTGTGTGTAGCAAGCACAGTTCTTTTGTTCTGAGCAAGCTCACTGTTCGGACCCCATAGGAAACACAGTAGAGTAGAAGAGTGCTCTTTTCTCAGAAGCGGAGTGTGTTTCTTGTAAAGCGAGCTAGCCTTTGTTTCCCAGTCCTAAATGGAGTTGAATCACATGCAGTTTCTTGTCCTACGAGCAAGAGTTGTTTTCTGGTAAGAAGAGTCACTATTCTGCTCCCATTGTCATTCACAGGGCAAATAACACTGGCGTCTGTTCCCAGCATGTACACTGTATTGGACTGAAGAGGATCTACTGTTCTTGTCAGTTTCCTAAGCAGAATTGAACTAGATATGGCCGTATTTGTAGGAAGCACAGTTCTTTTGTTCTGAGCAAACTCACTGTTCTGGCTTTATAGGAAACACAGTAGAGTAGAAGAGTGCTCTTTTCTCAAAAGGAGAGTGTGTTTCTTGTAATGCGAACTAGTGTTTGTTTCCCAGTCAGAAATGGAGTTGAATCCCATGCAGTTTCTGGTCCTACGAGCAAGAGTTTTTTTCTGCTAAGAAGAGTCACTATTGTGCTCACATTTTCATACACAGGGCAAATAGCCCTGGCATCTGTTCCCAGCAAGCACAGTGTATTGGACTGAAGCGGAGCTACTGTTCTTGTCAGTTTCCTAAGCAGAGCTGAACTAGATATGGCCCCTGTGTGTAGGAAGCACAGTTCTTTTGTTCTGAGCAAGCACAATGTTCGGACCCCATAGAAAACACATTAGATTAGAAGAGTGCTCTTTTCTCAAAAGCAGAGTGTGTTTCTTGTAAGGCGAGCTAGTGTTTGTTTCCCAGTCCTAAATGGAGTTGAATCACATAATGTTTTTGGTCCTACGAGCAAGAGTTGTTTTCTGGTAAGGAAAGTCACTATTGCACTCCCATTGCCATACACAGTTCAAATAGCACTCGTGTCTGTTCCCAGCAAGTACAGTGTATTGGACTGAAGAGGAGCTACTGTTCTTGTCAGTTTCCTAAGAAGAGTTGAACTAGATATGGCCCGTGTGTGTAGGAAGCACAGTTCTTTTGTTCTGAGCAAGCTCAGTGTTCGGACCCCATATGAACCACAGTAGAATAGAAGACTGCTCTTTTCTCAAAAGCAGAGTGTGTTTCTTGTAAGGCGAGCTAGAGTTTGTTTCCCAGTCCTAAATGGAGTTGAGTCACATGCAGTTTTTGGTCCTATGAGCAAGAGTTGTTTTCTCGTAAACAAAGTACACTATTGCGCTCCCATTGCCATACACAGTGCAAATAGCACTGGCGTCTGTTCCCAACATGTACACTGTATTGGACTGAAGAGGATCTACTGTTCTTGTCAGTTTCCTAAGCAGAATTGAACTAGATATGGCCGTATTTGTAGGAAGCACAGTTCTTTTGTTCTGAGCAAACTCACTGTTCTGGCTTTATAGGAAACACAGTAGAATAGAAGAGTGCTCTTTTCTCAAAAGGAGAGTGTGTTTCTTGTAATGCGAACTATTGTTTGTTTCCCAGTCAGAAATGGAGTTGAAACCCATGCAGTTTCTGGTCCTACGAGCAAGAGTTGTTTTCTGGTAAGAAGAGTCACTATTACGCTCCCATTGTCATACACAGGGCAAATAGCCCTGGCGTCTGTTCCCAGCAAGTACAGTGTATTGGACTGAAGCGGAGCTACTGTTCTTGTCAGTTTCCTAAGCAGAGCTAAACTAGATATGGCCCCTGTGTGTAGGAAGCACAGTTCTTTGTTCTGAGCAAGCTCAATGTTCGGACCCCATAAAAAACACATTAGATTAGAAGAGTGCTCTTTTCTCAAAAGCAGAGTGTGTTTCTTGTAAGGCGAGCTAGTGTTTGTTTCCCAGTACTAAATGGAGTTGAATCACATAATGTTTTTGGTCCTACGAGCAAGACTTGTTTTCTGGTAAGGAAAGTCACTATTGCACTCTCATTGCCATACACAGTTCAAATAGCACTCGTGTCTGTTCCCAGCAAGTACAGTGTATTGGACTGAAGAGGAGCTACTGTTCTTGTCAGGTTCCTAAGCAGAGTTGAACTAGATATGGCCCGTGTGTGTAGGAAGCACAGTTCTTTTGTTCTGAGCAAGCTCAGTGTTCGGAACCCATGTGAACCACAGTAGAATAGAAGACTGCTCTTTTCTCAAGAGCAGAGTGTGTTTCTCTTAAGGCGAGCTAGAGTTTGTTTCCCAGTCCTAAATGGAGTTGAATCACATGCAGTATTTTGGTCCTATGAGCAAGAGTTGTTTTCTCATAAACAAAGTACACTATTGCGCTCCCATTGCCATACACAGTGCAAATAGCACTGGCGTCTGTTCCAGCAAGTACAGTGTATTGGACTTAAGAGGAGCTACTGTTCTTCTCAGTTTCCTAAGCAGAGTTGAACTAGATATGGCCCGTGTGTGTAGGAAGCACAGTTCTTTTATTCTGAGCAAGCTCAATGTTCAGACCCCATATGAACCACAGTAGAATAGAAGACCGCTCTTTTCTCAAAAGCAGAGTGTGTTTCTTGTAAGGCGAGCTAGCGTTTGTTTCCCAGTCCTAAATGGAGTTGAATCACATGCAGTTTTTGGTCCTACGAACAAGAGTTGTTTTCTGGTAAGGAAAGTCACTATTGTGCTCCCTTTGCCATACACAGTGCAAATAGCACTCGCGTCTGTTCCTAGCAAGTACAGTGTATTGCACTGAAGAGGAGCTACTGACTGTTCTTGTCAGTTTCCTAAGCAGAGTTGAACTAGATATGGCCCCTGTGTGTAGGAAGCACAGTTCTTTTGTTCTGAGCAAGCTCACTTTTCAGAACCCTTAGGAAACACAGTAGAGTAGAAGAGTGCTCTTTTCTCAAAAGCAGAGTGTGTTTCTCGTAAGGCGAGGTAGCGTTTGTTTCCCAGTCCTAAATGGAGTTGAATCACATGCAGTTTCTTGTCCTATAAGCAAGAGTTGTTTTCTGGTAAGAAGAGTCACTATTGCGCTCCCATTGTCATACACAGGGCAAATAGCACTGGCGTCTGTTCCCAGCATGTACAGTGTATTGGACTGAAGAGGATCTACTGTTCTTGTCAGTTTCCTAAACAGAATTGAACAAGATATGGCCGTATTTGTAGGAAGCAAAGTTCTTTTGTTCTGAGCAAACTCACTGTTCTGTCCCTATAGGAAACACAGTAGAGTAGAAGAGTGCTATTTTCTCAAAAGGAGAGTGTGTTTCTTGTAATGCGAACTAGTGTTTGTTTCCCAGTCAGAAATGGAGTTGAGTCCCATGCAGTTTTTGGTACTACGAGCAAGAATTGTTTTCTGGAAAGGAAAGTCACTATTACGCACCCATTTCCATACACAGTACAAATAGCACTCGCATCTGTTCCCAGGAAGTACAGTGTATTGGACTGAAGCGGAGCTACTGTTCTTGTCAGTTTGTTAGCAGAGTTGAACTAGATATGGCCCCTGTGTGTAGGAAGCACAGTTCTGTTGTTCTGAACAACCTCACTGTTCGGACCCCATAGGAAACACAGTAGAGTAGAAGAGTGCTCTTTTCACAAAATCAGAGTGTCTTTCTTGTAAGGAGAGCTAGCGTTTGTTTCCCAGTCCTAAATGGAGTTGAATCACATCCAGTTTCTGGTCCTACGATAAGAGTTGTTTTCTGGTAAGAAGAGTCACTATTGCACTCCCATTTTCATACACAGGACAAATAGCACTGGCGTCTGTTCCCAGCATGTACAGTGTATTGGACTGAAGAGGATCTACTGTTCTTGTCAGTTTCCTAAGCAGAATTGAACTAGATATGGCCGTATTTGTAGGAAGCACAGTAATTTTGTTCTGAGCAAACTCACTGTTCTGGCCCTATAGGAAACACAGTAGAGTAGAAGAGTGCTCTTTTCTCAAAAGCAGAGTGTGTTTCTTGTAAGGCGAAGTAGTGTTTGTTCCCCAGTCAGAAATGGAGTTGAATCCCATGCAGTTTTTGTTCCTACGAGGAAGAGGTGTTTTCTGATAAGAAGAGTCACTATTGCGCTCCTATTTCTATACACAGTACAAATAGGACTCGCGTCTGTTCCCAGCAAGTACAGTGTATTGGACTGAAGCGGAGCTACTGTTCTTGTCAGTTTCCTAAGCAGATTTGAACTAGATATGGCCCGTGTGTGTAGGAAGCACAGTTCTTTTGTTCTGAGCAAGCTCACTGTTCGAACTCCATAGGAAACACATTAGAGTAGAAGAGTGCTTTTTTCTCAAAAGCAGAGTGTGTTTCTTGTAAGGCGAGCTAGTGTTCGTTTCCCAGTCAGAAATGGAGTTGAATCCCATGCAGTTTCTGGTCCTATGAGCAAGAGGTGTTTTCTGGTAAGGAAAGTCACTATTGCGCTCCCATTTCCATACATAGTTCAAATAGCACTCGCGTCTGTTCCCAACAAGTACAGTGTATTGGACTGAAGCGGAGCTACTGTTCTTGTCAGTTTCCTAAGCAGAGATGAACTAGATATGGCCCGCGTGTGTAAGAAGCACAGTTCTTTTGTTCTGAGCAAGCTCACTGTTCAGACCCCCAGGAAACACAGTAGAGTAGAAGAGTGCTCTTTTCTCAAAAGCAGAGTGTGTTTCTTGTAAGGCGAGCTAGTGTTCGTTTCCCAGTCAGAAATGGAGTTGAATCCCATGCAGTTTTTGGTCCTCCGACCAAGAGTTGTTTTCTGGTAAGGAAAGTCACTATTGCACTCCCATTTCCATACACAGTGCAAATAGCACTCGCGTCTGTTGCCAGCAATTACAGTGTATTGTACTGAAGCGGAGCTACTGTTCTTGTCAGTTTCCTAAGCAGAGTTGAACTAGATATGGCCCCTGTGTGTAGGAAGTACAGTTCTTTTGTTCTGAGCAAGCTCACTATTTGGACCCCATAGGAAACACAGTAGAGTAGAAGAGCGCTCTTTTCTCAAAATCAGAGAGTCTTTCTTGTAAGGCGAGCTAGTGTTTGTTTCCCAGTCCTAAATGGAGTTGAATCCCATGCAGATTCTTGTCCTATGAGTAAGAGTTGTTTTCTGATAAGAAGAGTCACTATTGTGCTCCTATTGCCATACACAGGGCAAAAAGCACTGGCGTCTGTTCCCAGCAAGTACAGTGTATTGGACTGAAGCGGAGCTACTGTTCTTGTCAGTTTCCTAAGCTGAGGTGAACTAGATATGGCCCGTGTGTAGGAAGCACAGTTCTTTTGTTCTGAGCAAGCTCACTGTTCGGACCCCATAGGAAACACAGTAGAGTAGAAGAGTGCTCTTTTCTCAAAAGCAGAGTGTGTTTCTTGTAAGGCGAGCTAGCGATTGTTTCCCAGTCTTAATGGAGTTGAATCACATGCAGTTTCTGGTCCTACGAGCAAGAGTTGTTTTCTGGTAAAGAGTGTCACTATTGCGCTCCCATTTCCATACACAGTGCAAATAGCACTCGCGTCTGTTCCCAGCAAGTTCAGTGTATTGGACTGAACCGTAGCTACTGTTCTTGTCAGTTTCCTAAGCAGAGTTGAACTAGATATGGCCCCTGTGTGTAGGAAGCACAGTTCTTTTGTTCTGAGCAAGCTCACTGTTCGGACCCCATAGGAAACACAGTAGAGTAGAAGAGTGCTCTTTTCTCAAAAGCAGAGTGTGTTTCTTGTAAGGGGAGCTAGCGTTTGTTTCGGAGTCCTAAATGGAGTTGAATCAAATGCAGATTCTTGTCCTACGAGCAAGAGTTGTTTTCTGGTAAGAAGAGTCACTATTGCGCTCCCATTGTCATACACAGGGCAAATAGCACTGGCGTCTGTTCCCAGCATGTACAGTGCATTGGACTGAACAGGAGCTACTGTTCTTTTCAGTTTCCTAAGCAGAATTGAACTAGATATGGCAGTATTTGTAGGAAGCACAGTTCTTTTGTTCTGAGCAAGCTCACTCTTCTGGCCCTATAAGAAACACAGTACAGTAGAAGAGTGCTCTTTTCTCAAAAGCAGAGTGTGTTTCTTGTAAGGAGAGCTAGCGTTTGTTTCGCAGTCCTAAATGGAGTTGAATCACATGCAGTTTCTTGTCCTACGAGCAAGAGTTGTTTTCTGGTAATAAGAGTCATTATTGTGCTCCCATTGTCATACAAAGGGCAAATAGCACTGGCGTCTGTTCCCAGCATGTACAGTGTATTGGACTGAACAGGAGCTACTGTTCTTTTCAGTTTCCTAAGCAGAATTGAACTAGATATGGCAGTATTTGTATGAAGCACAGTTCTTTTGTTCTGAGCAAGCTCACTGTTCTGGCCCTATAGGAAACACAGTAGAGTAGAAGAGTGCTCTTTTCTCAAAAGCAGAGTGTGTTTTTTGTAAGGCGAGCTAGCGTTTGTTTCCCAGTCCTAAATGGAGTTGAATCACATGCAGTTTTTGGTCCTACGACCAAGAGTTGTTTTCTGGTAAGGAAAGTCACTATTGTGCTCCCATTGTCATACACAGGGCAAATAGCTCTGGCATCTGTTCACAGCATGTACAGTGTATTAGACTGAACAGGAGCTACTGTTCTTTTCAGTTTCCTAAGCAGAATTGAACTAGATATGGCAGTATTTGTAGGAAGCACAGTTCTTTTGTTCTGAGCAAGATCACTCTTCTGGCCCTATAGTAAACACAGTAGAGTAGAAGAGTGCTCTTTTCTCAAAAGCAGAGTGTGTTTCTTGTAAGGCGAGCTACCGTTTGTTTCCCAGTGCTAAATGGAGTTGAATCACATGCAGTTTTTGGTCCTACGACCAAGAGTTGTTTTCTCTAATAAAGTCACTATTGCGCTCCCATTGCCATACACAGTGCAAATAGCACTCGCATCTGTTCCCAGCAAGTACAGTGTATTGGACTGAAGCAGAGCTACTGTTCTTGTTAGTTTCCTAAGCAGAGTTGAACTAGATATGGCCCGTGTGTGTAGGAAGCACAGTTCTTTTGTTCTGAGCAAGCTCACTGTTCAGACCCCCTAGGAAACACAGTAGAGTAGAAGAGTGCTCTTTTCTCAAAAGCAGAGTGTGTTTTTTGTAAGGCGAGCTAGCGTTTGTTTCCCAGTCCTAAATGGATTTGAATCACATGCAGTTTTTTGTCCTACGAGCAAGAGGTGTTTTCTGGTAAGGAAAGTCACTATTGCGCTCCCATTTACATACACAGTGCAAATGGAACTCGCGTCTGTTCCCAGCAAGTACAGTGTATTGGACTGAAGCAGAGCTACTGTTCTTGTCAGTTTCCTAAGCACAGTTGAACTACATATGGTCCATGTGTGTAGGAAGCTCATTTCTTTTGTTCTGAGCAAGCTCACTGTTCGGACCCCATAGGAAACACAGTAGTGTAGACGAGTGCTCTTTACTCAAAAGCAGAGTGTGTTTCTTGTAAGGCGAGCTAGCATTTGTTTCCCGTCCTACATGGAGCTGAATCACATGCAGTTTCTGGTCGTACGAGCAAGAGATGTTTTCTGGTAAGGAAAGTCACTATTGCGCTCCCATTGCCATACACAGTGCAAATAGCACTCGCGTCTATTCCCAGCAAGCACAGTGTATTGGACTGAAGAGGAGCTACTGTTCTTGTCAGTTTCCTAAGCAGAGTTGAACTAGATATGGCCCGTGTGTGTAGGAAGCACAGTTCTTTTGTTCTGAGCAAGCTCAATGTTCGGACCCCATAGGAAACACAGTAGATTAGAAGACTGCTCTTTTCTCAAAAGCAGAGTGTGTTTCTTGTAAGGCGAGCTAGCGTTTGTTTCTCAGTCCTAAATGGAGTTGTATCACATGCAGATTTTGTTCCTACGAGCAAGAGTTGTTTTCTGGTAATAAAGTCACTGTTGCGCTCCAATTGCCATACACAGTGTAAATAGCACTCGCATCTGTTCCCAGCAAGTACAGTGTATTGGACTGAAGCGGAGCTATTGTTCTTGTCAGTTTCCTATGCAGAGTTGAACTAGATATGGCCCCTGTGTTTAGGAAGCACAGTTCTTTTGTTCTGAGCAAGCTCACTGTTCGGACCCCATAGGATACACAGTCGAGTAGAAGAGTGCTCTTTTCTCAAAAGCAGAGTGTGTTTCTTTTTAGGCGAGCTAGCGTTTGTTTCGCAGTCCTAAATGGAGTTGAATCACATGCAGTTTCTTGTCCTACGAGCAAGAGTTGTTTTCTGGTAATAAGAGTCATTATTGTGCTCCCATTGTCATACAAAGGGCAAATAGCACTGGCGTCTGTTCCCAGCATGTACAGTGTATTGGACTGAACAGGAGCTCCTGTTCTTTTCAGTTTCCCAAGCAGAATTGAACTAGATATGGCAGTATTTGTATGAAGCACAGTTCTTTTGTTCTGAGCAAGCTCACTGTTCTGGCCCTATAGGAAACACAGTAGAGTAGAAGAGTGCTCTTTTCTCAAAAGCAGAGTGTGTTTTTTGTAAGGCGAGCTAGCGTTTGTTTCCCAGTCCTAAATGGAGTTGAATCACATGCAGTTTTTGGTCCTACGACCAAGAGTTGTTTTCTGGTTAGGAAAGTCACTATTGCGCTCCCATTGTCATACACAGGGCAAATAGCTCTGGCATCTGTTCACAGCATGTACAGTGTATTAGACTGAACAGGAGCTACTGTTCTTTTCAGTTTCCCAAGCAGAATTGAACTAGATATGGCAGTATTTGTAGGAAGCTCAGTTCTTTTGTTCTGAGCAAGATCACTCTTCTGGCCCTATAGTAAACACAGTAGAGTAGAAGAGTGCTCTTTTCTCAAAAGCAGAGTGTGTTTCTTGTAAGGCGAGCTACCGTTTGTTTCCCAGTGCTAAATGGAGTTGAATCACATGCAGTTTTTGGTCCTACGACCAAGAGTTGTTTTCTGGTAATAAAGTCACTATTGCGCTCCCATTGCCATACACAGTGCAAATAGCACTCGCATCTGTTCCCAGCAAGTACAGTGTATTGGACTGAAGCAGAGCTACTGTTCTTGTCAGTTTCCTAAGCAGAGTTGAACTAGATATGGCCCGTGTGTGTAGGAAGCACAGTTCTTTTATTCTGAGCAAGCTCACTGTTCAGACCCCCTAGGAAACACAGTAGAGTAGAAGAGTGCTCTTTTCTCAAAAGCAGAGTGTGTTTTTTGTAAGGCGAGCTAGCGTTTGTTTCCCAGTCCTAAATGGATTTGAATCACATGCAGTTTTTTGTCCTACGAGCAAGAGGTGTTTTCTGGTAAGGAAAGTCACTATTGCGCTCCCATTTATATACACAGTGCAAATGGAACTCGCGTCTGTTCCCAGCAAGTACAGTGTATTGGACTGAAGCGGAGCTACTGTTCTTGTCAGTTTCCTAAGCAGAGTTGAACTAGATATGGCCCCTGTGTGTAGGAAGCACCGTTCTTTTGTTCTGAGCAAGCTCACTATTTGGATCCCATAGGAAACACAGTAGAGTAGAAGAGTGCTCTTTTCTCAAAGCAGAGTGTGTTTCTTGTAAGGAGAGCTAGCATTTCTTTCCCAGTCCTAAATGGAGTTGAATCACATCCAGTTTTTGGTCCTACGAGCAAGAGTTGTTTTCTGGTAAAAAGAGTCACTATTGTGCTCCCATTGTTATACAAAGGGCAAATAGCCCTGTCGTCTGTTCCCAGCATGTACAGTGTATTGGACTGAACAGGAGCTACTGTTTTTGTCAGTTTCCTAAGCAGAGTATAACGAGATATGGCCCCTGTGTGTACTAAGCACAGTTCTTTTGTTCTGAGCAAGCTCACTGTTCTGGCCCTATAGGAAACACATTAGAGTAGAAGAGTGCTCTTTTCTCAAAAGCAGAGTGTGTTTTTTGTAAGGCGAGCTAGCGTTTGTTTCCCAGTCCTAAATGGAGTTGAATCACATGCAGTTTTTGGTCCTACAACCAAGAGTTGTTTTCTGGTAAGGAAAGTCACTATTGCGCTCCCATTTCCATACACAGTGCAAATAGCACTCGCGTCTGTTCCCAGCAAGTACAGTGTATTGGACTGAAGCGGAGCTACTGTTCTTGTCAGTTTCCTAAGCAGAGTTGAACGAGATGTGTCCCGTGTGAGTAGCAAGCACAGTTCTTTTTTTTCTGAGCAAGCTTACTTTTCGGACCCCATAGGAAACACAGTAGAGTAGAAGAGTGCTCTTTTCTCAAAATCAGAGAGTCTTTCTTGTAAGGCGAGCTAGTGTTTGTTTCCCAGTCAGAAATGGAGTTGAATCCCATGCAGTTTCTTGTCCTATGAGTAAGAGTTGTTTTCTGATAAGAAGAGTCACTATTGTGCTCCTATTGTCATACACAGTGCAAATAGCACTCGCGTCTGTTCCCAGCTAGTACAGTGTATTGACTGAAGAGGAGCTACCGTTCTTGTCAGTTTCCTAAGCAGAGTTGAACTAGATATGGCCCGTGTGTGTAGGAAGCCCAGTTCTTTTGTTCTGAGCAAGCTCACTGTTTGGACCCCATAGGATACACAGTCGAGTAGAAGACTGCTCTTTTCTCAAAAGCAGAGTGTGTTTCTTGTAAGGCGAGCTAGTGTTTGTTTCCCAGTCAGAAATGGAGTTGAATCCCATGCAGTTTCTGGTCTTATGAGCAAGAGTTGTTTTCTGATAAGAAAAGACACTATTGTGCTCCTATTGCCATACACAGTGCAAATAGCACTGGCGTCTGTTCCCAGCAAGTACAGTGTACTGGACTGAAGAGGATCTACTGTTCTTGTCAGTTTCCTAAGCAGAGTTGAACTACATATGGTCCGTGTGTGTAGGAAGCACAGTTCTTTTGTTCTGAGATAGCTCACTGTTTGGACCCCATAGGAAACACAGTAGAGTAGAAGAGTGCTCTTTTCTCAAAAGCAGAGTGTGTTTCTTGTAAGGCGAGCTAGCATTTGTTTCCCAGTCTTAAATGGAGCTGAATCACATGCAGTTTCTGGTCCTATAAGCAAGAGTTGTTTTCTGGTAAAGAAAGTCACTATTGTGCTCCCATTGCCATACACAGTGCCAATAGCACTCGCGTCTGTTCCCAGCAAGTACAGTGTATTGGACTGAAGCAGAGCTACTGTTCTTGTCAGTTTCCTAAGCAGAGATGAACTAGATAAGGCCCGTGTGTGTAGGAAGCACAGTACTTTTGTTCTGAGCAAGCTCACTGTTCAGACCCCCTAGAAAACACAGTAGAGTAGAAGAGTGCTCTTTTTTCAAAAGCAGAGTGTGTTTTTTGTAAGGCGAGATAGCGTTTGTTTCCCAGTCCTAAATGGAGTCGAATCACATGCACTTTCTTGTCCTACGACCAAGAGTTGTTTTCTGGTAAGGAAAGTCACTATTGCGCTCCCATTTACATACACAGTGCAAATAGCACTCGCGTCTGTTCCCAGCAAGTACAGTGTATTGGCCTGAATCGGAGCTACTGTTCTTGTCAGTTTCCTAACCAGAGTTGAACTAGATATGGCCCCTGTGTGTAGGAAGCACAGTTCTTTTGTTCTGAGCAAGCTCACTATTCGGACCCCATAGGAAACACAGTAAAGTAGAAGAGTGCTCTTTTCTCAAAATCAGAGTGTCTTTCTTGTAAGGCGAGCATGTGTTTGTTTCCCAGGCAGAAATGGAGTTGAATCCCATGCAATTTCTGGTCCTATGAGCAAGAGTTGTTTTCTGATAAGAAGGGTCACTATTGTCTCCTATTGCCATACACAGTGCAAATAGCACTCGCCTTTGTTCCCAGCAAGTACAGTGTATTGGACTGAAGAGGAGCTACTGTTCTTGTCAGTTTACTAAGCAGAGTTGAACTACATATGGTCCGTGTGTGTAGGATGCACAGTTCTTTTGTTCTGAGCAAGCTCACTGTTTGGACCCCATAGGAAACACAGTAGAGTAGAAGACTGCTCTTTTCTCAAAAGCAGAGTGTGTTTCTTGTAAGGCGAGCTAGCGTTTGTTTCCCAGTCCTAAATGGAGTTGAATCACATGCAGTTTCTGGTCCTACGAGCAAGAGTTGTTTTCTGGTAATAAAGTCACTGTTGCGCTCCAATTGCCATACACAGTGTAAATAGCACTCGCATCTGTTCCCAGCAAGTACAGTGTATTGGACTGAAGCAGAGCTACTGTTCTTGTCAGTTTCTTAAGAAGAGTTGAACTAGTTATGGCCCCTGTGTGTAGGAAGCACAGTTCTTTTGTTCTGAGCAAGCTCACTGTTCGGACCCCATAGGATACACAGTCGAGTAGAAGAGTGCTCTTTTCTCAAAAGCAGAGTGTGTTTCATGTTAGGCGAGCTAGCGTTTGTTTCCCAGTCCTAAATGGAGTTGAATCACATGCAGTTTCTTGTCCTAAGAGCAAGAGTTGTTTTCTGGTAATAAGAGTCACTATTGTGCTCCCATTGTCATACAAAGGGCAAATAGCACTGGCGTCTGTTCCCAGAATGTACAGTGTATTCGACTGAACAGGAGCTACTGTTCTTTTCAGTTTCCTAAGCAGAATTGAACTAGATATGGCAGTATTTGTATGAAGCACAGTTTTTTTGTTCTGAGGAAGCTCACTGTTCTGGCCCTATAGGAAACACAGTAGAGTAGAAGAGTGCTCTTTTCTCAAAAGCAGAGTGTGTTTCTTGTAAGGCGAGCTAGCATTTGTTTCCCAGTCCTAAATGGAGCTGAATCACATGCAGATTCTGGTCCTACCAGCAAGAGTTGTTTTCTGGTAAGGAAAGTCACTATTGTGCTCCCATTGCCATACACAGTGCCAATAGCACTCGCGTCTGTTCCCAGCAAGTGCAGTGTATTGGACTGAAGAGGAGCTACTGTTCCTGTCAGTTTCCTAAGCAGAGTTGAACAAGATATGGCCCGTGTGTGTAGGAAGCACAGTTCTTTTGTTCTGAGCAAGCTCACTGTTCGGACCCCATAGGAAACACAGTAGAGTAGAAGACTGCTCTTTTCTCAAAAGCAGAGTGTGTTTCTTGTAAGGCGAGCTAGCGTTTGTTTCCCAGTCCTAAATGGAGTTGAATCACATGCAGTTTTTGGTCCTGCGAGCAAGAGTTGTTTTCTGGTAATAAAGTCACTGTTGCGCTCCCATTGCCATACACAGTGTAAATAGCACTCGCATCTGTTCCCAGCAAGTACAGTGTATTGGACTGAAGCGAAGCTACTGTTCTTCTCAGTTTGCTAAGCAGAGTTGAACTAGATATGGCCCCTGTGTGTAGCAAGCACAGTTCTTCTGTTCTGAGCAAGCTCACTATTCGGACCCTATAGGAAACACAGTAGAATAGAAGAGTGCTCTTTTCTCAAAAGCAGAGTGTGTTTCTTGTAAGGCGAGCTAGTGTTTGTTTCCCAGTCAGAAATGGAGTTGAATCCCATGCAGTTTCTGGTCCTACGAGCAAGAGGTGTTTTCTGGTAAGAAAGTCACTATTGCGCTCCCATTTCCATACACAGTGCAAATAGCACTCGCGTCTGTTCCCAGCAAGTACAGTGTATTGGACTGAAGCGGAGCTACTGTTCTTGTCAGTTTCCTAAGCAGAGATGAACTAGATAAGGCCCGTGTGTAGGAAGCACAGTACTTTTGTTCTGAGCAAGCTCACTGTTCAGACCCCCTAGAAAACACAGTAGAGTAGAAGAGTCCTCTTTTCTCAAAAGCAGAGTGTGTTTTTTTAAGGCGAGATAGCGTTTGTTTCCCAGTCCTAAATGGAGTTGAATCACATGCACTTTCTTGTCCTACGACCAAGAGATGTTTTCTGGTAAGGAAAGTCACTATTGCGCTCCCATTGACATACACAATGCAAATAGCACTCGCGTCTGTTCCCAGCAAGTACAGTGTATTGGACTGAAGCGTAGCTACTGTTCTTGTCAGTTTCCTAACCAGAGTTGAACTAGATATGGCCCCTGTGTGTAGGAAGCACAGTTCTTTTGTTCTGAGCTAGCTCACTATTCGGACCCCATAGGAAACACAGTAAAGTAGAAGAGTGCTCTTTTCTCAAAATCAGAGTGTCTTTCTTGTAAGGCGAGCTAGTGTTTGTTTCCCAGTCAGAAATGGAGTTGAATCCCATGCAGTTTCTGGTCCTATGAGCAAGAGTTGTTTTCTGATAAGAAGGGTCACTATTGTCTCCTATTGCCATACACAGTGCAAAAAGCACTCGCCTCTGTTCCCAGCAAGTACAGTGTATTGGACTGAAGAGGAGCTACTGTTCTTGTCAGTTTCCTAAGCACAGTTGAACTACATATGGTCCGTGTGTGTAGGAAGCACAGTTCTTTTGTTCTGAGCAAGCTCACTGTTCGGACCCCATAGGAAACACAGTAGTGTAGACGAGTGCTCTTTACTCAAAAGCAGAGTGTGTTTCTTGTAAGGCGAGCTAGCATTTGTTTCCCGTCCTACATGGAGCTGAATCACATGCAGTTTCTGGTCGTACGAGCAAGAGTTGTTTTCTGGTAAGGAAAGTCACTATTGCGCTCCCATTGCCATACACAGTGCAAATAGCACTCGCGTCTGTTCCCAGCAAGTACAGTGTATTGGACTGAAGAGGAGCTACTGTTCTTGTCAGTTTCCTAAGCAGAGTTGAACTAGATATGGCCCGTGTGTGTAGGAAGCACAGTTCTTTTGTTCTGAGCAAGCTCATTGTTCGGACCCCATAGGAAACACAGTAGAGTAGAAGACTGCTCTTTTCTCAAAAGCAGAGTGTGTTTCTTGTAAGGCGAGCTAGCGTTTGTTTCCCAGTCCTAAATGGAGTTGAATCACATGCAGTTTCTTGTCCTACGAGCAAGAGTTGTTTTCTGGTAATAAGAGTCACTATTGTGCTCCCATTGTCATACAAAGGGCAAATAGCACTGGCGTCTGTTCCCAGCATGTACAGTGTATTGGACTGAACAGGAGCTACTGTTCTTTTCAGTTTCCTAAGCAGAATTCAACTAGATATGGCAGTATTTGTATGAAGCACAGTTCTTTTGTTCTGAGCAAGCTCACTGTTCTGGCCCTATAGGAAACACAGTAGAGTAGAAGAGTGCTCTTTTCTCAAAAGCAGAGTGTGTTTTTTGTAAGGCGAGCTAGCGTTTGTTTCCCAGTCCTAAATGGAGTTGAATCACATGCAGTTTTTGGTGCTACGACCAAGAGTTGTTTTCTGGTAAGGAAAGTCACTATTGCGCTCCCATTGTCATACACAGGGCAAATAGCTCTGGCATCTGTTCACAGCATGTACAGTGTATTGGACTGAACAGGAGCTACTGTTCTTTTCAGTTTCCTAAGCAGAATTGAACTAGATATGGCAGTATTTGTAGGAAGCACAGTTCTTTTGTTCTGAGCAAGATCACTCTTCTCGCATATAGTAAACACAGTAGAGTAGAAGAGTGCTCTTTTCTCAAAAGCAGAGTGTGTTTCTTGTAAGGCGAGCTACCGTTTGTTTCCCAGTGCTAAATGGAGTTGAATCACACGCAGTTTTTGGTCCTACGACCAAGAGTTGTTTTCTGGTAATAAAGTTACTATTGCGCTCCCATTGCCATACACAGTGCAAATAGCACTCGCGTCTGTTCCCAGCAAGTACAGTGTATTGGACTGAAGCAGAGCTACTGTTCTTGTCAGTTTCCTAAGCAGAGTTGAACTAGATATGGCCCGTGTGTGTAGGAGGCACAGTTCTTTTGTTCTGAGCAAGCTCACTGTTCAGACCCCCTAGGAAACACAGTAGAGTAGAAGAGTGCTCTTTTTTCAAAAGCAGAGTGTGCTTTTTGTAAGGCGAGCTAGCGTTTGTTTCCCAGTCCTAAATGGATTTGAATCACATGCAGTTTTTTGTCCTACGAACAAGAGGTGTTTTCTGGTAAGGAAAGTCACTTTTGTGCTCCCATTTACATACACAGTGCAAATGGCACTCGCGTCTGTTCCCAGCAATTACAGTGTATTGGACTGAAGCGTAGCTACTGTTCTTGTCAGTTTCCTAAGCAGAGTTGAACTAGATATGGCCCCTGTGTGTAGGAAGCACAGTTCTTTTGTTCTGAGCAAGCTCACTATTTGGACCCCATAGAAAACACAGTAGAGTAGAAGAGTGCTCTTTTCTCAAAGCAGAGTGTGTTTCTTGTAAGGAGAGCTAGGGTTTGTTTCCCAGTCCTAAATGGAGTTGAATCACGTCCAGTTTTTGGTCCTACGAGCAAGAGTTGTTTTCTGGTAAGAAGAGTCACTATTGTGCTCCCATTGTCATACAAAGAGCAAATAGCCCTGGCGTCTGTTCCCAGCATGTACAGTGTATTGGACTGAAGAGGAGCTACTGTTCTTGTCTGTTTCCTAAGCAGAGTATAACTAGATATGGCCCCTGTGTGTAGGAAGCACAGTTCTTTTGTTCTGAGCAACTCACTGTTCTGGCCCTATAGGAAACACAGTAGAGTAGAAGAGTGCTCTTTTCTCAAAAGCAGAGTGTGTTTTTTGTAAGGCGAGCTAGCGTTTGTTTTCCAGTCCTAAATGGAGTTGAATCACATGCAGTTTTTGGTCCTACGACCAAGAGTTGTTTTCTGGTAAGGAAAGTCACTATTGCGCTCCCATTTACATACACAGTGCAAATAGCACTCGCGTCTGTTCCCAGCAAGTACAGTGTATTGGACTGAAGCGGAGCTACTGTTCTTGTCAGTTTCCTAAGCAGAGTTGAATGAGATATGTCCCGTGTGTGTAGGAATCACAGTTCTTTTTTTCTGAGCAAGCTCACTATTCGGAATCCATAGGAAACACAGTAGAGTAGAAGAGTGCTCTTTTCTCAAAATCAGAGAGTCTTTCTTGTAAGGCGAGCTAGTGTTTGTTTCCCAGTCAGAAATGGAGTTGAATCCCATGCAGTTTCTTGTCCTATGAGTAAGAGTTGTTTTCTGATAAGAAGAGTCACTATTGTGCTCCTATTGCCATACACAGTGCAAATAGCACTCGCGTCTTTTCCCAGCTACTACAGTGTATTGGACTGAAGAGGATCTACTGTTCTTGTCAGTTTCCTAAGCAGAATTGAACTAGATATGGCCGTATCTGTAGGAAGCAAAGTTCTTTTGTTCTGAGCAAACTCACTGTTCTGTCCCTATAGGAAACACAGTAGAGTAGAAAAGTGCTCTTTTCTCAAAAGGAGAGTGTGTTTCTTGTAACGCGAACTAGTGTTTGTTTCCCAGTCAGAAATGGAGTTGAATCCCATGCAGTTTCTGGTCCTACGAGCAAGAGTTGTTTTCTGGTAAGGAAAGTCACTATTGCGCTCCCAGTGCCATACACAGTGCAAATAGCACTCCCGTATGTTCCCAGCAAGTGCAGTGTATTGGACTGAAGAGGAGCTACTGTTCTTGTCAGTTTCCAAAGCAGAGTTGAACTAGATATGGCCCGTGAGTGTAGGAAGCACAGTTCTTTTGTTATGAGCAAGCTCAATGTTCGGGACCCATAGGAAACACACTAGAGTAGAAGACTGCTTTTTTCTCAAAAGCAGAGTGTGTTTCTTGTAAGGCGAGCTAGTGTTTGTTTCCCAGTCAGAAATGGAGTTGAATCCCATGCAGTTTCTGTTCCTACGAGCAAGAGGTGTTTTATGGTAAGGAAAGTCACTATTGCGCTCCCATTTCCATACACAGTGCAAATAGCACTCGTGTCTGTTCTTAGCATGTACAGTGTATTGGACTGAAGAGGAGCTACTGTTCTTGTCAGTTTCCTAAGCAGTATGAACTAGATATGGCCCGTGTGTGTAGGAAGCACAGTTCTTTTGTTCTGAGCAAACTCACTGGACAGACCCCCTAGGAAACACAGTAGAGTAGAAGAGTGCTCTTTTCTCAAAAGCAGAGTGTGTTTTTTGTAAGGCGAGATAGCGTTGTTTCCCATTCCTAAATGGAGTTGAATCTCATGCAGTTTTTGGTCCTACGACCAAGAGTTGTTTTCTAGTAAGGAAAGTCACTATTGCGCTCCCATTTACATACACAGTGCAAATAGCACTGGCGTCTGTTCCCAGCAATTACAGTGTATTGGACTGAAGAGGATCTATTGTTCTTGTCAGTTTCCTAAGCAGAGTTGAACTACATATGGTCCGTGTGTGTAGGAAGCACAGTTCTTTTGTTCTGAGAAAGCTCACTGTTCGGACCCCATAGGAAACACACTAGAGTAGAAGAGTGCTCTTTTCTCAAAAGCAGAGTGTGTTTCTTGTAAGGCGAGCTAGCATTTGTTTCCCAGTCCTAAATGGAGCTAAATCACATTCAGTTTCTGGTCCTATGAGCAAGAGTTGTTTTCTGGTAAGGAAAGTCACTATTGTGCTCCCATTGCCATACACAGTGCCAATAGCACTCGCGTCTGTTCCCAGCAAGTACAGTGTATTGGACTGAAGCAGAGCTACTGTTCTTGTCAGTTTCCTAAGCAGAGATGAAGTAGATAAGACCCGTGTGTGTAGGAAGCACAGTACTTTTGTTCTGAGCAAGCTCACTGTTCAGACCCCCTAGAAAACACAGTAGAGTAGAAGAGTGCTCTTTTTTCAAAAGCAGAGTGTGTTTTTTGTAAGGCGAGATAGCGTTTGTTTCCCAGTCCTAAATGGAGTCGAATCACATGCACTTTCTTGTCCTACGACCAAGAGTTGTTTTCTGGTAAGGAAAGTCACTATTGTGCTCCCTTTGCCATACACAGTGCAAATAGCACTCGCGTCTGTTCCTAGCAAGTACAGTGTATTGCACTGAAGAGGAGCTACTGACTGTTCTTGTCAGTTTCCTAAGCAGAGTTTAACCTGATATGGCCCCTGTGTGTAGGAAGCACAGTTCTTTTGTTCTGAGCAAGCTCACTCTTCGGAACCATTAGGAAACACAGTAGAGTAGAAGAGTGCTCTTTTCTCAAAAGCAGAGTGTGTTTCTTGTAAGGCGAGGTAGCGTTTGTTTCCCAGTCCTAAATGGAGTTGAAGCACATGCAGTTTCTTGTCCTATAAGCAAGAGTTGTTTTCTGGTAAGAAGAGTCACTATTGCGCTCCCATTGTCATACACAGGGCAAATAGAACTGGCGTCTGTTCCCAGCATGTACAGTGTATTGGACTGAAGAGGATCTACTGTTCTTGTCAGTTTCCTAAGCAGAATTGAACTAGATATGGCCGTATTTGTAGGAAGCAAAGTTCTTTTGTTCTGAGCAAACTCACTGTTCTGTCCCTATAGGAAACACAGTAGAGTAGAAGAGTGCTCTTTCTCAAAAGGAGAGTGTGTTTCTTGTAATGCAAACTAGTGTTTGTTTCCCAGTCATAAATGGAGTAGAATCACATGCAGTTTCTGGTCCTACCAGCAAGAGTTGTTTTCTGGTAAGGAAAGTCACTATGGCGCTCCCATTGCAATACACAGTGCAAATACCACTCGTGTCTGTTCCCATCAAGTACAGTGTATTGGACTGAAGCAGAGCTACTGTTCTTGTCAGTTTCCTAAGCAGAGTTGAACTAGATATGGCCCGTGGGTGTAGGAAGCACAGTTCTTTTGTTCTGAGCAAGCTCATTGTTCGGACCCCATAGGAAACACAATAGAGTAGAAGAGTGCTCTTTTCTCAAAAGCAGAGTGTGTTTCTTATAAGGCGAACTAGTGTTTGTTTCCCAGTCAGAAATGGAGTTGAATCCCTTGCAGTTTCTGGTCCTACGTACAAGAGGCGTTTTCTGATAAGAAGAGTCACTATTGTGCTCCCATGGTCATACAGAGGACAAATAGCACTAGCGTCTGTTCCCTGCATGTACAGTGTATTGGACTGAAGAGGATCTACTGTTCTTGTCAGTTTCCTAAGCAGAGTTGAACTAGATATGGCCCGTGTGGAGGAAGCACAGTTCTTTTGTTCTGAGCAAGCTCAATGTTCGGACCCCATAGGATACACAGTACTGTAGAAGAGTTCTCTTTTCTCTAAAGCGGAGTGTGTTTCCTGTAAGGCGAGCTAGCGTTTGTTTCACAGTCTTAAATGGAGTTGAATCACATGTAGTTTCTTGTCCTAGGAGCAAGAGTTGTTTTCTGGTAAGAAGAGTCACTATTGTGCTCCAATTGTCATACACAGGGCAAATAGCACTGGCGTCTGTTCCCAGCATGTACAGTGTACTGGAATTAAGAGGATCTACTGTTCTTGTCAGTTTCCTAAGCAGAATTGAACTATATATGGCCGTATTTGTAGGAATCACAGTTCTTTTGTTCTGAGCAAACTCACTGTTCTGGCCCTATAGGAAACACAGTAGAGTAGAAGAGTGCTCTTTTCTCAAAAGCAGAGTGTGTTTTTTGTAAGGTGAGCTAGCGTTTGTTTCCCAGTCCTAAATTGAGTTGAATCACATGCAGTTTTTGGTCCTATGAGCAAGAGTTGTTTTCTGGTAAGGAAAGTCATTATTGTGCTCCCATTGCCATACACAGTGCAAATAGCACTGGCGTCTGTTCCCAGCAAGTACAGTGTATTGGACTGAAGCGGAGCTACTGTTCTTGTCAGTTTGCTAAGCAGAGTTGAACCTGATATGGCCCCTGTGTGTAGGAAGCACAGTTCTTTTGTTCTGAGCAAGCTCATTGTTCGGACCCCATAGGAAACACAATAGAGTAGAAGAGTGCTCTTTTCTCAAAAGCAGAGTGTGTTTCTTATAAGGCGAACTAGTGTTTGTTTCCCAGTCAGAAATGGAGTTGAATCCCTTGCAGTTTCTGGTCCTACGTACAAGAGGCGTTTTCTGATAAGAAGAGTCACTATTGTGCTCCCATGGTCATACAGAGGACAAATAGCACTAGCGTCTGTTCCCTGCATGTACAGTGTATTGGACTGAAGAGGATCTACTGTTCTTGTCAGTTTCCTAAGCAGAGTTGAACTAGATATGGCCCGTGTGGAGGAAGCACAGTTCTTTTGTTCTGAGCAAGCTCACTGTTCGGACCCCATAGGATACACAGTACTGTAGAAGAGTTCTCTTTTCTCTAAAGCAGAGTGTGTTTCCTGTAAGGCGAGCTAGCGTTTGTTTCACAGTCTTAAATGGAGTTGAATCACATGCAGTTTCTTGTCCTAGGAGCAAGAGTTGTTTTCTGGTAAGAAGAGTCACTATTGTGCTCCAATTGTCATACACAGGGCAAATAGCACTGGCGTCTGTTCCCAGCAAGTACAGTGTACTGGAATGAAGAGGATCTACTGTTCTTGTCAGTTTCCTAAGCAGAATTGAACTATATATGGCCGTATTTGTAGGAATCACAGTTCTTTTGTTCTGAGCAAACTCACTGTTCTGGCCCTATAGGAAACACAGTAGAGTAGAAGAGTGCTCTTTTCTCAAAAGCAGAGTGTGTTTTTTGTAAGGTGAGCTAGCGTTTGTTTCCCAGTCCTAAATTGAGTTGAATCACATGCAGTTTTTGGTCCTATGAGCAAGAGTTGTTTTCTGGTAAGGAAAGTCATTATTGTGCTCCCATTGCCATACACAGTGCAAATAGCACTGGCGTCTGTTCCCAGCAAGTACAGTGTATTGGACTGAAGCGGAGCTACTGTTCTTGTCAGTTTGCTAAGCAGAGTTGAACCTGATATGGCCCCTGTGTGTAGCAAGCACAGTTCTTTTGTTCTGAGCAAGCTCACTGTTCGGACCCCATAGGAAACACAGTAGAGTAGAAGAGTGCTCTTTTCTCAGAAGCGGAGTGTGTTTCTTGTAAAGCGAGCTAGCCTTTGTTTCCCAGTCCTAAATGGAGTTGAATCACATGCAGTTTCTTGTCCTACGAGCAAGAGTTGTTTTCTGGTAAGAAGAGTCACTATTCTGCTCCCATTGTCATTCACAGGGCAAATAACACTGGCGTCTGTTCCCAGCATGTACACTGTATTGGACTGAAGAGGATCTACTGTTCTTGTCAGTTTCCTAAGCAGAATTGAACTAGATATGGCCGTATTTGTAGGAAGCACAGTTCTTTTGTTCTGAGCAAACTCACTGTTCTGGCTTTATAGGAAACACAGTAGAGTAGAAGAGTGCTCTTTTCTCAAAAGGAGAGTGTGTTTCTTGTAATGCGAACTAGTGTTTGTTTCCCAGTCAGAAATGGAGTTGAATCCCATGCAGTTTCTGGTCCTACGAGCAAGAGTTTTTTTCTGCTAAGAAGAGTCACTATTGTGCTCACATTTTCATACACAGGGCAAATAGCCCTGGCATCTGTTCCCAGCAAGCACAGTGTATTGGACTGAAGCGGAGCTACTGTTCTTGTCAGTTTCCTAAGCAGAGCTGAACTAGATATGGCCCCTGTGTGTAGGAAGCACAGTTCTTTTGTTCTGAGCAAGCACAATGTTCGGACCCCATAGAAAACACATTAGATTAGAAGAGTGCTCTTTTCTCAAAAGCAGAGTGTGTTTCTTGTAAGGCGAGCTAGTGTTTGTTTCCCAGTCCTAAATGGAGTTGAATCACATAATGTTTTTGGTCCTACGAGCAAGAGTTGTTTTCTGGTAAGGAAAGTCACTATTGCACTCCCATTGCCATACACAGTTCAAATAGCACTCGTGTCTGTTCCCAGCAAGTACAGTGTATTGGACTGAAGAGGAGCTACTGTTCTTGTCAGTTTCCTAAGAAGAGTTGAACTAGATATGGCCCGTGTGTGTAGGAAGCACAGTTCTTTTGTTCTGAGCAAGCTCAGTGTTCGGACCCCATATGAACCACAGTAGAATAGAAGACTGCTCTTTTCTCAAAAGCAGAGTGTGTTTCTTGTAAGGCGAGCTAGAGTTTGTTTCCCAGTCCTAAATGGAGTTGAGTCACATGCAGTTTTTGGTCCTATGAGCAAGAGTTGTTTTCTCGTAAACAAAGTACACTATTGCGCTCCCATTGCCATACACAGTGCAAATAGCACTGGCGTCTGTTCCCAACATGTACACTGTATTGGACTGAAGAGGATCTACTGTTCTTGTCAGTTTCCTAAGCAGAATTGAACTAGATATGGCCGTATTTGTAGGAAGCACAGTTCTTTTGTTCTGAGCAAACTCACTGTTCTGGCTTTATAGGAAACACAGTAGAATAGAAGAGTGCTCTTTTCTCAAAAGGAGAGTGTGTTTCTTGTAATGCGAACTATTGTTTGTTTCCCAGTCAGAAATGGAGTTGAAACCCATGCAGTTTCTGGTCCTACGAGCAAGAGTTGTTTTCTGGTAAGAAGAGTCACTATTACGCTCCCATTGTCATACACAGGGCAAATAGCCCTGGCGTCTGTTCCCAGCAAGTACAGTGTATTGGACTGAAGCGGAGCTACTGTTCTTGTCAGTTTCCTAAGCAGAGCTAAACTAGATATGGCCCCTGTGTGTAGGAAGCACAGTTCTTTGTTCTGAGCAAGCTCAATGTTCGGACCCCATAAAAAACACATTAGATTAGAAGAGTGCTCTTTTCTCAAAAGCAGAGTGTGTTTCTTGTAAGGCGAGCTAGTGTTTGTTTCCCAGTACTAAATGGAGTTGAATCACATAATGTTTTTGGTCCTACGAGCAAGACTTGTTTTCTGGTAAGGAAAGTCACTATTGCACTCTCATTGCCATACACAGTTCAAATAGCACTCGTGTCTGTTCCCAGCAAGTACAGTGTATTGGACTGAAGAGGAGCTACTGTTCTTGTCAGGTTCCTAAGCAGAGTTGAACTAGATATGGCCCGTGTGTGTAGGAAGCACAGTTCTTTTGTTCTGAGCAAGCTCAGTGTTCGGAACCCATGTGAACCACAGTAGAATAGAAGACTGCTCTTTTCTCAAGAGCAGAGTGTGTTTCTCTTAAGGCGAGCTAGAGTTTGTTTCCCAGTCCTAAATGGAGTTGAATCACATGCAGTATTTTGGTCCTATGAGCAAGAGTTGTTTTCTCATAAACAAAGTACACTATTGCGCTCCCATTGCCATACACAGTGCAAATAGCACTGGCGTCTGTTCCAGCAAGTACAGTGTATTGGACTTAAGAGGAGCTACTGTTCTTCTCAGTTTCCTAAGCAGAGTTGAACTAGATATGGCCCGTGTGTGTAGGAAGCACAGTTCTTTTATTCTGAGCAAGCTCAATGTTCAGACCCCATATGAACCACAGTAGAATAGAAGACCGCTCTTTTCTCAAAAGCAGAGTGTGTTTCTTGTAAGGCGAGCTAGCGTTTGTTTCCCAGTCCTAAATGGAGTTGAATCACATGCAGTTTTTGGTCCTACGAACAAGAGTTGTTTTCTGGTAAGGAAAGTCACTATTGTGCTCCCTTTGCCATACACAGTGCAAATAGCACTCGCGTCTGTTCCTAGCAAGTACAGTGTATTGCACTGAAGAGGAGCTACTGACTGTTCTTGTCAGTTTCCTAAGCAGAGTTGAACTAGATATGGCCCCTGTGTGTAGGAAGCACAGTTCTTTTGTTCTGAGCAAGCTCACTTTTCAGAACCCTTAGGAAACACAGTAGAGTAGAAGAGTGCTCTTTTCTCAAAAGCAGAGTGTGTTTCTCGTAAGGCGAGGTAGCGTTTGTTTCCCAGTCCTAAATGGAGTTGAATCACATGCAGTTTCTTGTCCTATAAGCAAGAGTTGTTTTCTGGTAAGAAGAGTCACTATTGCGCTCCCATTGTCATACACAGGGCAAATAGCACTGGCGTCTGTTCCCAGCATGTACAGTGTATTGGACTGAAGAGGATCTACTGTTCTTGTCAGTTTCCTAAACAGAATTGAACAAGATATGGCCGTATTTGTAGGAAGCAAAGTTCTTTTGTTCTGAGCAAACTCACTGTTCTGTCCCTATAGGAAACACAGTAGAGTAGAAGAGTGCTATTTTCTCAAAAGGAGAGTGTGTTTCTTGTAATGCGAACTAGTGTTTGTTTCCCAGTCAGAAATGGAGTTGAGTCCCATGCAGTTTTTGGTACTACGAGCAAGAATTGTTTTCTGGAAAGGAAAGTCACTATTACGCACCCATTTCCATACACAGTACAAATAGCACTCGCATCTGTTCCCAGGAAGTACAGTGTATTGGACTGAAGCGGAGCTACTGTTCTTGTCAGTTTGTTAGCAGAGTTGAACTAGATATGGCCCCTGTGTGTAGGAAGCACAGTTCTGTTGTTCTGAACAACCTCACTGTTCGGACCCCATAGGAAACACAGTAGAGTAGAAGAGTGCTCTTTTCACAAAATCAGAGTGTCTTTCTTGTAAGGAGAGCTAGCGTTTGTTTCCCAGTCCTAAATGGAGTTGAATCACATCCAGTTTCTGGTCCTACGATAAGAGTTGTTTTCTGGTAAGAAGAGTCACTATTGCACTCCCATTTTCATACACAGGACAAATAGCACTGGCGTCTGTTCCCAGCATGTACAGTGTATTGGACTGAAGAGGATCTACTGTTCTTGTCAGTTTCCTAAGCAGAATTGAACTAGATATGGCCGTATTTGTAGGAAGCACAGTAATTTTGTTCTGAGCAAACTCACTGTTCTGGCCCTATAGGAAACACAGTAGAGTAGAAGAGTGCTCTTTTCTCAAAAGCAGAGTGTGTTTCTTGTAAGGCGAAGTAGTGTTTGTTCCCCAGTCAGAAATGGAGTTGAATCCCATGCAGTTTTTGTTCCTACGAGGAAGAGGTGTTTTCTGATAAGAAGAGTCACTATTGCGCTCCTATTTCTATACACAGTACAAATAGGACTCGCGTCTGTTCCCAGCAAGTACAGTGTATTGGACTGAAGCGGAGCTACTGTTCTTGTCAGTTTCCTAAGCAGATTTGAACTAGATATGGCCCGTGTGTGTAGGAAGCACAGTTCTTTTGTTCTGAGCAAGCTCACTGTTCGAACTCCATAGGAAACACATTAGAGTAGAAGAGTGCTTTTTTCTCAAAAGCAGAGTGTGTTTCTTGTAAGGCGAGCTAGTGTTCGTTTCCCAGTCAGAAATGGAGTTGAATCCCATGCAGTTTCTGGTCCTATGAGCAAGAGGTGTTTTCTGGTAAGGAAAGTCACTATTGCGCTCCCATTTCCATACATAGTTCAAATAGCACTCGCGTCTGTTCCCAACAAGTACAGTGTATTGGACTGAAGCGGAGCTACTGTTCTTGTCAGTTTCCTAAGCAGAGATGAACTAGATATGGCCCGCGTGTGTAAGAAGCACAGTTCTTTTGTTCTGAGCAAGCTCACTGTTCAGACCCCCAGGAAACACAGTAGAGTAGAAGAGTGCTCTTTTCTCAAAAGCAGAGTGTGTTTCTTGTAAGGCGAGCTAGTGTTCGTTTCCCAGTCAGAAATGGAGTTGAATCCCATGCAGTTTTTGGTCCTCCGACCAAGAGTTGTTTTCTGGTAAGGAAAGTCACTATTGCACTCCCATTTCCATACACAGTGCAAATAGCACTCGCGTCTGTTGCCAGCAATTACAGTGTATTGTACTGAAGCGGAGCTACTGTTCTTGTCAGTTTCCTAAGCAGAGTTGAACTAGATATGGCCCCTGTGTGTAGGAAGTACAGTTCTTTTGTTCTGAGCAAGCTCACTATTTGGACCCCATAGGAAACACAGTAGAGTAGAAGAGCGCTCTTTTCTCAAAATCAGAGAGTCTTTCTTGTAAGGCGAGCTAGTGTTTGTTTCCCAGTCCTAAATGGAGTTGAATCCCATGCAGATTCTTGTCCTATGAGTAAGAGTTGTTTTCTGATAAGAAGAGTCACTATTGTGCTCCTATTGCCATACACAGGGCAAAAAGCACTGGCGTCTGTTCCCAGCAAGTACAGTGTATTGGACTGAAGCGGAGCTACTGTTCTTGTCAGTTTCCTAAGCTGAGGTGAACTAGATATGGCCCGTGTGTAGGAAGCACAGTTCTTTTGTTCTGAGCAAGCTCACTGTTCGGACCCCATAGGAAACACAGTAGAGTAGAAGAGTGCTCTTTTCTCAAAAGCAGAGTGTGTTTCTTGTAAGGCGAGCTAGCGATTGTTTCCCAGTCTTAATGGAGTTGAATCACATGCAGTTTCTGGTCCTACGAGCAAGAGTTGTTTTCTGGTAAAGAGTGTCACTATTGCGCTCCCATTTCCATACACAGTGCAAATAGCACTCGCGTCTGTTCCCAGCAAGTTCAGTGTATTGGACTGAACCGTAGCTACTGTTCTTGTCAGTTTCCTAAGCAGAGTTGAACTAGATATGGCCCCTGTGTGTAGGAAGCACAGTTCTTTTGTTCTGAGCAAGCTCACTGTTCGGACCCCATAGGAAACACAGTAGAGTAGAAGAGTGCTCTTTTCTCAAAAGCAGAGTGTGTTTCTTGTAAGGGGAGCTAGCGTTTGTTTCGGAGTCCTAAATGGAGTTGAATCAAATGCAGATTCTTGTCCTACGAGCAAGAGTTGTTTTCTGGTAAGAAGAGTCACTATTGCGCTCCCATTGTCATACACAGGGCAAATAGCACTGGCGTCTGTTCCCAGCATGTACAGTGCATTGGACTGAACAGGAGCTACTGTTCTTTTCAGTTTCCTAAGCAGAATTGAACTAGATATGGCAGTATTTGTAGGAAGCACAGTTCTTTTGTTCTGAGCAAGCTCACTCTTCTGGCCCTATAAGAAACACAGTACAGTAGAAGAGTGCTCTTTTCTCAAAAGCAGAGTGTGTTTCTTGTAAGGAGAGCTAGCGTTTGTTTCGCAGTCCTAAATGGAGTTGAATCACATGCAGTTTCTTGTCCTACGAGCAAGAGTTGTTTTCTGGTAATAAGAGTCATTATTGTGCTCCCATTGTCATACAAAGGGCAAATAGCACTGGCGTCTGTTCCCAGCATGTACAGTGTATTGGACTGAACAGGAGCTACTGTTCTTTTCAGTTTCCTAAGCAGAATTGAACTAGATATGGCAGTATTTGTATGAAGCACAGTTCTTTTGTTCTGAGCAAGCTCACTGTTCTGGCCCTATAGGAAACACAGTAGAGTAGAAGAGTGCTCTTTTCTCAAAAGCAGAGTGTGTTTTTTGTAAGGCGAGCTAGCGTTTGTTTCCCAGTCCTAAATGGAGTTGAATCACATGCAGTTTTTGGTCCTACGACCAAGAGTTGTTTTCTGGTAAGGAAAGTCACTATTGTGCTCCCATTGTCATACACAGGGCAAATAGCTCTGGCATCTGTTCACAGCATGTACAGTGTATTAGACTGAACAGGAGCTACTGTTCTTTTCAGTTTCCTAAGCAGAATTGAACTAGATATGGCAGTATTTGTAGGAAGCACAGTTCTTTTGTTCTGAGCAAGATCACTCTTCTGGCCCTATAGTAAACACAGTAGAGTAGAAGAGTGCTCTTTTCTCAAAAGCAGAGTGTGTTTCTTGTAAGGCGAGCTACCGTTTGTTTCCCAGTGCTAAATGGAGTTGAATCACATGCAGTTTTTGGTCCTACGACCAAGAGTTGTTTTCTCTAATAAAGTCACTATTGCGCTCCCATTGCCATACACAGTGCAAATAGCACTCGCATCTGTTCCCAGCAAGTACAGTGTATTGGACTGAAGCAGAGCTACTGTTCTTGTTAGTTTCCTAAGCAGAGTTGAACTAGATATGGCCCGTGTGTGTAGGAAGCACAGTTCTTTTGTTCTGAGCAAGCTCACTGTTCAGACCCCCTAGGAAACACAGTAGAGTAGAAGAGTGCTCTTTTCTCAAAAGCAGAGTGTGTTTTTTGTAAGGCGAGCTAGCGTTTGTTTCCCAGTCCTAAATGGATTTGAATCACATGCAGTTTTTTGTCCTACGAGCAAGAGGTGTTTTCTGGTAAGGAAAGTCACTATTGCGCTCCCATTTACATACACAGTGCAAATGGAACTCGCGTCTGTTCCCAGCAAGTACAGTGTATTGGACTGAAGCAGAGCTACTGTTCTTGTCAGTTTCCTAAGCACAGTTGAACTACATATGGTCCATGTGTGTAGGAAGCTCATTTCTTTTGTTCTGAGCAAGCTCACTGTTCGGACCCCATAGGAAACACAGTAGTGTAGACGAGTGCTCTTTACTCAAAAGCAGAGTGTGTTTCTTGTAAGGCGAGCTAGCATTTGTTTCCCGTCCTACATGGAGCTGAATCACATGCAGTTTCTGGTCGTACGAGCAAGAGATGTTTTCTGGTAAGGAAAGTCACTATTGCGCTCCCATTGCCATACACAGTGCAAATAGCACTCGCGTCTATTCCCAGCAAGCACAGTGTATTGGACTGAAGAGGAGCTACTGTTCTTGTCAGTTTCCTAAGCAGAGTTGAACTAGATATGGCCCGTGTGTGTAGGAAGCACAGTTCTTTTGTTCTGAGCAAGCTCAATGTTCGGACCCCATAGGAAACACAGTAGATTAGAAGACTGCTCTTTTCTCAAAAGCAGAGTGTGTTTCTTGTAAGGCGAGCTAGCGTTTGTTTCTCAGTCCTAAATGGAGTTGTATCACATGCAGATTTTGTTCCTACGAGCAAGAGTTGTTTTCTGGTAATAAAGTCACTGTTGCGCTCCAATTGCCATACACAGTGTAAATAGCACTCGCATCTGTTCCCAGCAAGTACAGTGTATTGGACTGAAGCGGAGCTATTGTTCTTGTCAGTTTCCTATGCAGAGTTGAACTAGATATGGCCCCTGTGTTTAGGAAGCACAGTTCTTTTGTTCTGAGCAAGCTCACTGTTCGGACCCCATAGGATACACAGTCGAGTAGAAGAGTGCTCTTTTCTCAAAAGCAGAGTGTGTTTCTTTTTAGGCGAGCTAGCGTTTGTTTCGCAGTCCTAAATGGAGTTGAATCACATGCAGTTTCTTGTCCTACGAGCAAGAGTTGTTTTCTGGTAATAAGAGTCATTATTGTGCTCCCATTGTCATACAAAGGGCAAATAGCACTGGCGTCTGTTCCCAGCATGTACAGTGTATTGGACTGAACAGGAGCTCCTGTTCTTTTCAGTTTCCCAAGCAGAATTGAACTAGATATGGCAGTATTTGTATGAAGCACAGTTCTTTTGTTCTGAGCAAGCTCACTGTTCTGGCCCTATAGGAAACACAGTAGAGTAGAAGAGTGCTCTTTTCTCAAAAGCAGAGTGTGTTTTTTGTAAGGCGAGCTAGCGTTTGTTTCCCAGTCCTAAATGGAGTTGAATCACATGCAGTTTTTGGTCCTACGACCAAGAGTTGTTTTCTGGTTAGGAAAGTCACTATTGCGCTCCCATTGTCATACACAGGGCAAATAGCTCTGGCATCTGTTCACAGCATGTACAGTGTATTAGACTGAACAGGAGCTACTGTTCTTTTCAGTTTCCCAAGCAGAATTGAACTAGATATGGCAGTATTTGTAGGAAGCTCAGTTCTTTTGTTCTGAGCAAGATCACTCTTCTGGCCCTATAGTAAACACAGTAGAGTAGAAGAGTGCTCTTTTCTCAAAAGCAGAGTGTGTTTCTTGTAAGGCGAGCTACCGTTTGTTTCCCAGTGCTAAATGGAGTTGAATCACATGCAGTTTTTGGTCCTACGACCAAGAGTTGTTTTCTGGTAATAAAGTCACTATTGCGCTCCCATTGCCATACACAGTGCAAATAGCACTCGCATCTGTTCCCAGCAAGTACAGTGTATTGGACTGAAGCAGAGCTACTGTTCTTGTCAGTTTCCTAAGCAGAGTTGAACTAGATATGGCCCGTGTGTGTAGGAAGCACAGTTCTTTTATTCTGAGCAAGCTCACTGTTCAGACCCCCTAGGAAACACAGTAGAGTAGAAGAGTGCTCTTTTCTCAAAAGCAGAGTGTGTTTTTTGTAAGGCGAGCTAGCGTTTGTTTCCCAGTCCTAAATGGATTTGAATCACATGCAGTTTTTTGTCCTACGAGCAAGAGGTGTTTTCTGGTAAGGAAAGTCACTATTGCGCTCCCATTTATATACACAGTGCAAATGGAACTCGCGTCTGTTCCCAGCAAGTACAGTGTATTGGACTGAAGCGGAGCTACTGTTCTTGTCAGTTTCCTAAGCAGAGTTGAACTAGATATGGCCCCTGTGTGTAGGAAGCACCGTTCTTTTGTTCTGAGCAAGCTCACTATTTGGATCCCATAGGAAACACAGTAGAGTAGAAGAGTGCTCTTTTCTCAAAGCAGAGTGTGTTTCTTGTAAGGAGAGCTAGCATTTCTTTCCCAGTCCTAAATGGAGTTGAATCACATCCAGTTTTTGGTCCTACGAGCAAGAGTTGTTTTCTGGTAAAAAGAGTCACTATTGTGCTCCCATTGTTATACAAAGGGCAAATAGCCCTGTCGTCTGTTCCCAGCATGTACAGTGTATTGGACTGAACAGGAGCTACTGTTTTTGTCAGTTTCCTAAGCAGAGTATAACGAGATATGGCCCCTGTGTGTACTAAGCACAGTTCTTTTGTTCTGAGCAAGCTCACTGTTCTGGCCCTATAGGAAACACATTAGAGTAGAAGAGTGCTCTTTTCTCAAAAGCAGAGTGTGTTTTTTGTAAGGCGAGCTAGCGTTTGTTTCCCAGTCCTAAATGGAGTTGAATCACATGCAGTTTTTGGTCCTACAACCAAGAGTTGTTTTCTGGTAAGGAAAGTCACTATTGCGCTCCCATTTCCATACACAGTGCAAATAGCACTCGCGTCTGTTCCCAGCAAGTACAGTGTATTGGACTGAAGCGGAGCTACTGTTCTTGTCAGTTTCCTAAGCAGAGTTGAACGAGATGTGTCCCGTGTGAGTAGCAAGCACAGTTCTTTTTTTTCTGAGCAAGCTTACTTTTCGGACCCCATAGGAAACACAGTAGAGTAGAAGAGTGCTCTTTTCTCAAAATCAGAGAGTCTTTCTTGTAAGGCGAGCTAGTGTTTGTTTCCCAGTCAGAAATGGAGTTGAATCCCATGCAGTTTCTTGTCCTATGAGTAAGAGTTGTTTTCTGATAAGAAGAGTCACTATTGTGCTCCTATTGTCATACACAGTGCAAATAGCACTCGCGTCTGTTCCCAGCTAGTACAGTGTATTGACTGAAGAGGAGCTACCGTTCTTGTCAGTTTCCTAAGCAGAGTTGAACTAGATATGGCCCGTGTGTGTAGGAAGCCCAGTTCTTTTGTTCTGAGCAAGCTCACTGTTTGGACCCCATAGGATACACAGTCGAGTAGAAGACTGCTCTTTTCTCAAAAGCAGAGTGTGTTTCTTGTAAGGCGAGCTAGTGTTTGTTTCCCAGTCAGAAATGGAGTTGAATCCCATGCAGTTTCTGGTCTTATGAGCAAGAGTTGTTTTCTGATAAGAAAAGACACTATTGTGCTCCTATTGCCATACACAGTGCAAATAGCACTGGCGTCTGTTCCCAGCAAGTACAGTGTACTGGACTGAAGAGGATCTACTGTTCTTGTCAGTTTCCTAAGCAGAGTTGAACTACATATGGTCCGTGTGTGTAGGAAGCACAGTTCTTTTGTTCTGAGATAGCTCACTGTTTGGACCCCATAGGAAACACAGTAGAGTAGAAGAGTGCTCTTTTCTCAAAAGCAGAGTGTGTTTCTTGTAAGGCGAGCTAGCATTTGTTTCCCAGTCTTAAATGGAGCTGAATCACATGCAGTTTCTGGTCCTATAAGCAAGAGTTGTTTTCTGGTAAAGAAAGTCACTATTGTGCTCCCATTGCCATACACAGTGCCAATAGCACTCGCGTCTGTTCCCAGCAAGTACAGTGTATTGGACTGAAGCAGAGCTACTGTTCTTGTCAGTTTCCTAAGCAGAGATGAACTAGATAAGGCCCGTGTGTGTAGGAAGCACAGTACTTTTGTTCTGAGCAAGCTCACTGTTCAGACACCCTAGAAAACACAGTAGAGTAGAAGAGTGCTCTTTTTTCAAAAGCAGAGTGTGTTTTTTGTAAGGCGAGATAGCGTTTGTTTCCCAGTCCTAAATGGAGTCGAATCACATGCACTTTCTTGTCCTACGACCAAGAGTTGTTTTCTGGTAAGGAAAGTCACTATTGCGCTCCCATTTACATACACAGTGCAAATAGCACTCGCGTCTGTTCCCAGCAAGTACAGTGTATTGGCCTGAATCGGAGCTACTGTTCTTGTCAGTTTCCTAACCAGAGTTGAACTAGATATGGCCCCTGTGTGTAGGAAGCACAGTTCTTTTGTTCTGAGCAAGCTCACTATTCGGACCCCATAGGAAACACAGTAAAGTAGAAGAGTGCTCTTTTCTCAAAATCAGAGTGTCTTTCTTGTAAGGCGAGCATGTGTTTGTTTCCCAGGCAGAAATGGAGTTGAATCCCATGCAATTTCTGGTCCTATGAGCAAGAGTTGTTTTCTGATAAGAAGGGTCACTATTGTCTCCTATTGCCATACACAGTGCAAATAGCACTCGCCTTTGTTCCCAGCAAGTACAGTGTATTGGACTGAAGAGGAGCTACTGTTCTTGTCAGTTTCCTAAGCAGAGTTGAACTACATATGGTCCGTGTGTGTAGGATGCACAGTTCTTTTGTTCTGAGCAAGCTCACTGTTTGGACCCCATAGGAAACACAGTAGAGTAGAAGACTGCTCTTTTCTCAAAAGCAGAGTGTGTTTCTTGTAAGGCGAGCTAGCGTTTGTTTCCCAGTCCTAAATGGAGTTGAATCACATGCAGTTTCTGGTCCTACGAGCAAGAGTTGTTTTCTGGTAATAAAGTCACTGTTGCGCTCCAATTGCCATACACAGTGTAAATAGCACTCGCATCTGTTCCCAGCAAGTACAGTGTATTGGACTGAAGCAGAGCTACTGTTCTTGTCAGTTTCTTAAGAAGAGTTGAACTAGTTATGGCCCCTGTGTGTAGGAAGCACAGTTCTTTTGTTCTGAGCAAGCTCACTGTTCGGACCCCATAGGATACACAGTCGAGTAGAAGAGTGCTCTTTTCTCAAAAGCAGAGTGTGTTTCATGTTAGGCGAGCTAGCGTTTGTTTCCCAGTCCTAAATGGAGTTGAATCACATGCAGTTTCTTGTCCTAAGAGCAAGAGTTGTTTTCTGGTAATAAGAGTCACTATTGTGCTCCCATTGTCATACAAAGGGCAAATAGCACTGGCGTCTGTTCCCAGAATGTACAGTGTATTCGACTGAACAGGAGCTACTGTTCTTTTCAGTTTCCTAAGCAGAATTGAACTAGATATGGCAGTATTTGTATGAAGCACAGTTTTTTTGTTCTGAGGAAGCTCACTGTTCTGGCCCTATAGGAAACACAGTAGAGTAGAAGAGTGCTCTTTTCTCAAAAGCAGAGTGTGTTTCTTGTAAGGCGAGCTAGCATTTGTTTCCCAGTCCTAAATGGAGCTGAATCACATGCAGATTCTGGTCCTACCAGCAAGAGTTGTTTTCTGGTAAGGAAAGTCACTATTGTGCTCCCATTGCCATACACAGTGCCAATAGCACTCGCGTCTGTTCCCAGCAAGTGCAGTGTATTGGACTGAAGAGGAGCTACTGTTCCTGTCAGTTTCCTAAGCAGAGTTGAACAAGATATGGCCCGTGTGTGTAGGAAGCACAGTTCTTTTGTTCTGAGCAAGCTCACTGTTCGGACCCCATAGGAAACACAGTAGAGTAGAAGACTGCTCTTTTCTCAAAAGCAGAGTGTGTTTCTTGTAAGGCGAGCTAGCGTTTGTTTCCCAGTCCTAAATGGAGTTGAATCACATGCAGTTTTTGGTCCTGCGAGCAAGAGTTGTTTTCTGGTAATAAAGTCACTGTTGCGCTCCCATTGCCATACACAGTGTAAATAGCACTCGCATCTGTTCCCAGCAAGTACAGTGTATTGGACTGAAGCGAAGCTACTGTTCTTCTCAGTTTGCTAAGCAGAGTTGAACTAGATATGGCCCCTGTGTGTAGCAAGCACAGTTCTTCTGTTCTGAGCAAGCTCACTATTCGGACCCTATAGGAAACACAGTAGAATAGAAGAGTGCTCTTTTCTCAAAAGCAGAGTGTGTTTCTTGTAAGGCGAGCTAGTGTTTGTTTCCCAGTCAGAAATGGAGTTGAATCCCATGCAGTTTCTGGTCCTACGAGCAAGAGGTGTTTTCTGGTAAGAAAGTCACTATTGCGCTCCCATTTCCATACACAGTGCAAATAGCACTCGCGTCTGTTCCCAGCAAGTACAGTGTATTGGACTGAAGCGGAGCTACTGTTCTTGTCAGTTTCCTAAGCAGAGATGAACTAGATAAGGCCCGTGTGTAGGAAGCACAGTACTTTTGTTCTGAGCAAGCTCACTGTTCAGACCCCCTAGAAAACACAGTAGAGTAGAAGAGTCCTCTTTTCTCAAAAGCAGAGTGTGTTTTTTTAAGGCGAGATAGCGTTTGTTTCCCAGTCCTAAATGGAGTTGAATCACATGCACTTTCTTGTCCTACGACCAAGAGATGTTTTCTGGTAAGGAAAGTCACTATTGCGCTCCCATTGACATACACAATGCAAATAGCACTCGCGTCTGTTCCCAGCAAGTACAGTGTATTGGACTGAAGCGTAGCTACTGTTCTTGTCAGTTTCCTAACCAGAGTTGAACTAGATATGGCCCCTGTGTGTAGGAAGCACAGTTCTTTTGTTCTGAGCTAGCTCACTATTCGGACCCCATAGGAAACACAGTAAAGTAGAAGAGTGCTCTTTTCTCAAAATCAGAGTGTCTTTCTTGTAAGGCGAGCTAGTGTTTGTTTCCCAGTCAGAAATGGAGTTGAATCCCATGCAGTTTCTGGTCCTATGAGCAAGAGTTGTTTTCTGATAAGAAGGGTCACTATTGTCTCCTATTGCCATACACAGTGCAAAAAGCACTCGCCTCTGTTCCCAGCAAGTACAGTGTATTGGACTGAAGAGGAGCTACTGTTCTTGTCAGTTTCCTAAGCACAGTTGAACTACATATGGTCCGTGTGTGTAGGAAGCACAGTTCTTTTGTTCTGAGCAAGCTCACTGTTCGGACCCCATAGGAAACACAGTAGTGTAGACGAGTGCTCTTTACTCAAAAGCAGAGTGTGTTTCTTGTAAGGCGAGCTAGCATTTGTTTCCCGTCCTACATGGAGCTGAATCACATGCAGTTTCTGGTCGTACGAGCAAGAGTTGTTTTCTGGTAAGGAAAGTCACTATTGCGCTCCCATTGCCATACACAGTGCAAATAGCACTCGCGTCTGTTCCCAGCAAGTACAGTGTATTGGACTGAAGAGGAGCTACTGTTCTTGTCAGTTTCCTAAGCAGAGTTGAACTAGATATGGCCCGTGTGTGTAGGAAGCACAGTTCTTTTGTTCTGAGCAAGCTCATTGTTCGGACCCCATAGGAAACACAGTAGAGTAGAAGACTGCTCTTTTCTCAAAAGCAGAGTGTGTTTCTTGTAAGGCGAGCTAGCGTTTGTTTCCCAGTCCTAAATGGAGTTGAATCACATGCAGTTTCTTGTCCTACGAGCAAGAGTTGTTTTCTGGTAATAAGAGTCACTATTGTGCTCCCATTGTCATACAAAGGGCAAATAGCACTGGCGTCTGTTCCCAGCATGTACAGTGTATTGGACTGAACAGGAGCTACTGTTCTTTTCAGTTTCCTAAGCAGAATTCAACTAGATATGGCAGTATTTGTATGAAGCACAGTTCTTTTGTTCTGAGCAAGCTCACTGTTCTGGCCCTATAGGAAACACAGTAGAGTAGAAGAGTGCTCTTTTCTCAAAAGCAGAGTGTGTTTTTTGTAAGGCGAGCTAGCGTTTGTTTCCCAGTCCTAAATGGAGTTGAATCACATGCAGTTTTTGGTGCTACGACCAAGAGTTGTTTTCTGGTAAGGAAAGTCACTATTGCGCTCCCATTGTCATACACAGGGCAAATAGCTCTGGCATCTGTTCACAGCATGTACAGTGTATTGGACTGAACAGGAGCTACTGTTCTTTTCAGTTTCCTAAGCAGAATTGAACTAGATATGGCAGTATTTGTAGGAAGCACAGTTCTTTTGTTCTGAGCAAGATCACTCTTCTCGCATATAGTAAACACAGTAGAGTAGAAGAGTGCTCTTTTCTCAAAAGCAGAGTGTGTTTCTTGTAAGGCGAGCTACCGTTTGTTTCCCAGTGCTAAATGGAGTTGAATCACACGCAGTTTTTGGTCCTACGACCAAGAGTTGTTTTCTGGTAATAAAGTTACTATTGCGCTCCCATTGCCATACACAGTGCAAATAGCACTCGCGTCTGTTCCCAGCAAGTACAGTGTATTGGACTGAAGCAGAGCTACTGTTCTTGTCAGTTTCCTAAGCAGAGTTGAACTAGATATGGCCCGTGTGTGTAGGAGGCACAGTTCTTTTGTTCTGAGCAAGCTCACTGTTCAGACCCCCTAGGAAACACAGTAGAGTAGAAGAGTGCTCTTTTTTCAAAAGCAGAGTGTGCTTTTTGTAAGGCGAGCTAGCGTTTGTTTCCCAGTCCTAAATGGATTTGAATCACATGCAGTTTTTTGTCCTACGAACAAGAGGTGTTTTCTGGTAAGGAAAGTCACTTTTGTGCTCCCATTTACATACACAGTGCAAATGGCACTCGCGTCTGTTCCCAGCAATTACAGTGTATTGGACTGAAGCGTAGCTACTGTTCTTGTCAGTTTCCTAAGCAGAGTTGAACTAGATATGGCCCCTGTGTGTAGGAAGCACAGTTCTTTTGTTCTGAGCAAGCTCACTATTTGGACCCCATAGAAAACACAGTAGAGTAGAAGAGTGCTCTTTTCTCAAAGCAGAGTGTGTTTCTTGTAAGGAGAGCTAGGGTTTGTTTCCCAGTCCTAAATGGAGTTGAATCACGTCCAGTTTTTGGTCCTACGAGCAAGAGTTGTTTTCTGGTAAGAAGAGTCACTATTGTGCTCCCATTGTCATACAAAGAGCAAATAGCCCTGGCGTCTGTTCCCAGCATGTACAGTGTATTGGACTGAAGAGGAGCTACTGTTCTTGTCTGTTTCCTAAGCAGAGTATAACTAGATATGGCCCCTGTGTGTAGGAAGCACAGTTCTTTTGTTCTGAGCAACTCACTGTTCTGGCCCTATAGGAAACACAGTAGAGTAGAAGAGTGCTCTTTTCTCAAAAGCAGAGTGTGTTTTTTGTAAGGCGAGCTAGCGTTTGTTTTCCAGTCCTAAATGGAGTTGAATCACATGCAGTTTTTGGTCCTACGACCAAGAGTTGTTTTCTGGTAAGGAAAGTCACTATTGCGCTCCCATTTACATACACAGTGCAAATAGCACTCGCGTCTGTTCCCAGCAAGTACAGTGTATTGGACTGAAGCGGAGCTACTGTTCTTGTCAGTTTCCTAAGCAGAGTTGAATGAGATATGTCCCGTGTGTGTAGGAATCACAGTTCTTTTTTTCTGAGCAAGCTCACTATTCGGAATCCATAGGAAACACAGTAGAGTAGAAGAGTGCTCTTTTCTCAAAATCAGAGAGTCTTTCTTGTAAGGCGAGCTAGTGTTTGTTTCCCAGTCAGAAATGGAGTTGAATCCCATGCAGTTTCTTGTCCTATGAGTAAGAGTTGTTTTCTGATAAGAAGAGTCACTATTGTGCTCCTATTGCCATACACAGTGCAAATAGCACTCGCGTCTTTTCCCAGCTACTACAGTGTATTGGACTGAAGAGGATCTACTGTTCTTGTCAGTTTCCTAAGCAGAATTGAACTAGATATGGCCGTATCTGTAGGAAGCAAAGTTCTTTTGTTCTGAGCAAACTCACTGTTCTGTCCCTATAGGAAACACAGTAGAGTAGAAAAGTGCTCTTTTCTCAAAAGGAGAGTGTGTTTCTTGTAACGCGAACTAGTGTTTGTTTCCCAGTCAGAAATGGAGTTGAATCCCATGCAGTTTCTGGTCCTACGAGCAAGAGTTGTTTTCTGGTAAGGAAAGTCACTATTGCGCTCCCAGTGCCATACACAGTGCAAATAGCACTCCCGTATGTTCCCAGCAAGTGCAGTGTATTGGACTGAAGAGGAGCTACTGTTCTTGTCAGTTTCCAAAGCAGAGTTGAACTAGATATGGCCCGTGAGTGTAGGAAGCACAGTTCTTTTGTTATGAGCAAGCTCAATGTTCGGGACCCATAGGAAACACACTAGAGTAGAAGACTGCTTTTTTCTCAAAAGCAGAGTGTGTTTCTTGTAAGGCGAGCTAGTGTTTGTTTCCCAGTCAGAAATGGAGTTGAATCCCATGCAGTTTCTGTTCCTACGAGCAAGAGGTGTTTTATGGTAAGGAAAGTCACTATTGCGCTCCCATTTCCATACACAGTGCAAATAGCACTCGTGTCTGTTCTTAGCATGTACAGTGTATTGGACTGAAGAGGAGCTACTGTTCTTGTCAGTTTCCTAAGCAGTATGAACTAGATATGGCCCGTGTGTGTAGGAAGCACAGTTCTTTTGTTCTGAGCAAACTCACTGGACAGACCCCCTAGGAAACACAGTAGAGTAGAAGAGTGCTCTTTTCTCAAAAGCAGAGTGTGTTTTTTGTAAGGCGAGATAGCGTTGTTTCCCATTCCTAAATGGAGTTGAATCTCATGCAGTTTTTGGTCCTACGACCAAGAGTTGTTTTCTAGTAAGGAAAGTCACTATTGCGCTCCCATTTACATACACAGTGCAAATAGCACTGGCGTCTGTTCCCAGCAATTACAGTGTATTGGACTGAAGAGGATCTATTGTTCTTGTCAGTTTCCTAAGCAGAGTTGAACTACATATGGTCCGTGTGTGTAGGAAGCACAGTTCTTTTGTTCTGAGAAAGCTCACTGTTCGGACCCCATAGGAAACACACTAGAGTAGAAGAGTGCTCTTTTCTCAAAAGCAGAGTGTGTTTCTTGTAAGGCGAGCTAGCATTTGTTTCCCAGTCCTAAATGGAGCTAAATCACATTCAGTTTCTGGTCCTATGAGCAAGAGTTGTTTTCTGGTAAGGAAAGTCACTATTGTGCTCCCATTGCCATACACAGTGCCAATAGCACTCGCGTCTGTTCCCAGCAAGTACAGTGTATTGGACTGAAGCAGAGCTACTGTTCTTGTCAGTTTCCTAAGCAGAGATGAAGTAGATAAGACCCGTGTGTGTAGGAAGCACAGTACTTTTGTTCTGAGCAAGCTCACTGTTCAGACCCCCTAGAAAACACAGTAGAGTAGAAGAGTGCTCTTTTTTCAAAAGCAGAGTGTGTTTTTTGTAAGGCGAGATAGCGTTTGTTTCCCAGTCCTAAATGGAGTCGAATCACATGCACTTTCTTGTCCTACGACCAAGAGTTGTTTTCTGGTAAGGAAAGTCACTATTGCGCTCCCATTTACATATACAGTGCAAATAGCACTCGCGTCTGTTCCCAGCAAGTACAGTGTATTGGACTGAAGCGTAGCTACTGTTCTTGTCAGTTTCCTAAGCAGAGTTGAACTAGATATGGCCCCTGTGTGTAGGATGCACAGTTCTTTTATTCTGAGCAAGCTCACTATTCGGACCCCATAGGAAACACAGTAAAGTAGAAGAGTGCTCTTTTCTCAAAATCAGAGTGTCTTTCTTGTAAGGCAAGCAGGTGTTTGTTTCCCAGGCAGAAATGGAGTTGAATCCCATGCAGTTTCTGGTCCTATGAGCAAGAGTTGTTTTCTGATAAGAAGGGTCACTATTGTCTCCTATTGCCATACACAGTGAAAATAGCACTCGCCTCTGTTCCCAGCAAGTACAGTGTTTTGGACTGAAGAGGAGCTACTGTTCTTGTCAGTTTCCTAAGCAGAGTTGAACTACATATGGTCCGTGTGTGTAGGATGCACAGTTCTTTTGTTCTGAGCAAGCTCAATGTTCAGACCCCATAGGAAACACAGTAGAGTAGAAGACTGCTCTTTTCTCAAAAGCAGAGTGTGTTTCTTGTAAGGCGAGCTAGCGTTTGTTTCCCAGTCCTAAATGGAGTTGAATCACATGCAGTTTTTGTTCCTACGAGCAAGAGTTGTTTTCTGGTAATAAAGTCACTGTTGCGCTCCAATTGCCATACACAGTGTAAATAGCACTCGCAACTGTTCCCAGCAAGTACAGTGTATTGGACTGAAGCGGAGCTACTGTTCTTGTCAGGTTCCTAAGCAGAATTGAACTAGATATGGCCGTGTGTGTAGGAAGCACAGTTCTTTTGTTCTGAGCAAGCTCACTGTTCGGACCCCATAGGATACACAGTCGAGTAGAAGAGTGCTCTTTTCTTAAAAGCAGAGTGTGTTTCTTGTTAGGCGAGCTAGCGTTTGTTTCCCAGTCCTAAATGGAGTTGAATCACATGCAGTTTCTTGTCCTACGAGCAAGAGTCGTTTTCTGGTAATAAGAGTCACTATTGTGCTCCCATTGTCATACAAAGGGCAAATAGCACTGGCGTCTGTTCCCAGCATGTACAGTGTATTGGACTGAACAGGAGCTACTGTTGTTTTCAGTTTCCTAAGCAGAATTGAACTAGATATGGCAGTATTTGTATGAAGCACAGTTCTTTTGTTCTGAGCAAGCTCACTGTTCTGGCCCTATAGGAAACACAGTAGAGTAGAAGAGTGCTCTTTTCTCAAAAGCAGAGTGTGTTTTTTGTAAGGCGAGCTAGCGTTTGTTTCCCAGTCCTAAATGGAGTTGAATCACATGCAGTTTTTGGTCCTACGACCAAGAGTTTTTTTCTGGTAAGGAAAGTCACTATTGCGCTCCCATTGTCATACACAGGGAAAAGAGCTCTGGCATCTGTTCACAGCATGTACAGTGTATTGGACTGAACAGGAGCTACTGTTCTTTTCAGTTTCCTAAGCAGAATTGAACTAGATATGGCAGTATTTGTAGGAAGCACAGTTCTTTTGTTCTGAGCAAGCTCACTCTGCTGGCCCTGTAGTAAACACAGTAGAGTAGAAGAGTGCTCTTTTCTCAAAAGCAGAGTGTGTTTCTTGTAAGGCGAGCTACCGTTTGTTTCCCAGTCCTAAATGGAGTTGAATCACATGCAGTTTTTGGTCCTACGACCAAGAGTTGTTTTCTGGTAATAAAGTCACTATTGCGCTCCCATTGCCATACACAGTGCAAATAGCACTCGCATCTGTTCCCAGCAAGTACAGTGTATTGGACTGAAACGTAGCTACTGTTCTTGTCAGTTTCCTAAGCAGAATTGAAGTAGATATGGCCCCTGTGCTTAGGAAGCACAGTTCTATTGTTCTGAGCAAGCTCACTATTCGGACCCCATAGGAAACGCAGTAGAGTAGAAGAGCTAGCATTTGTTTCCCAGTCCTAAATGGAGTTGAATCACATGCAGTTTCTTGTCCTACGAGCAGGAGTTGTTTTCTGGTAAGAAGAGTGACAATTGTGCTCCCATTGTGATACTAGGGCAAATAGCACTGGTGTCTGTTCCCAGCATGTACAGTGTATTGGACTGAAGAGGAGCTACTGTTCATGTCAGTTTCCTAAGCAGAGTTGAACTAGATATGGCCCGTGTGTGTAGGAAGCACAGTTCTTTTGTTCTGAGAATGCTCACTTTTCGGGAACCATAGGAAACACAGTAGAGTAGAAGAGTGCTCTTTTCTCAAAAGCAGAGTGTGTTTCTTGTAAGGCGAGCTAGCGTTTGTTTCCCAGTCCTAAATGGAGTTGAATCACATGCAGTATCTTGTCCTACCTGCGAGAGTTGTTTTCTGGTAAGAAGAGTCACTATTGCGCTCCCATTGTGATACTAGCGCAAATAGCACTGGCGTCTGTTCCCAGCATGTACAGTGTATTGGACTGAAGAGGATCTACTGTTCTTGTCATTTTCCTAAGGAGAATTGAACTAGATATGGCCGTATTTGTAGGAAGCACAGTTCTTTTGTTCTGAGCAAACTCACTGTTCTGGCCATATAGGAAACACAGTAGAGTAGAAGAGTGCTCTTTTCTCAAAAGCAGAGTGTGTTTCTTGTAAGGCGAGCTAGCGATTGTTTCCCAGGCTTAATGGAGTTGAATCACATGCAGTTTCTTGTCCTACGAGCAAGAGTAGTTTTCTGGGAAGAAGAGTCACTATTGCGTTCCCATTGTCATACAAAGGGCAAATAGCACTGGCGTCTGTTCCCAGCATGTACAGTGTATTGGACTGAAGAGGATCTACTGTTCTTTTCAGTTTCCTAAGCAGAATTGAACTAGATATTGCCGTATTTGTATGAAGCACAGTTCTTTTGTTCTGAGCAAGCTCACTGTTCTGGCCCTATAGGAAACACAGTAGAGTAGAAGAGTGCTCTTTTCTCAAAAGCAGAGTGTGTTTTTTGTAAGGGGAGCTAGCGTTTGTTTCCCAGTCTTAAATGGAGTTGAATCATATGCAGTTTCTTGTCCTACGAGCAAGAGTTGTTTTCTGGTAAGAAGAGTCACTATTTCGCTCCCCTTGTCATACACAGTGCAAATAGCACTCGCGTCTGTTCCCAGCAAGTACAGTGTATTGGACTAAAGGGGAGCTACTGTTCTTGTCAGTTTCCTAAGCAGAGTTGAACTAGATATGGCCCGTGTGTGTAGGAAGCACAGTTCTTTTGTTCTGAGCAAGCTCACTGTTCGGACACCATAGGAAACACAGTAGAGTAGAAGAGTGCTCTTTTATGAAAAGCAGAGTGTGTTTCTTGTAAGGTGAGCTAGCGTTTGTTTCCCAATCCTAAATGGAGATGAATCACATGCAGTTTCTCGTCCTACGAGCAAGAGTTGTTTTCTGGTAAGAAGAGTCACTATTGTGCTCCCATTGTCATACACAGGGCAATTAGCACTGGCGTCTGTTCCCAGCATGTACAGTGTATTGGACTGAAGAGGATCTACTGTTCTTGTCAGTTTCCTAAGCAGAATTGAACTAGATATGGCCGTGTGTGTAGGAAGCACAGTTTTTTGTTCTGAGCAAGATCACTGTTCTGGCCCTATAGGAAACAAAGTAGAGTAGAAGAGTGCTCTTTTCTCAAAAGCAGTGTGTTTCTTGTAAGGCGAGCTAGCGTTTGTTTCCCAGTTCTAAATGGAGTTGAATCACATGCAGTTTCTGTTCCTATGAGCAAGAATTGTTTTCTGGGAAGAAGAGTCACTATTGTGCTCCCATTGCCATAGACAGTGCAAATAGCACTCGCGTCTGTTCCCAGCAAGTACAGTGTATTGGACTGAAGATGAGCTACTGTTTTTGTCAGTTTCCTAAGCAGAGTTGAACTAATTATGGCTCCTGTGTGTAGGAAGCACAGTTCTTTTGTTCTGAGCAAGCTCACTGTTCGGACACCATAGGAAACACAGTAGAGTAGAAGAGTGCTCTTTTCTCAAAAGCAGAGTGTGTTTCTTGTAAGGTGAGCTAGCGTTTGTTTCCCAATCCTAAATGCAGATGAATCACATGCAGTTTCTTGTCCTACGAGCAAGAGTAGTTTTCTGGGACGAAGAGTCACTATTGCGTTCCCATTGTCATACAAAGGGCAAATAGCACTGGCGTCTGTTCCCAGCATGTACAGTGTATTGGACTGAAGAGGATCTACTGTTCTTTTCAGTATCCTAAGCAGAATTGAACTAGATATGGCCGTATTTGTATGAAGCACAGTTCTTTTGTTCTGAGCAAGCTCACTGTTCTGGCCCTATAGGAAACACAGTAGAGTAGAAGAGTGCTCTTTTCTCAAAAGCAGAGTGTGTTTCTTGTAAGGTGAGCTACCGTTTGTTTCCCAATCCTAAATGGAGATGAATCACATGCAGTTTCTCGTCCTACGAGCAAGAGTTGTTTTCTGGTAAGAAGAGTCACTATTGCGCTCCCATTGTCATAAACGGGGCAAATAGCACTGGCATCTGTTCCCACCAAGTACAGTGTATTGGAAGGAAGAGGAGCTGCTGTTCTTGTCAGTTTCCTAAGCATAATTGAACAAGATATGGCCCGTGTGTGTAGGAAGCACAGTTCTTTTGTTCTGAGCAAGCTCACTGTTCGGACCACATAGGAAACACAGTAGAGTAGAGGAGTGCTCCTTTCTCAAAAGCAGAGTGTGTTTCTTGTAAGGCGAGCTAGTATTTGTTTCCCGGTCCTAAATGGAGTTGAATCACATGCAGTTTCTTGTCCTACGAGCGAGAGTTGTTTTCTGGTAAGAAGAGTCACTATTGTGCTCCCATTGTGATACTAGCGCAAATAGCACTGGCGTCTGTTCCCAGCATGTACAGTGTATTGGACTGAAGAGGATCTACTGTTCTTGTCAGTTTCCTAAGCAGAGTTGAACTAGATATGGCCCGTGTGTGTAGGAAGCACAGTTCTTTTGTTCTGAGCAAGCTCATTGTTCGGACCCCATATGAACCACAGTAGAATAGAAGAGTGCACTTTTCTCAAAAGCAGAGTGTGTTTCTTGTAAGGCGAGCTAGCGTTTGTTTCCCAGTCCTAAATGGATTTGAATCACATGCAGTTTTTGGTCCTACGAGCAAGAGTTGTTTTCTGGAAAGGAAAGTCACTATTGTGCTCCCATTTACATACACAGTGCAAATAGCACTCGCATCTGTTCCCAGCAAGTACAGTGTATTGGACTGAAGATGAGCTACTGTTCTTGTCAGTTTCCTAAGCAGAGTTGAACTAGATATGGCCCCTGTGTGTAGGAAGCACAGTTCTTTTGTTCTGAGCAAGCTCACTGTTCGGACCCCATAGGAAACACAGTAGAGTAGAAGAGTGCTCTTTTCTCAAAAACAGTGTGTGTTTCTTGTAAGGCGAGCTAGCGTTTGTTTCCCAGTTCTAAATGGAGTTGAATCACATGCAGTTTCTGTTCCTATGAGCAAGAATTGTTTTCTGGGAAGAAGAGTCACTATTGTGCTCCCATTGTCATACACAGTGCAAATAGCACTCGAGTCTGTTCCCAGCAAGTACAGTGTATTGGACTGAAGAGGACCTACTGTTCATGTCAGTTTCCTAAGCAGAGTTGAACTAATTATGGCCCCTGTGTGTAGGAAGCACAGTTCTTTTGTTCTGAGCAAGCTCACTGTTCGGACACCATAGGAAACACAGTAGAGTAGAAGAGTGCTCTTTTCTCAAAAGCAGAGTGTGTTTCTTGTAAGGCGAGCTAGCGTTTGTTTCCCAGTCCTAAATGGAGTTGAATCACATGCAGTATCTTGTCCTACCTGCGAGAGTTGTTTTCTGGTAAGAAGAGTCACTATTGCGCTCCCATTGTGATACTAGCGCAAATAGCACTGGCGTCTGTTCCCAGCATGTACAGTGTATTGGACTGAAGAGGATCTACTGTTCTTGTCATTTTCCTAAGGAGAATTGAACTAGATATGGCCGTATTTGTAGGAAGCACAGTTCTTTTGTTCTGAGCAAACTCACTGTTCTGGCCATATAGGAAACACAGTAGAGTAGAAGAGTGCTCTTTTCTCAAAAGCAGAGTGTGTTTCTTGTAAGGCGAGCTAGCGATTGTTTCCCAGGCTTAATGGAGTTGAATCACATGCAGTTTCTTGTCCTACGAGCAAGAGTAGTTTTCTGGGAAGAAGAGTCACTATTGCGTTCCCATTGTCATACAAAGGGCAAATAGCACTGGCGTCTGTTCCCAGCATGTACAGTGTATTGGACTGAAGAGGATCTACTGTTCTTTTCAGTTTCCTAAGCAGAATTGAACTAGATATTGCCGTATTTGTATGAAGCACAGTTCTTTTGTTCTGAGCAAGCTCACTGTTCTGGCCCTATAGGAAACACAGTAGAGTAGAAGAGTGCTCTTTTCTCAAAAGCAGAGTGTGTTTTTTGTAAGGGGAGCTAGCGTTTGTTTCCCAGTCTTAAATGGAGTTGAATCATATGCAGTTTCTTGTCCTACGAGCAAGAGTTGTTTTCTGGTAAGAAGAGTCACTATTTCGCTCCCCTTGTCATACACAGTGCAAATAGCACTCGCGTCTGTTCCCAGCAAGTACAGTGTATTGGACTAAAGGGGAGCTACTGTTCTTGTCAGTTTCCTAAGCAGAGTTGAACTAGATATGGCCCGTGTGTGTAGGAAGCACAGTTCTTTTGTTCTGAGCAAGCTCACTGTTCGGACACCATAGGAAACACAGTAGAGTAGAAGAGTGCTCTTTTATGAAAAGCAGAGTGTGTTTCTTGTAAGGTGAGCTAGCGTTTGTTTCCCAATCCTAAATGGAGATGAATCACATGCAGTTTCTCGTCCTACGAGCAAGAGTTGTTTTCTGGTAAGAAGAGTCACTATTGTGCTCCCATTGTCATACACAGGGCAATTAGCACTGGCGTCTGTTCCCAGCATGTACAGTGTATTGGACTGAAGAGGATCTACTGTTCTTGTCAGTTTCCTAAGCAGAATTGAACTAGATATGGCCGTGTGTGTAGGAAGCACAGTTTTTTGTTCTGAGCAAGATCACTGTTCTGGCCCTATAGGAAACAAAGTAGAGTAGAAGAGTGCTCTTTTCTCAAAAGCAGTGTGTTTCTTGTAAGGCGAGCTAGCGTTTGTTTCCCAGTTCTAAATGGAGTTGAATCACATGCAGTTTCTGTTCCTATGAGCAAGAATTGTTTTCTGGGAAGAAGAGTCACTATTGTGCTCCCATTGCCATACACAGTGCAAATAGCACTCGCGTCTGTTCCCAGCAAGTACAGTGTATTGGACTGAAGATGAGCTACTGTTTTTGTCAGTTTCCTAAGCAGAGTTGAACTAATTATGGCCCCTGTGTGTAGGAAGCACAGTTCTTTTGTTCTGAGCAAGCTCACTGTTCGGACACCATAGGAAACACAGTAGAGTAGAAGAGTGCTCTTTTCTCAAAAGCAGAGTGTGTTTCTTGTAAGGTGAGCTAGCGTTTGTTTCCCAATCCTAAATGCAGATGAATCACATGCAGTTTCTTGTCCTACGAGCAAGAGTAGTTTTCTGGGAAGAAGAGTCACTATTGCGTTCCCATTGTCATACAAAGGGCAAATAGCACTGGCGTCTGTTCCCAGCATGTACAGTGTATTGGACTGAAGAGGATCTACTGTTCTTTTCAGTATCCTAAGCAGAATTGAACTAGATATGGCCGTATTTGTATGAAGCACAGTTCTTTTGTTCTGAGCAAGCTCACTGTTCTGGCCCTATAGGAAACACAGTAGAGTAGAAGAGTGCTCTTTTCTCAAAAGCAGAGTGTGTTTCTTGTAAGGTGAGCTACCGTTTGTTTCCCAATCCTAAATGGAGATGAATCACATGCAGTTTCTCGTCCTATGAGCAAGAGTTGTTTTCTGGTAAGAAGAGTCACTATTGCGCTCCCATTGTCATAAACGGGGCAAATAGCACTGGCATCTGTTCCCACCAAGTACAGTGTATTGGAAGGAAGAGGAGCTGCTGTTCTTGTCAGTTTCCTAAGCATAATTGAACAAGATATGGCCCGTGTGTGTAGGAAGCACAGTTCTTTTCTTCTGAGCAAGCTCACTGTTCGGACCACATAGGAAACACAGTAGAGTAGAGGAGTGCTCCTTTCTCAAAAGCAGAGTGTGTTTCTTGTAAGGCGAGCTAGTATTTGTTTCCCGGTCCTAAATGGAGTTGAATCACATGCAGTTTCTTGTCCTACGAGCGAGAGTTGTTTTCTGGTAAGAAGAGTCACTATTGTGCTCCCATTGTGATACTAGCGCAAATAGCACTGGCGTCTGTTCCCAGCATGTACAGTGTATTGGACTGAAGAGGATCTACTGTTCTTGTCAGTTTCCTAAGCAGAGTTGAACTAGATATGGCCCGTGTGTGTAGGAAGCACAGTTCTTTTGTTCTGAGCAAGCTCATTGTTCGGACCCCATATGAACCACAGTAGAATAGAAGAGTGCACTTTTCTCAAAAGCAGAGTGTGTTTCTTGTAAGGCGAGCTAGCGTTTGTTTCCCAGTCCTAAATGGATTTGAATCACATGCAGTTTTTGGTCCTACGAGCAAGAGTTGTTTTCTGGAAAGGAAAGTCACTATTGTGCTCCCATTTACATACACAGTGCAAATAGCACTCGCATCTGTTCCCAGCAAGTACAGTGTATTGGACTGAAGATGAGCTACTGTTCTTGTCAGTTTCCTAAGCAGAGTTGAACTAGATATGGCCCCTGTGTGTAGGAAGCACAGTTCTTTTGTTCTGAGCAAGCTCACTGTTCGGACCCCATAGGAAACACAGTAGAGTAGAAGAGTGCTCTTTTCTCAAAAACAGTGTGTGTTTCTTGTAAGGCGAGCTAGCGTTTGTTTCCCAGTTCTAAATGGAGTTGAATCACATGCAGTTTCTGTTCCTATGAGCAAGAATTGTTTTCTGGGAAGAAGAGTCACTATTGTGCTCCCATTGTCATACACAGTGCAAATAGCACTCGAGTCTGTTCCCAGCAAGTACAGTGTATTGGACTGAAGAGGACCTACTGTTCATGTCAGTTTCCTAAGCAGAGTTGAACTAATTATGGCCCCTGTGTGTAGGAAGCACAGTTCTTTTGTTCTGAGCAAGCTCACTGTTCGGACACCATAGGAAACACAGTAGAGTAGAAGAGTGCTCTTTTCTCAAAAGCAGAGTGTGTTTCTTGTAAGGCGAGCTAGCGTTTGTTTCCCAGTCCTAAATGGAGTTGAATCACATGCAGTATCTTGTCCTACCTGCGAGAGTTGTTTTCTGGTAAGAAGAGTCACTATTGCGCTCCCATTGTGATACTAGCGCAAATAGCACTGGCGTCTGTTCCCAGCATGTACAGTGTATTGGACTGAAGAGGATCTACTGTTCTTGTCATTTTCCTAAGGAGAATTGAACTAGATATGGCCGTATTTGTAGGAAGCACAGTTCTTTTGTTCTGAGCAAACTCACTGTTCTGGCCATATAGGAAACACAGTAGAGTAGAAGAGTGCTCTTTTCTCAAAAGCAGAGTGTGTTTCTTGTAAGGCGAGCTAGCGATTGTTTCCCAGGCTTAATGGAGTTGAATCACATGCAGTTTCTTGTCCTACGAGCAAGAGTAGTTTTCTGGGAAGAAGAGTCACTATTGCGTTCCCATTGTCATACAAAGGGCAAATAGCACTGGCGTCTGTTCCCAGCATGTACAGTGTATTGGACTGAAGAGGATCTACTGTTCTTTTCAGTTTCCTAAGCAGAATTGAACTAGATATTGCCGTATTTGTATGAAGCACAGTTCTTTTGTTCTGAGCAAGCTCACTGTTCTGGCCCTATAGGAAACACAGTAGAGTAGAAGAGTGCTCTTTTCTCAAAAGCAGAGTGTGTTTTTTGTAAGGGGAGCTAGCGTTTGTTTCCCAGTCTTAAATGGAGTTGAATCATATGCAGTTTCTTGTCCTACGAGCAAGAGTTGTTTTCTGGTAAGAAGAGTCACTATTTCGCTCCCCTTGTCATACACAGTGCAAATAGCACTCGCGTCTGTTCCCAGCAAGTACAGTGTATTGGACTAAAGGGGAGCTACTGTTCTTGTCAGTTTCCTAAGCAGAGTTGAACTAGATATGGCCCGTGTGTGTAGGAAGCACAGTTCTTTTGTTCTGAGCAAGCTCACTGTTCGGACACCATAGGAAACACAGTAGAGTAGAAGAGTGCTCTTTTATGAAAAGCAGAGTGTGTTTCTTGTAAGGTGAGCTAGCGTTTGTTTCCCAATCCTAAATGGAGATGAATCACATGCAGTTTCTCGTCCTACGAGCAAGAGTTGTTTTCTGGTAAGAAGAGTCACTATTGTGCTCCCATTGTCATACACAGGGCAATTAGCACTGGCGTCTGTTCCCAGCATGTACAGTGTATTGGACTGAAGAGGATCTACTGTTCTTGTCAGTTTCCTAAGCAGAATTGAACTAGATATGGCCGTGTGTGTAGGAAGCACAGTTTTTTGTTCTGAGCAAGATCACTGTTCTGGCCCTATAGGAAACAAAGTAGAGTAGAAGAGTGCTCTTTTCTCAAAAGCAGTGTGTTTCTTGTAAGGCGAGCTAGCGTTTGTTTCCCAGTTCTAAATGGAGTTGAATCACATGCAGTTTCTGTTCCTATGAGCAAGAATTGTTTTCTGGGAAGAAGAGTCACTATTGTGCTCCCATTGCCATACACAGTGCAAATAGCACTCGCGTCTGTTCCCAGCAAGTACAGTGTATTGGACTGAAGATGAGCTACTGTTTTTGTCAGTTTCCTAAGCAGAGTTGAACTAATTATGGCCCCTGTGTGTAGGAAGCACAGTTCTTTTGTTCTGAGCAAGCTCACTGTTCGGACACCATAGGAAACACAGTAGAGTAGAAGAGTGCTCTTTTCTCAAAAGCAGAGTGTGTTTCTTGTAAGGTGAGCTAGCGTTTGTTTCCCAATCCTAAATGCAGATGAATCACATGCAGTTTCTTGTCCTACGAGCAAGAGTAGTTTTCTGGGAAGAAGAGTCACTATTGCGTTCCCATTGTCATACAAAGGGCAAATAGCACTGGCGTCTGTTCCCAGCATGTACAGTGTATTGGACTGAAGAGGATCTACTGTTCTTTTCAGTATCCTAAGCAGAATTGAACTAGATATGGCCGTATTTGTATGAAGCACAGTTCTTTTGTTCTGAGCAAGCTCACTGTTCTGGCCCTATAGGAAACACAGTAGAGTAGAAGAGTGCTCTTTTCTCAAAAGCAGAGTGTGTTTCTTGTAAGGTGAGCTACCGTTTGTTTCCCAATCCTAAATGGAGATGAATCACATGCAGTTTCTCGTCCTACGAGCAAGAGTTGTTTTCTGGTAAGAAGAGTCACTATTGCGCTCCCATTGTCATAAACGGGGCAAATAGCACTGGCATCTGTTCCCACCAAGTACAGTGTATTGGAAGGAAGAGGAGCTGCTGTTCTTGTCAGTTTCCTAAGCATAATTGAACAAGATATGGCCCGTGTGTGTAGGAAGCACAGTTCTTTTGTTCTGAGCAAGCTCACTGTTCGGACCACATAGGAAACACAGTAGAGTAGAGGAGTGCTCCTTTCTCAAAAGCAGAGTGTGTTTCTTGTAAGGCGAGCTAGTATTTGTTTCCCGGTCCTAAATGGAGTTGAATCACATTCAGTTTCTTGTCCTACGAGCGAGAGTTGTTTTCTGGTAAGAAGAGTCACTATTGTGCTCCCATTGTGATTCTAGCGCAAATAGCACTGGCGTCTGTTCCCAGCATGTACAGTGTATTGGACTGAAGAGGATCTACTGTTCTTGTCAGTTTCCTAAGCAGAGTTGAACTAGATATGGCCCGTGTGTGTAGGAAGCACAGTTCTTTTGTTCTGAGCAAGCTCATTGTTCGGACCCCATATGAACCACAGTAGAATAGAAGAGTGCACTTTTCTCAAAAGCAGAGTGTGTTTCTTGTAAGGCGAGCTAGCGTTTGTTTCCCAGTCCTAAATGGATTTGAATCACATGCAGTTTTTGGTCCTACGAGCAAGAGTTGTTTTCTGGAAAGGAAAGTCACTATTGTGCTCCCATTTACATACACAGTGCAAATAGCACTCGCATCTGTTCCCAGCAAGTACAGTGTATTGGACTGAAGATGAGCTACTGTTCTTGTCAGTTTCCTAAGCAGAGTTGAACTAGATATGGCCCCTGTGTGTAGGAAGCACAGTTCTTTTGTTCTGAGCAAGCTCACTGTTCGGACCCCATAGGAAACACAGTAGAGTAGAAGAGTGCTCTTTTCTCAAAAACAGTGTGTGTTTCTTGTAAGGCGAGCTAGCGTTTGTTTCCCAGTTCTAAATGGAGTTGAATCACATGCAGTTTCTGTTCCTATGAGCAAGAATTGTTTTCTGGGAAGAAGAGTCACTATTGTGCTCCCATTGTCATACACAGTGCAAATAGCACTCGAGTCTGTTCCCAGCAAGTACAGTGTATTGGACTGAAGAGGACCTACTGTTCATGTCAGTTTCCTAAGCAGAGTTGAACTAATTATGGCCCCTGTGTGTAGGAAGCACAGTTCTTTTGTTCTGAGCAAGCTCACTGTTCGGACACCATAGGAAACACAGTAGAGTAGAAGAGTGCTCTTTTCTCAAAAGCAGAGTGTGTTTCTTGTAAGGCGAGCTAGCGTTTGTTTCCCAGTCCTAAATGGAGTTGAATCACATGCAGTATCTTGTCCTACCTGCGAGAGTTGTTTTCTGGTAAGAAGAGTCACTATTGCGCTCCCATTGTGATACTAGCGCAAATAGCACTGGCGTCTGTTCCCAGCATGTACAGTGTATTGGACTGAAGAGGATCTACTGTTCTTGTCATTTTCCTAAGGAGAATTGAACTAGATATGGCCGTATTTGTAGGAAGCACAGTTCTTTTGTTCTGAGCAAACTCACTGTTCTGGCCATATAGGAAACACAGTAGAGTAGAAGAGTGCTCTTTTCTCAAAAGCAGAGTGTGTTTCTTGTAAGGCGAGCTAGCGATTGTTTCCCAGGCTTAATGGAGTTGAATCACATGCAGTTTCTTGTCCTACGAGCAAGAGTAGTTTTCTGGGAAGAAGAGTCACTATTGCGTTCCCATTGTCATACAAAGGGCAAATAGCACTGGCGTCTGTTCCCAGCATGTACAGTGTATTGGACTGAAGAGGATCTACTGTTCTTTTCAGTTTCCTAAGCAGAATTGAACTAGATATTGCCGTATTTGTATGAAGCACAGTTCTTTTGTTCTGAGCAAGCTCACTGTTCTGGCCCTATAGGAAACACAGTAGAGTAGAAGAGTGCTCTTTTCTCAAAAGCAGAGTGTGTTTTTTGTAAGGGGAGCTAGCGTTTGTTTCCCAGTCTTAAATGGAGTTGAATCATATGCAGTTTCTTGTCCTACGAGCAAGAGTTGTTTTCTGGTAAGAAGAGTCACTATTTCGCTCCCCTTGTCATACACAGTGCAAATAGCACTCGCGTCTGTTCCCAGCAAGTACAGTGTATTGGACTAAAGGGGAGCTACTGTTCTTGTCAGTTTCCTAAGCAGAGTTGAACTAGATATGGCCCGTGTGTGTAGGAAGCACAGTTCTTTTGTTCTGAGCAAGCTCACTGTTCGGACACCATAGGAAACACAGTAGAGTAGAAGAGTGCTCTTTTATGAAAAGCAGAGTGTGTTTCTTGTAAGGTGAGCTAGCGTTTGTTTCCCAATCCTAAATGGAGATGAATCACATGCAGTTTCTCGTCCTACGAGCAAGAGTTGTTTTCTGGTAAGAAGAGTCACTATTGTGCTCCCATTGTCATACACAGGGCAATTAGCACTGGCGTCTGTTCCCAGCATGTACAGTGTATTGGACTGAAGAGGATCTACTGTTCTTGTCAGTTTCCTAAGCAGAATTGAACTAGATATGGCCGTGTGTGTAGGAAGCACAGTTTTTTGTTCTGAGCAAGATCACTGTTCTGGCCCTATAGGAAACAAAGTAGAGTAGAAGAGTGCTCTTTTCTCAAAAGCAGTGTGTTTCTTGTAAGGCGAGCTAGCGTTTGTTTCCCAGTTCTAAATGGAGTTGAATCACATGCAGTTTCTGTTCCTATGAGCAAGAATTGTTTTCTGGGAAGAAGAGTCACTATTGTGCTCCCATTGCCATACACAGTGCAAATAGCACTCGCGTCTGTTCCCAGCAAGTACAGTGTATTGGACTGAAGAGGAGCTACTGTTTTTGTCAGTTTCCTAAGCAGAGTTGAACTAATTATGGCCCCTGTGTGTAGGAAGCACAGTTCTTTTGTTCTGAGCAAGCTCACTGTTCGGACACCATAGGAAACACAGTAGAGTAGAAGAGTGCTCTTTTCTCAAAAGCAGAGTGTGTTTCTTGTAAGGTGAGCTAGCGTTTGTTTCCCAATCCTAAATGCAGATGAATCACATGCAGTTTCTTGTCCTACGAGCAAGAGTAGTTTTCTGGGAAGAAGAGTCACTATTGCGTTCCCATTGTCATACAAAGGGCAAATAGCACTGGCGTCTGTTCCCAGCATGTACAGTGTATTGGACTGAAGAGGATCTACTGTTCTTTTCAGTATCCTAAGCAGAATTGAACTAGATATGGCCGTATTTGTATGAAGCACAGTTCTTTTGTTCTGAGCAAGCTCACTGTTCTGGCCCTATAGGAAACACAGTAGAGTAGAAGAGTGCTCTTTTCTCAAAAGCAGAGTGTGTTTCTTGTAAGGTGAGCTACCGTTTGTTTCCCAATCCTAAATGGAGATGAATCACATGCAGTTTCTCGTCCTACGAGCAAGAGTTGTTTTCTGGTAAGAAGAGTCACTATTGCGCTCCCATTGTCATAAACGGGGCAAATAGCACTGGCATCTGTTCCCACCAAGTACAGTGTATTGGAAGGAAGAGGAGCTGCTGTTCTTGTCAGTTTCCTAAGCATAATTGAACAAGATATGGCCCGTGTGTGTAGGAAGCACAGTTCTTTTGTTCTGAGCAAGCTCACTGTTCGGACCACATAGGAAACACAGTAGAGTAGAGGAGTGCTCCTTTCTCAAAAGCAGAGTGTGTTTCTTGTAAGGCGAGCTAGTATTTGTTTCCCGGTCCTAAATGGAGTTGAATCACATGCAGTTTCTTGTCCTACGAGCGAGAGTTGTTTTCTGGTAAGAAGAGTCACTATTGTGCTCCCATTGTGATACTAGCGCAAATAGCACTGGCGTCTGTTCCCAGCATGTACAGTGTATTGGACTGAAGAGGATCTACTGTTCTTGTCAGTTTCCTAAGCAGAGTTGAACTAGATATGGCCCGTGTGTGTAGGAAGCACAGTTCTTTTGTTCTGAGCAAGCTCATTGTTCGGACCCCATATGAACCACAGTAGAATAGAAGAGTGCACTTTTCTCAAAAGCAGAGTGTGTTTCTTGTAAGGCGAGCTAGCGTTTGTTTCCCAGTCCTAAATGGATTTGAATCACATGCAGTTTTTGGTCCTACGAGCAAGAGTTGTTTTCTGGAAAGGAAAGTCACTATTGTGCTCCCATTTACATACACAGTGCAAATAGCACTCGCATCTGTTCCCAGCAAGTACAGTGTATTGGACTGAAGATGAGCTACTGTTCTTGTCAGTTTCCTAAGCAGAGTTGAACTAGATATGGCCCCTGTGTGTAGGAAGCACAGTTCTTTTGTTCTGAGCAAGCTCACTGTTCGGACCCCATAGGAAACACAGTAGAGTAGAAGAGTGCTCTTTTCTCAAAAACAGTGTGTGTTTCTTGTAAGGCGAGCTAGCGTTTGTTTCCCAGTTCTAAATGGAGTTGAATCACATGCAGTTTCTGTTCCTATGAGCAAGAATTGTTTTCTGGGAAGAAGAGTCACTATTGTGCTCCCATTGTCATACACAGTGCAAATAGCACTCGAGTCTGTTCCCAGCAAGTACAGTGTATTGGACTGAAGAGGACCTACTGTTCATGTCAGTTTCCTAAGCAGAGTTGAACTAATTATGGCCCCTGTGTGTAGGAAGCACAGTTCTTTTGTTCTGAGCAAGCTCACTGTTCGGACACCATAGGAAACACAGTAGAGTAGAAGAGTGCTCTTTTCTCAAAAGCAGATTGTGTTTCTTGTAAGGTGAGCTAGCGTTTGTTTCCCAATCCTAAATGGAGTTGAATCACATGCAGTTTCTTGTCCTACGAGCAAGAGTAGTTTTCTGGGAAGAAGAGTCACTATTGCATTCCCATTGTCATACAAAGGGCAAATAGCACTGGCGTCTGTTCCCAGCATGTACAGTGTATTGGACTGAAGAGGATCTACTGTTCTTTTCAGTTTCCTTAGCAGAATTGAACTAGATATGGCCGTATTTGTATGAAGCACAGTTCTTTTGTTCTGAGCAAGTTCACTGTTCTGGCCCTATAGGAAACACAGTAGAGTAGAAGAGTGCTCTTTTCTCAAAAGCATAGTGTGTTTCTTGTAAGGTGAGCTACCGTTTGTTTCCCAATCCTAAATGGAGATGAATCACATGCAGTTTCTCATCCTACGAGCAAGAGTTGTTTTCTGGTAAGAAGAGTCACTATTGCGCTCCCATTGTCATAAACGGGGCAAATAGCACTGGCATCTGTTCCCACCAAGTACAGTGTATTGGAATGAAGAGGAGCTGCTGTTCTTGTCAGTTTCCTAAGCATAATTGAACTAGATATGGCCCGTGTGTATGAAGCACAGTTCTTTTGTTCTGAGCAAGCTCACTGTTCGGACCACATAGGAAACGCAGTAGAGTAGAGGAGTGCTCCTTTCTCAAAAGCAGAGTGTGTTTCTTGTAAGGCAAGCTAGCATTTGTTTCCCGGTCCTAAATGGACTTGAATCACATCCTCTTTTTGGTTCTACGAGCAAGAGTTGTTTTCTGGTAATAAAGTCACTGTTGCGCTCCCATTGCCATACACAGTATAAATAGCACTCGCATCTGTTCCCAGCAAGTACAGTGTATTGGACTGAAGCAGAGCTACTGTTCTTGTCAGTTTCCTAAGCAGAGTTGAACTAGATATGGCCCGTGTGTTTAGGAAGCACAGTTCTTTTGTTCTGAGCAAGCTCATTGTTCGGACCCCATAGGAACCACAGTAGAATAGAAGAGTGCACTTTTCTCAAAAGCAGAGTGTGTTTCTTGTAAGGCGAGCTAGCGTTTGTTTCCCAGTCCTAAATGGATTTGAATCACATGCAGTTTTTGGTCCTACAAGCAAGAGTTGTTTTCTGGAAAGGAAAGTCACTATTATGCTCCCATTTACATACACAGTGCAAATAGCACTCGCATCTGTTCCCAGAGAGTACAGTGTATTGGACTGAAGATGAGCTACTGTTCTTGTCAGTTTCCTAAGCAGAGTTGAACTAGATATGGCCCCTGTGTGTAGGAAGCACAGTTCTTTTGTTCTGAGCAAGCTCACTGTTCGGACCCCTTAGGAAACACAGTAGAGTAGAAGAGTGCTCTTTTCTCAAAAACAGTGTGTGTTTCTTGTAAGGCGAGCTAGCGTTTGTTTCCCAGTTCTAAATGGAGTTGAATCACATGCAGTTTCTGTTCCTATGAGCAAGAATTGTTTTCTGGGAAGAAGAGTCACTATTGTGCTCCCATTGCCATACACAGTGCAAATAGCACACGCGTCTGTTCCCAGCAAGTACAGTGTATTGGACTGAAGAGGAGCTACTGTTCATGTCAGTTTCCTAAGCAGAGTTGAACTAATTATGGCCCCTGGGTGTAGGAAGCACAGTTCTTTTGTTCTGAGCAAGCTCACTGTTCGGACACCATAGGAAACACAGTAGAGTAGAAGAGTGCTCTTTTCTCAAAATCAGAGTGTGTTTCTTGTAAGGCAAGCTAGCATTTGTTTCCCAGTGCTAAATGGAGTTGAATCACATCCTGTTTTTGGACCTACGAGCAAGAGTTGTTTTCTGGTAAGGAAAATAACTATTGCACTCCCATTGCCATACACAGTGCAAATAGCACTCGCGTCTGATCCTAGCATGTACAGTGTATTGGACTGAAGCGGAGCTACTGTTCTTGTCAGTCTCCTAAGTAGAGATGAACTAGATATGGCCCCTGTGTGTAGGAAGCACAATTCTTTTGTTCTGAGCAAGCTCACTATTCCGACCCCATAGGAAACACAGTAGAGTAGAAGAGTGCTCTTTTCTCAAAATCAGAGTGTCTTTCTTGTAAGGCGAGCTAGTGTTTGTTTCCCAGTCAAAAATGGAGTTGAATCCCATGCAGTTTTTGGTCCTATGAACAAGAGTTGTTTTCTGATAAGAAGAGTCACTATTGTGCTCCAATTGCCATACACAGTGCAAATAGCACTCGCGTCTGTTCCCAGCTAGTACAGTGTATTGGACTGAAGAGGAGCTACTGTTCTTGTCAGTTTCCTAAGCAGAGTTGAACTAGATATGGCCCGTGTGTAGGAAGCACAGTTCTTTTGTTCTGAGCAAGCTCACTGTTCGGACCCCATAAGAAAGACAGTAGAGTAGAAGAGTGCTCTTTTCTCAAAAGCAGAGTGTGTTTCTTGTAAGGCGAGCTAGCGTTTGTTTCCCAGTCCTAAATGGAGTTGAATCACATGCAGTTTCTTGTTCTACGAGCAAGAGTTGTTTTCTGGTAAGAAGAGTCACTATTGTGCTCCCATTGTCATACACAGGGCAAATAGCACTGGCGTCTGTTCCAAGCAAGTACAGTGTATTGGAGTGAAGCAGAGCTACTGTTCATGTCAGTTTCCTAAGCATAGATGAACTAGGTATGGCCCCTGTGTGTAGGAAGCACAGTTCTTTTGTTCTGAGTATGCTCACTGTTCTGGCACTATAGGAAACACAGTAGAGTAGAAGAGTGCTCTTTTCTCAAAAGCAGAGTGTGTCTTGTAATGCGATCTAGCGTTTGTATCCCAATCCTAAATGGAGATGAATCACATGCAGTTTCTGGTCCTACGAGCTAGAGTTGTTTTCTGGTAAGAAGAGTCACAATTGCGCTCCCATTGTGATACTAGGGCAAATAGCACTGGTGTCTGTTCCCAGCATGTACAGTGTATTGGACTGAAGAGGAGCTACTGTTCATGTCAGTTTCCTAAGCAGAGTTGAACTAGATATGGCCCCTGTGTGTAGGAAGCACAGTTCTTTTGTTCTGAGAATGCTCACTTTTCGGGCAACATAGGAAACACAGTAGAGTAGAAGAGTGCTCTTTTCTCAAAAGCAGAGTGTGTTTCTTGTAAGGCGAGCTAGTAATTGTTTCCCAGTCCTAAATGGAGTTGAATCACATGCAGTTTCTTGTCCTACGAGCAATAGTTGTTTTCTGGTAAGAAGAGTCACTATTGCGCTCCCATTGTGATACTAGCGCAAATAGCACTGGCGTCTGTTCCCAGCATGTACAGTGTATTGGACTGAAGAGGATCTACTGTTCTTGTCAGTTTCCTAAGCAGAGTTGAACTAGATATGGCCCGTGTGTGTAGGAAGCACAGTTCTTTTGTTCTGAGCAAGCTCACTGTTCGGACCCCATAGGAAACAAAGTAGAGTAGAAGAGTGCTCTTTTCTCAAAAGCAGAGTGTGTTTCTTGTAAGGCGAGCTAGCATTTGTTTCCCAGTCCTAAATGGAGTTGAATCACATGCAGTTTTTGTTCCTTTGACCAAGAGATATTTTCTGCTAAGGAAAGTCACTATTGCGCTCCCATTGCCATACACAGTGCAAATAGCACTCACGTCTGTTCCCAGCAAGAACAGTGTATTGGACTGAAGAGGAGCTACTGTTCTTGTCAGTTTCCAAAGCAGAGTTGAACTAGATATGGCCCGTGTGTGTTGGAATAACAGTTCTTTTGTTCTGAGCAAGCTCACTGTTCGGACCCCAGGGGAAACACAGTTGAGTAGAAGAGTGCACTTTTCTCAAAAGCAGAGTGTGTTTCTTGTAAGGCGAGCTAGCGTTTGTTTCCCAGTCTTAATGGAGTTGAGTCACATGCAGTTTCTTGTCCTACGAGCAAGAGTAGTTTTCTGGGAAGAAGAGTCACTATTGCGTTCCCATTGTCATACAAAGGGCAAATAGCACTGGCGTCTGTTCCCAGCATGTACAGTGTATTGGACTGAAGAGGATCTACTGTTCTTTTCAGTTTTCTAAGCAGAATTGAACTAGATATGGCCGTATTTGTATGAAGCACAGTTCTTTTGTTCTGAGCAAGCTCACTGTTCTGGCCCTATAAGAAACACAGTAGAGTAGAAGAGTGCTCTTTTCTCAAAAGCAGAGTGTGTTTTTTGTAAGGGGAGCTAGCGTTTGT